>NC_064566.1:55567500-55889166 GCF_937001465.1 Orcinus orca | reverse complement strand
GTTGTAGAGCTGGTTTGGTGGTGCTGAATTCTTTTAGCTTTTGCTTGTCTGTAAAACTTTTGGTTTCTCCGTCGAATCTGAATGAGATCCTTGCTGGGTAGAGTAATCTTGGTTGTAGGTTTTTGCCTTTCATCACTTTAAATATGTCATGCCACTCCCTTCTGGCTTGTAGAGTTTCTGCTGAGAAATCAGCTGTTAACCTTATGGGAGTTCCCTTTTATGTTATTTGTCATTTTTCCCTTGCTCCTGTCAACAATTTTTCTTTGTCCTTAATTTTTGCCAGTTTGATTACTGTGTGTCTCGGCGTGTTTCTCTTTGGGTTTATCCTGTATGGGACTCTCTGCGCTTCCTGGACTTGGGCATCTATTCCCTTTCCCATGTCAGGGATGTTTTCGACTATAGTCTCTTCAAATATTGTCTCAGGTCCTTTCTCTCTCTCCTCCTTCTGGGACCCCTATAATGTGAATGTTGTTGCGTTTAATGTTGTCGCAGAGGTCTCTTAGGCTGTCTTCATTTCTTTTCATTCTTTTTTCCTTATTCTTTTCTGCAGCAGTTCATTCCACCATTCTCTCTTCCAGGTCACTTATCCATTTTTCTGCCTCAGTTATTCTGCTATTGATTCCTTGTAGTGTATTTTTCATTTCAGTTATTGTATTGTTCATCTCTGTTTGTTTGTTCTTTAATTCTTCTAGGTCTTTGTTAAACATTCCTTGCATCTTCTCGATCTATGCCTCCATTCTTTTTCTGAGGTCCTGGATCATCTTCACTATCATTATTCTGAATTTGTTTTCTGGAAGGTCGCCTATCTCCACTTCATTTAGTTGTTTTTCTGGGGTTTTATCTTGTTCCTTCCTCTGGTACATAGCCCTTTGCCTTTCATCTTGTCTATCTTTCTGTGAATGTGGTTTTTATTCCACAGGCTGCAGGATTGTAGTTCTTGCTTCTGCTGTCTGCCCTCTGGTGGATGAGGCTGTCTAAGAGGCTTGTGCAAGTTTCCTGATGGGAGGGACTGGTGGTGGGTAGAACTGACTGTTGCTCTGGTGGGCAGAGCTCAATAAAACTTTAATCGCTTGACTGCTTAGGGGTGGGGCTGGGTTCCCTCCCTGTTGGTTGTTTGGCTTGAGGCAACCCAACACTGGAGCCTACCTGGGTTCTTTGGTGGGACCAGTGGCGGACTCTGGGAGGACTCACACCAAGGAGTACTTCCCAGAACTTCTGCTGCCAGTGTCCTTGTACTCACGGTGAGACACAGCCACCCACCGCCTCTGCAGGAGACCCTCCAACACTAGCAGGTAGGTCTGGTTCAGTCTCCTGTGGGGTCACTGCTCCTTCCCCTGGGTCCCGATGCACACACTACTTTGTGTGTGTCCTCCAAGAGTGGAGTGTCTCTTTCCACCAGTCCTGTCAAAGTCCTGCAATCAAATCCCGCTAGCCTTCAAAGTCTGATTCTCTAGGAATTCCTCCTCCCGTTGCTGGACACCCAGGTTGGGAAGCCTGATGTGGGGCTCAGAACCTTCACTCCAGTGGGTGGCCTTCTGTGGTATAATTATTCTCCAGTTTGTGAATCACCCACCCAGCAGTTATGGGATTTGATTTTATTGTGTTTGCATCCCTCCTACTGTCTCATTGCGGCTTCTCCTTTGTCTTTGGATGTAGTGTATCTTTTTTGGTGAGTTCCAGTGTCTTCCTGTCGATGATTGTTCAGCAGTTAGTTGTGATTCCAGTGCTCTCGCAAGAGGGAGTGAGAACACGTCCTTCTACTCCACCATCTTGAACCAATCTCCTCTCAGACAGTTTCTTTAAACAATATACATAGAGTGACCAGCATGGGCCATGCACATAGTATTGCTTAGAAAGTACTTGTTGGATTAAGTAATTAACAGGCATTTTGATTCACCGGAAGAAAATAACCATATATTTTCACAACCATTTTTCTTCCCAAATGTGGTCCTGTGCCTTTACCAAAGCTCAAAGGACAATAGCAGTTCTCAGTCAAAGAAAGAGAAATCAAGCCCTGGAATTCCTTCCCCACCAAGCACCTTTAGCGATGGGTTGGGACAGACCCTAGGTGTTTATGCTCTGGCTGGGTTATTGGCAAGAAAAGGTACCAGTTCCAAACCAGCCAGGGTTCTGCCTGACCAAGAACAGCAGTGCAGCTGATGACATGCAGACATCGTATCCTTCAAGCCTGTTTTCTTCCCTGTGGTTAAGAATTGTCTCCTCTGCTCCATACGTCTAAGCCGGCTTTCAGCATTTTTCTCAAAAGTTAATGCAGGCCTTCCAAGATTTAGACAACTTTTTAAATTCAGAAGTGCCACATCTCCTCAGTTTTAAGATGTACCATGGATTTAATAACAACTTTTCAGGTGGGGGTGTGGGGAGAGACACTGCTCAAAATCCATACAAGGACTTAAGACACATTCCAATTTCAGAAACACTAAAACGTGAAAAGGAAAAGTACATCTCAGTATCCAGGAAACGTGGTACCTCTTTTTCTCCTCTGGGACCTGTGCCAAGCTCTCCTTTCGTACCAGGCTCAGATCCTCAGTTTTGCAGCCACCTCAGTAGCGTCTTCGTGAAAAGCTCTTTTGGTTTCATCTTACGTCTGAACTATGGGAAGCAATAAGAAGTAGCTACTAATGAACAACAGCCTTGGGAAGTCACAGCTCCCATTAAACGGGGATCGTTTGAGATGGGCCTCGACAGATGCTGCTCCATCCAAAGTCACCATTAAAGGACATTATGTAGATTCAGCAAGGAGCAGCTTCAGAAGATAAATTGACACCGGCCTTTTCACTGTTCAAAGGAAGTAAAATACAGATTGTCAGTGAATGATGCATAGCAAGTTTGAGGCAGATTGTAGAATTCTGCGTGCGTGAGAGAGAAAGGGAGAAAGATGGGGGCAGGGGGATGGGAGAGAGAGAGGCTGATCTGATGCCATCCTAGCAGGGAAGATTCAGTGAGGGTTACCTACAAAAACCACATCCTTATTGCTTGACATAGCCTAGTATATATCTAGTTCCATCCAGCAAATATTTACTGAGCACATGCAATAATAATAATGATAGCTAATATTTTGGGCACTTAGTATGAAGTATCTTTTTAGTGTTTTACATTCATCATCCTTTTTAATCCTCACAACAATCTTCTGAGATATTATTAATATCTCCATTTTCCAGATGAAGATAATAGGCATTGAGAGGTTAAGTAGCTTATCCAAAGTCACCCAACTAGTAGGGTATTTGGACCCAGACAAATACGCTCTAGAAAACATTCTGTTAAGCACTGATCTAAAAGTAAGGGGGACCTATTGAAGGACCACGATCGGTACTAGAAAAGTTCACTCTGACAGGCGTGTGAAATGGGGCGGTGAAGATAGAGGAGAGATGACTAGAGATAGATGTGACAGTGACCAGCACAGTGCCAGGCAGACACAACTAGTAATAGCTAACATTTACGTAACACGCACTAGATGTGCAGTACTGCTCTCAGCTCTTCATATTCATCTTCCTGCTTACTCCTGTGAGGTCACAGTACAGTTAGTATCCCCAGTGTACAGATGAAGAAACAGAGGCATGAGAGCTTAAGGAATTTGCCCAAGGTCTTGCAGGAAGAGAGCAGCAGAGCTGGGACTTGAACCCAGGCAGCCTGGCTCCAGAGTCCACGCTCTTAATCTCTGCAGTAGTGCCTTTCACGGTAGGCACTTAGGTATTTGAGAATTCATTCACTCACAGAGTGGTGAACCCCCCTACCCCTCAGCTGCAGGACCACTAATGAGACCAATAAAGAGGCTAAGGGAGGGGGAGGCATTTGTTCCAACCAGAGGAACAAGGGAAGCTTCTGGGAAGAGATGACGTTTAAGCAGAGTCTTGAAGGAAGGGCTTGGGCTAGCACTTACTAAGCATAGGGGCAGTGCAGGAGAAGCAACAGCCAAGGAAGGGCAAGAGGCAGGTGACTGCGGCGCAAACTCAAATGTTTCCGTGTTTAGAAAAGAACACAGTGTGCATTTTACAGCTGAAATTTACTTTTTCTCCAGAAGGTTCTGTTAGCTAAAAGATCCTAACCAAAATGTTTTAATCAGATTTAAAATTTCAAACTCAAGCCTGTTTTTAAATCATTGTCATATACACATATATGACATATACACACATATATGTATATATAACAGCAATTTAAAACATATATATATATATATATATTTGGCATTTTGTCACTGATATACATATTGTACGTATTTTTCACCTTGTTGCAAAGAGTGTTACTACCCTAGTGGGAGAGGCTTAAAAACGTTCAACCCTGTGCTCTAGTAATCCTACATTTAGGAGTCTGTCTTGATTAAATAACCCCAAATGAAGACATTGATTTATCCAAAATAAATTGATTTATCCAAAATTATATCTTAATAAAGATATAATTCACATACTATAACATCCACCCTATTAAAGAGTATAATTCAGCAGTTTTTAGCATAGCTACAAAGTTGTACAACCGTTACCACTAATTCCAGAAATTTTTTTATCAGCCCCCAAAAGAAACCCCATACCCATTAGCAATCACACCCCATTCTCCCTTTCCCTCACTAATCTACTTTCTGTCTCTGTGAGTTGGCCTGTCCTGGGCATTTCATATACATGTACTGATGCGTACAATATCTGGCCTTTCGAGTCTGCCTTCTTTCACTTAGCATAATGTTTAGAATGTATTTATCTGCAGTGTTACCTGTAATTATGCATAGCTGGAAATAATCAGAATATCTCTTTGAGGGCTGGTTAAATAAATTCTGGTATTTCCAGGCAGTGGAATAACATGCAGTCATTAAGAAAAGCATTTATGGAGATATTCAACGATATAATACAATGATCAGTGAAAAACCTCCGTAAGCAACCATCTTTAACTGTACATGTATTCAGAAATACCCTAAAATCTAGGAATATACCAAAATATTTACAGTGGTTTCCTTTGGGTATTGAACTCATGGACCTCCATGTATTTTCCTGGTTTTCTTCAATGACAGTGTTTTGTTTCTGTAGTCAGAAACATAAACACATTTAAACACCACACCGCTGCCTCTGCTGTACACACACCTCCCTCCGTCCTCCACCCTCCTGAGCAGAGTCCATCCCTCTTGTCTCCCTCAGACCAGGTCCGCAACAGCTACTACATTGGGGCCGACGGCTCCCTGCGGCTGCTGTTGGCCAACGGCATGGAGGTGGCCCTGCAGACGGAGCCCCACCTGCTGGCCGGGACCGTCAACCCCACCGTGGGCAAGCGGAACGTCACGCTGCCCATCGACAACGGCCTCAACCTGGTGGAGTGGCGGCAGCGCAAGGAGCAGGCTCGCGGCCAGGTCACCGTCTTCGGGCGCCGGCTTCGGGTGAGCAAGGCCTCCAGCAGGTCTCAGCCCCTGGGGGTGGTTGGATCCTGGGGGGAAAGAAGGAGGAGGCATCTGAGAACTGGACTCTTCTTGAAACCGTCCCGGGGAGAAGGTGTTCCTGGGCCTCAGTTTCTTCATCTGCAAAGGGGAAAGTAAATTAAGCGACTACCCACAACAAGAGGCTCGTGTATCTCTTCAGTTGTGCTAGTGAAACGATCACTGGCTTTGATGTTAGTCAGGCTTCCGGCCTCTATTATTCCCTGAGTGAATTTGGGCAGATCCGCAATCTCGTAAAGCCTCAATTTCATTATCCGTAAAATGGGGGAGATCAAACCAATTTACAAGTTGCTACAAGGATTAGAAATAATACATAGAGTGCCCTATACAGAGTCTGGCACATAATAAGTGGTCAGTAATACCTATTCTAGTTGTCCTTTTATTGTTATTCTTATTACTGTTATTGTTACTACTGTTGCTAACATGTACCAAGAGTCAGTTTAGCTCTTTGGAACCTAAGCCACATTCTCCTTCCAGGCAGAGTTATCCTTCCTAAGACAGCAGAACGACCCCACCGTAGCTGTCACTGCCAGGGGGTTGGCATCTACAGTGTGGCATCTCAGAGCACTTCTCAGTGTGTGGATGCCCTGAACCAGCCCTTTTTCTGCCTGACTCCCATGTCTCTATAGTGTGGCCTCTGCCCCGGGGCCAGATTGCCCAGCTTCTTTTCCCTCCAACTTCAGAAAGGAAGGCAATGGGGAGAGTGAAAACAGAGGACCCAGACCTGGCTTTCAGCACAGTGCCTTGCAGACCACAGGTGCTCCACGGAGACTTGCTGAGCTGCAGGGTACCACAGGACTGAGCCACATGCTCCTGACTCCTAAAAGCCACAGAAGCATCCTCGTGCAACACTGCCAGCGCTGTCTTGAACCCCCGCCCTTTCTCACAAAGAAAGTTCACTTCAGCCCCTGACTCATGCATGGGATAACCAAGGTCCAGAGAGAAAAGGAATTTTTCCTGATTCACACAGCTGGGCAGCAGTAATGACTAGAAATAGGCACCCTGTCTCATAGTGTCATTCTCACAACAGATACAGAAACAGTAGGTTACTTATTCAATGTCACACAACTAGAGCCCAGACAACAAGGTTTCCTGTGTTCCTCAACAGTCAAGAACTCAAGCAACTATCTAATGTGGGAAACAGCCTTCCACGGGCTCCCCAGAGAAGGCCTAGCTTTCTTTGTTCTCTGTGGGACACCATCCATGGCCTCACTGAGCCCCCTGTGTGAATTCTCCAGGAGCCCTTCCTACACATCTGAGGCAGTGAGCTAAGTAGCAAGTTTGACCAGGGTTTATTCCTGCCTGGGCCACATGTGTAGCCCTGAGCAGCTCCTCTGAGCCTCAGAGTCCTCTGCAGAAACCAGATGATACATTTGAAGCACCTAGCCCAGCGCTGGAAGACCCCAGGTGCTCAATAAATGGCAGTAATTAGTGCTATTAGGATTTCCTCTCTGCCGTGTAAACTGGACCAAAAGCTTCCCAGGCACTAACTGGTCCCTCTCCTAGCCTGAGATGAATGACAGTCCAGTCAGGCGGCCGCATCTCCGAGTCCTCCCAAAATAAATGGCCACCCACAGTGGCGGCAGGTGGAATTAGAATGTTAGCCGGGTGCACCTCCCCATAATGGAGCTCATTTTTTATACAACTGGGAACTTTTTTTAAGAAAGAAAGATGTAAAGTAATCTCATTGCCGCCACTGCTGAGCACAGGAGGCATTAGGTGGTTCCCCAGTGAGCTGCTTAATTCAATTTTATTCATTTTGCAGCAGAGGTGTAGATCCTCTTCACTGGGGGCCCTCCAGGAGGTGAGGGGGGCAGCTGGCTTGGTGGTACCACCTTGGGGGGAGGGCCTCCATCACTGTTGGCGGTGCAGACCCCACATCTTCCCCTGCCCTCTCTGCAAAGAGCACAGCTTCAGCCTCCAACGCCTCTGATTTTTCATGGGAATTGTCTGCCACACTGTTTTTGCTCCTGCAATTGTGTTTGATTACCCCTGGGAAGGCAACCTTATTTTAACCAGGCCATTCACAGCTAAAGTCGTCTCAGCACCATCATTATAAATCTTGATTTTCAAGGCTTTAGAATTTGTTTGGGGAGAAGGGGGAGACACACATGTCTCTACTTCCTCTGAGAATGACCGCGATCATCTGCTGTCATTTAATGGAAATAACTGCAGCCATTAACTCAGTACCTTCTATATGCCCAGCGCTCCGCTAGGTAATTTACTGAGGTGTCTTCAATCCTCACAACAGCCCTGCTGTTTCACAGGGGAAGAAATTGAGACTCAGAGAGGGAAAGGCACTGGCCCAAGGTCACACAGAAAAAAGTCGGTCACAGAGTTGAGGCTGGACTCCTGGCCTGATTCCTAGACTTGAGCCCTTTTCTACCACACAGGGCCCCAGAGGGCCTTTCATTACCTTAATCCACATGTGCGGGTTGGCATCATATGTCCTGCATCGTCTGCTTTCCTCTTGGGGCTTCTTACCTACTTGTCAAACTTAACCAGTAACTAATGGAAGAGTCCGAAAATGTGCCCAAATGCCCCACCAGGCCCAGCACCACTTAGAGGGAACCAGCATTCTAGCTTCAGAGTACCTGGCAGTGTTTCAGGGACAACTGGCGCCCCTAAGGGGTGGATTCAAATATAGAAACAGGCCTCTGAAGTATATTTCATAACTAAAATATGAGAAACCTTGGTTTACTGCTACCCCTGTGGGACCCCTGTATTTCTGACTCTGAAAGGAAACTGAATTGTGTGCTGACCTAGCAGCCCAGGTGGAGATCATACAGTGGGCTCCTGAGTCTAGAGGAAGGAGCAAAATGTTCCAAAACCTAGGACAGTGTCTCCTGGCAACCCCCAGTCAGAGAAGCCGTCCCAGACTCAAACATACACTGCCTCCCAGGGCCTCCAGGAAGAAGAAGATGTCTTGGGAGCTAACTGAGGTGACCAAGAAGCCCTAATTGTGGTGGCAGAGGGCAGGAGAGACCCCAGAGGGGACGGGGAGTCCAAAGCCCTAAGAAGGGCTGGACTTGCTAAGAGGACCACACATCATATGTTGGCACGTTGCAATGGTGAGAGTCAAATCCAGACTCGGTCACTCACCAGCCATGGGACCTGGAGCCCATCCCTGACTGTGGTCTCCCTGGTATCAAACACGAGTGCAAACACTGGCACATAATAAATGGGGTCAGGCACTGATTTGCTGGGCCCACGTGGCCTCTCCCTTTTCAGGAGGGAGTCAAGAAGGATCTGCCTTTCTATCCTCATTAGGAGAATCATATTAGGAAATGATGTAATCGTTTCTGCTACTCTTTACCCAGCATCTGCATTGTCTTTATCCTCACATCAGCCCTATATACTTGGCATGATTATTCCCATTTTACAGATAAGGAAACTTCACAGAGCTGACAAGGACAGAGCCAGGACCCAAACCCTTGTCTGTTGACACCCACGACCTGTGTTCCCTCCTCTGCTCGGGAGCTTCTCAGACCAAGTTCTCAATGTCTAGATAAACTCTCTCTTTCCTCCTACCCCTTCCCCAGGTTCACAACCGGAACCTCCTGTCTCTGGACTTTGACCGTGTGACACGCACAGAGAAGATCTATGACGACCACCGCAAGTTCACCCTCCGCATCCTGTATGACCAGGCCGGGCGGCCCAGCCTCTGGTCACCTAGCAGCAGGCTGAATGGTGTCAACGTGACCTACTCCCCAGGGGGCCACATTGCTGGAGTCCAGAGGGGCATCATGTCTGAGAGGATGGAATACGATCAGGCGGGTCGCATCACATCTAGGATCTTTGCTGACGGGAAGACCTGGAGCTACACGTACTTAGAGAAGGCAGGTGTCTGTCGCCCTCCATCACTGGCCTTGCCATATAGCAGCTCCATCACTGTGGCTCAACCCATGGCCAGGCCCAGCCTGCTGACCTCAGTGGGATGGATCTGACCCGTGTGGTCTCCAAAAGGAAATGTTCAGGAAAACCCACATCAGCGTGCCAGGGGTTCCCGGGTGGTGTATGGATGGATTATGGCGATGGGGTGGTAAGTGGGGGGTCCTGGGGCAGGAGCATGTGAAAGTCCCACCCAATAGGCTGGAGCTAGACCCAAACACTATCTGGACTTACAGAGCAGGATTTCGGGTCCAGACCCAGGCAGGGGTCTGCTCCCAGGTCTAGGGCTCTTGGTGTGATCTGGTCACAGAGAACAAGGCAAAAGCCTGGGGATTAGTATTAAGCAAGAGGAGCTTAATCCTGAGCTTCAAGTGCTAGGTGTGGCCTTAGTATGTCCCTTCTGCTTCAGGTCAGGATTCAGTTCATCCCAGGGACTTGGAATCAGAAAGGGCCTGAAATCAAAAGTTGGTCCCAAATAAGAGAAAATGCTAACTTTGATGCCCAGATGGCTTTAGGCCTTTTATCTACTGACTTATTCCTGAAACAGTCTGTATTTCATGGCCCAGTTCTGATACGCAGATCTTTACGTAACGTTTTGCTCCTGGTCACCTGTCCAGGGCCCAGGCTCTGATTGGTCTGTGATCTGTCTCCCCTACCCTGTGCAGTGTTCACATCTCCAAGAGCAGCATTTTGTGGTAGTGCTAAGAGAGACCTTGGAGGTCATCCAACATACTGAAAAACCCAACCCAGAGGGAAAGAACTTGCCCAGGGCCACACAATGAGTCCATTACTAGAAACCAGGTTTCCCCATTCCCGTCACAGCCCACCCTACCCCGGGGTGGACGTATGACCTGTTACCACATAAACAATTATGCAAAACCTTAAATGTCCTTCTCAGACGTGTCTTTATCCTGTAGGCCGTAGGGAGTCAACGGACGTTGTTTAGCAGGCAGTAGACGTTGTCAGGCTGTGTTTTAGGACAATCATTCTTGCTTGAGTAGGAAGGTTGATCTGAGAAGGAATCTGGCACAAGGAAGCCAGAAGAGAGGCTGCTGCAAATACTTGAGGCCAGTGCTCCCAACCCCATCCCATGCTGAAATCATCATTCTTGTACCCCACAAAGGGGCAAACAGACAAGGCTGCTCAATATAGGAAGGCAAATGGCCTGAGTGTGCTGGGGCCCAAGGCCCTGCCAGGGCCAAGGGCAGAGAGAAATTCTTGTCTTAGCACATTTGTACCCCATTGCAATATCCTAGGGTGTACTGGTTGGTAAGCTCTGGTTTGGGCATAACTTAAGAGAACCACCAGCTTCCTTGACCTTTCATTCTTTTCCTTTAAGTCTTGGGCTCACAGACCACCCCTTCCTTCCCAGCATGCTCTTCTCATCTCTCGGTTTTCCTTCCCCTGCAGTCCATGGTGCTACTCCTCCACAGCCAGAGGCAGTACATCTTTGAGTTTGACAAGAACGACCGCCTCTCTTCTGTGACCATGCCCAACGTAGCCCGGCAGACGCTGGAGACCATCCGCTCAGTGGGTTACTACAGGAACATCTACCAGCCCCCCGAGGGCAACGCCTCAGTCATCCAGGACTTCACTGAGGACGGGCACCTCCTCCACACCTTCTACCTGGGCACCGGCCGCAGGGTGATATACAAGTATGGCAAGCTGTCCAAGCTAGCCGAGATGCTATACGACACCACCAAGGTGAGCTTCACCTACGACGAGACCGCCGGCATGCTGAAGACCATCAACCTACAGAACGAGGGCTTCACCTGCACCATCCGCTACCGTCAAATCGGGCCCCTGATCGACCGCCAGATTTTTCGCTTCACCGAGGAAGGCATGGTCAACGCCCGCTTTGACTACAACTATGACAACAGCTTCCGGGTGACCAGCATGCAGGCCGTGATCAATGAGACCCCGCTGCCCATCGACCTCTATCGCTATGACGATGTGTCGGGCAGGACGGAACAGTTCGGGAAATTTGGTGTCATCTACTATGACATTAACCAGATCATCACCACGGCGGTCATGACCCACACCAAGCACTTTGACGCATACGGCCGGATGAAGGAAGTGCAATACGAGATCTTCCGCTCGCTCATGTACTGGATGACCGTCCAGTATGATAACATGGGGCGAGTCGTTAAGAAGGAGCTGAAGGTGGGACCCTATGCCAACACCACCCGCTACTCCTATGAGTACGACGCCGACGGCCAGCTGCAGACGGTCTCCATCAATGACAAACCACTCTGGCGATATAGCTATGACCTCAATGGGAACCTGCACTTACTGAGCCCGGGGAACAGTGCACGGCTCACCCCACTACGGTATGACCTCCGTGACCGCATCACCAGGCTGGGTGACGTGCAATACAAGATGGACGAGGACGGTTTCCTGAGGCAGAGGGGCAGTGATGTCTTTGAGTACAACTCAGCGGGCCTGCTCATCAAGGCCTACAACCGGGGTGGTGGCTGGAGCGTCAGGTACCGTTATGATGGCCTGGGGCGGCGGGTGTCCAGCAAGAGCAGCCAGAGCCACCACCTACAGTTCTTCTACGCAGACCTGACCAGTCCTACCAAGGTCACCCACCTGTACAACCACTCCAGCTCTGAGATCACATCCCTCTACTACGACCTGCAAGGACACCTCTTTGCCATGGAGCTGAGCGGCGGAGATGAGTTCTACATAGCCTGTGACAACATCGGGACCCCTCTTGCCGTCTTCAGTGGAACGGGCTTAATGATCAAGCAGATCCTGTACACGGCCTACGGGGAGATCTACATGGACACCAACCCCAACTTCCAGATCATCATTGGCTACCACGGTGGCCTCTATGATCCGCTCACCAAGCTCGTCCACATGGGCCGGCGAGATTACGACGTGCTGGCTGGTCGCTGGACTAGCCCAGACCACGAGCTGTGGAAGCAGCTTAGTAGCAGCAATATCATGCCTTTTAATCTCTATATGTTTAAAAACAACAACCCGGTCAGTAACTCTCAGGACGTCAAGTGCTTCATGACAGGTGAGGATCAGGGCTTATTCAGAGGGCAGGAACCACTATCACTCTGGTCATCTGAAAAGACAGCCTTCCTTGAGAAAGCTGGTATGGGGTAATGGGAGATACTGACTTCCTTTTAGAGCAGCATTTTCCAAAGTATTTTTGAAGAAACACCAGTTCAGAGAAACGCTTTGGAAAAACTGGTTTTGGCATCAAATCAATTTGACAGGGCAACTACCGTTCTTAAACTTTCACGATACATTTCAGCTTATGAAAGGCTCTGAGAAGTCCTGTAGTAAAGAGAACTGTTTCATATATTTACCCACTATTTTTCCAACTTATTTGACCATGAAACCCTAATATTTCACTGGATGCATCCCCTGGAATGTACTTTGAGAGTTTCTGACCCAGTGATCAGGCTGGTTATGAGTCCCTGATAAGTTGAATGAAGGTATGACAAAAAAAAAAAAAAGAAAGAAAGAAAGAAAAGGAGAATTCAGTTCTCTTATTTGGGATGAGGTCATGGAAAATTCAGACTTTGGCAACAGACAGAACTAGGTGAAAGATCCATCGTTTCTAAGCTATGACAGTCACAAAATTTATTTAACTTCCCCTGAATCCCAGTTTCCTGATCTGTAAATTGAAGTTAGAATATCTACCCTGACTCTGGTAAGTTAAATGTGCACATTGTAAATCCTAGAGCAACTACTAAAAGATAAAGCAGAGGCCCAGCTTATCAGTCAATAGTGGAGATAAAATGAAGACTAAATTCATCATCCAAAGAGGGTAGGAAAAGAGGGAGAAAAAGGAGCAAAGAACAGATGGACAAACAGGAAAAAAAAAAAACTTACCTGATAGGATGGTCGCAGGGGTGAAATGAGATACATTTTATAACCTGCCTAGCACAGTGCCTGGTTCATGTTGGTTCTCTTTCCCTTACCGTCTGATTTTAAAAGTGGGCTTTGAAAAAAAAAAAAGTGGGCTTTGGTCTCCACTACCGTGAAACCAACTTGAGTATAAAATGCCCCATAGGTCACGCATGCCAGAAATGCCTCTAACAGCCTCCTTCCAGCAAGCAGCCGCTGCCAGGCCAGTCACAGAAGACCTCAGGAGTCAGAGCAGCTCTGGAGATTCAGGTCTGGATAAAACCAGCACCTTTTATAGAACAGAGTTCGTGGTGGACAAAAGTTGGGCACGACCCCTTACAAACGTGGTCGTCTCCCCGTCTTTTGTCCTGTGACATGATCCTCCTGCCGCTAGCTTAAGGCAGTTTCCTTCATTCAAAAAGGGCCCCCTCTGTGCAGCCACTATTTTAGGCACAGGGGATAGAAAGATGATCCCCACCCTCCAGGAGTTCACCTCGCAAGAGGCCAGACAGACAACTGCTGTCCAGTGTGAGGGGCCCACGGCGGAGGCTTGCGCTGACAGCCAGTGAAACACAGGAGACACAGCTGGTTGTACCCAGGGAGCAGCTGGCACGTGAGGTCCGCTTACGAGTGGACATTCGCCAGGTAATGGGAAAAAAGGCGATCCAGATAGAGGGGACCGCACGTACAAAAGTATGGAGGGGGCAATGTGTACAGCCCCACGCGAGTGCCCCTTAGGGACGTGGTGGCTTTCTGGCCCCCAAACTGGGGTGGCCCAGTCTGGAGCTGTTTCTGCTGACAAAATTAGAGGAGTCTTCTTTCAGGGAAGAATTCCAGGTGGTCATGCCGAGAGCAGGAGTCCCAAGAGTGGGAAGGAAGAGAGGACGCAGTGGTGAGCAGGTGCGATGAAAACATCCTTGGGGCCTGTGGACGCACAGGAATATCTCAACAAGGTTTCACAGCGTTCACCCTACTCGGCTTGCTGCCAGCCCTAGAAAAACTGAAACGGCTGAGAGGACATTTCTCTCATATCTGTCTGCATTAAGCACGCCCCCTGCCTCATCTTCCAATGAATTTCCTGTGAGATGCCTTGGCAGGTTACTGTAGCTGAAGAAAAAACCACTTTACTACTAAAAGCCAAGATACTGCTAATCCTCACTAAACTTGACCGTTCAGCTTCCACGTGGGCTACGTGCAGCCTCATTCACATCCAGCAACGACAACGATAAAAAGGCCTCTCATCTTTTTTTCCAAATACAGGATAGGGTCTTAAGCCTGTAATACTGGAGAGGCTTATGTCACATGACAACCCCTGAACCAACCAGCATGGCTGGGGAGATAGAATGCACTGATTGGCTTAGCCTAGGTCACATGCTTCAATGCTAAGCCCTTAGGTGGAGTCAGTGTCCCTAAAAATACATGGAGACCCCAAAAAGAAAGAGAAGGCAGAATGGGACACTAGGAAGGCAACTTAAAAATGTCCACCACTGATCCATCAGATACTTAACCCTCACTTGTAGCCTGTGCGACGGGGACCACTGACCCCATTTACAAAGGCGGAAAGTGAGGGTCAGAGAGGTAAAGTAACCCTCCCAGGAAGAGGTGGCAAGGCTGGGGTTAGAACTCTGCTGTGTCTGACTCCAAAATCCTCATTCTTAGAGATCTGAATTCACTCTGTAAAGTGCAAAGCTGTGTACATGTGAAAGGATTATTATTTTTCATCACTGTCCCAGGCAGCCACACTGAAGTCTGGGACGAACGGATGAGTAAAGAGCTTTTTAACTTGAGGGAAATGTCTACCTCTGATGTCATAGGAAAGAAGAGTAAAATTCCCAACTCTTCAGAAAAGCACAGTAGAAAGAGCAGTGAATAAATCAATTTTCAGCATTTTTCCTAAAGGCATAATGAGAAAGTTTCCCACCTTCCGTCACTTGTAATTAAGGCCCAGGCCTCTTTTCAGCCCCCTGGCTTCCTGGGAACTTGCAGTATTCCTGATAGAAGCTTTCCTTTGCAACTACAAATTCAGATGCAAGTTCTCAGCCTCGGGCAAAATGGCTTTGTAGGGTTGTTCCCCCCCCCCATTCTGTTTGTTTTAATTTCCCAAAGAACCATCTACCAAGATTCAGAGAATCAGAGATACTTAGAAACTCAGTGAGGAAAGGGACTTTGGAGAAAACTGGTCCAAGCACCTCACGCTACAAAAGAGGAAATGGAGTTCCAGGCACATGGAGGCTTGGGTTTGAGGAAACACAGGCAACCTTCTATGAGCCAGGAACCAAGCTGGACACTTTAAAATACATTAAATCCAATCATTTATGTAACAAAACAGAACAGTTCCTGCTCTATGTTGGCTGCCCCAAAGTGGTAACACTATTAGTATTCTTCTCCATGACTTGGTGAAAACCATTTCTCCCGTGAATTTGCAGATAAGGAAACCAAACCTCAGAGAGGTTAAGCAAACTGTCTAAGATCACACAGTTTGCAAGTTGGGAGCCAGAGTTTGGACCTGGGTTTTGTCTTGCCTTACCATGTTCTTTCCTTTATATGATCTTTCTAGAAGTAGAATCTGGGTTTCCAAGCTTCCTTTTCTACCACTCCTCCACGTCAGAACCTCCAGCCTTCACACCCAAGAGAGGGGCTCTGGAACATCGAAGAAACAAAAACCAAAAAAAAAAAAGAAAAAGGCAAACTTGAGGTTCTTGAATGGAAAGGCAATGTGGGATGAAGTTGATGACCCCCGAATGGCACTCCCATCACTGGGATGAACTCAATTCCACCAATGCCTGGGCCCTAAGAACCTCCCTGACCAGGGATCTGTCTGCTTTGGAAAAAGCCCAAAGCAGGCCTGAATGCCCACCACCCAGAGTTGCTGGCTCAGACACTTAATTCCAAATCCTGCCTTCTCCTGACTTTGGATTTGAGTCTCTAGTCAACAACTGCTTTGGCATCTTCAGCTGCCCCTTCGCAAGGAAGGCTGAGCCATGCTGGGACACAGGCTGTCTGTCTGTCTCCTGTAGACCCCAAATCACCTCCCACCTGCCATCCCAGGCTCTTCCTTCTCCAGCCGCCATTCTCCTTTCTGGTTCTCTCTCTGCCTTGCTGAACTGCTGTCCGGTTACCCGAACGCTCCCAATACTCACCTCCCTTCTCCAGGCCTTGCCTTATACAATGGCCTTTGCGTTCAGCTCCATCGAAGCCTGACCAAATTTACACAGCTTTCACTGCCTGGCTTCAAGGTAACCATCTTCATGAAGACTTGTCAGTCTGTGGAATTGAAAGACTTCTGCCCTCCTCTAGGTGTTTTTCCTGTGTCAAGGTTATCCGTGTCCATGTCTCAGCTCCCCTTCAGGGTCCTGCGTGTGCAAGCTGAGGATCTGTGACACCAGAGCTGGGCACATAAAAGACACTCAGCAACAGAGGGCCAAGTAACTGATGACACACTTTCCACCCTCTTTCTTTTCCTGAAGTCTTGGCTTCCTGATTCCACTCTTCAGTGAGCCGGTTGCTCATGACAACATCCCACCTTTCCCTATACCTAGTATTTTATAATTAGTAACCCCCCAGGAATATTATAAAAACCAGTAAATCCAATGCCTATGGGGCTAGATCCTCAAGCCCAATATAAAGACTGGAAAATGAAGGCACAGGGAGCTTAAGTGACTTTCTTAGGCTCCCAGAGTAAATAAAGGCAGGATCAAGGGGAAGAAAACTCTTCGATCTTTGGTCAGGCCACCTCCATGCCCAATGCACTTTAGCACTGCGGCTCTGATCTCTTCAAAAAGGAGAAAGGAGGGAGAGTTTGCTTCTTCAGTGAATTTTCTCTTTGGAAGTCATTCATTAAAACCTTTCCTTTGGGGCTTCCCTGGTGGCTCAGTGGTTGAGAGTCTGCCTGCCGATGCAGGGGACATGGGTTTGTGCCCCGGTCTGGAAAGATCCCACATGCCGCGGAGCGGCTGGGCCCGTGAGCCATGGCTGCTGAGCCTGCGCGTCTGGAGCCTGTGCTCCGCAACAGGAGAGGCCACAGCAGTGAGAGGCCCGTGTACCGCAAAAAAAAAAAAAAAATCTTTCCTTTGGGGTTGGTTGTCCTCTGTGTCTCCTGTCGGTGTTGCGGCTGGATGTGGAGGAGTGTCCATCCACCAACAGCTGTTCCTGACTACGAAGCTGAAGGTCCTCGGGGTAGAGGGACGGTAGTAAGAGGAGTCTGGAAACCTAGGTTCTACTTCAGTGACATCTCTCTCAGATGCATCCCTAGGAGGGGACACTAGGTCCCAAGAGCACGTTCAGCTTTCATACCGTGAGACAGTTTCCACCATGCTTGTTGACTCTCCCCCCAGCAGCTCTCCGTGTCCTCACCCCGCCCCCCTGCAGCCTAACTCTAGGCTGCTTTCTTGGGATGTGTCACTCTGAGGTCCACTGACTATGGGGCTGTTTCTGCTTCTGTCCCACCCAGATGTCAACAGCTGGCTCCTCACCTTCGGATTCCAGCTTCACAATGTGATTCCCGGCTATCCCAAGCCAGACACGGATGCCACGGAACCATCCTACGAGCTCATCCACACACAGATGAAAACTCAGGAGTGGGACAACAGCAAGGTAATTCACACACATGACTGCCCACCCCTCAAGCCATCCAGACGTTACGGGAATGGGTCCCACCAGCTTTTCAGGAAAGCCTAGGCCAATGACAGAAACCAAATACTTAGTAACCCTGCCACTGGCAGGTCACTGTGGACCCAGCTGTAACGGCACGTAGGCCCTCACAAGCCAAATTAAGGAGTTTTGTACGTTACGCTGAGTTTGGAGTTCCACACAAAAAAATGAGCCTTTGTCCCAACCCAGTACAAAAGTACAAAGAGGGAAGGCGTGTTCGAAATACAAACGTGACATTTTCTGAGCACCTCAGCGCGCCTGGCCTGTTCTACATAAATTAACACACAAATATCCCTTGGTATCGTTGTTCTCACTTTACAGATTTCATGCCTGAGGCTTTCGAATGCCACACAGCAAGGATGAAGTAGAGCAGGATTCAAACCCAGATCTGTCTGTAGGTGCTCAAAAAAATGTTACTTTCCCCTGTCTTCCATTTATGACCCAATTTCAAAGACTCGTAGAATTTTATGGCTCTAAAGATCCTTAAAAACAGTTTCATTCCACCCTCTCACTTCAGACATCCATTTGCTCATTTCTTCCCACTGCCCCCCTCTTTCATAAGATCTGTGCTGGGAGCTGGCTCTTCCAGGCCCCAGGCCCCGGGAGCCCAGTGAAGGCAGGAAAGAATCAGGCAGAGACCAGGCCTTCCAGGGGATCCCTGACCAGGGGGACAAGAGACTGAGGAGGAAATCCGAGTTGCCAGATGGCATACTGCTGGCGATCAGAAACTTACACATCCGTATCTCTTACTCCAGTCGGATTCCATCAGGCCTCAGCCTAGCTGTTTTCTTCTCCTGACCTCTGGAGGATGTGATTCTGCACCTCTGTGCTCCGGTGGCACCTGTAGCTTCCTCTTGCTAGGCACTCACAGCGCTGTATTTTCATTCCTGTTTTCTTCCCTGTATCTCCACTAGACCCTAAGCCCCAAGAGGGCAAGTACTGGGTCTTATTTGGTACCCAGCATACCACCTCGCACACAGTAGGTGCATGGAAAACTTCTGTTGAATGAACAAATGGTTGAAGGAAGTAAACAACCCCGTGAGTTCGGCCTTTTTCCCCATTTTACAGATAAGACCAGAGTTGAGAGAAACTTGTCCAAGGTGAGCTGGAAAGGCGATGAGAACCCAAGTCTGTCTGGTCACGAAGCCCATCCTCTCGCTGCAGCCCTAGCCCCACCCCCTGCCCCTCTCCAATCCCTGCCATCCATCCCTCCAGGTACTGCCCAGCTGCCCACAGCGCTGACTGTTTTCCCAGGGCCGCTTCCAGCCACTCAGCTGCACCCCCTACCTCCAGACTCCCTTCTCCACCCCCTCCCAGAGCCACAGTCTCTGACGGTTTGCCAGCCTTGCCTGTCAATGAATTATTGATTTCTGCCCTTGGCAAGCATTGGAGATCTTTGTTGTTGAGCGCTCCAGCTTCCGTGAAACTCTAGGAAATAATTGTTCACAGACAGGGTTCTATTAATTATAAGGAGGACTGAATTTCAGTGAGAAACCGACGGGCCTTTTTCTAAAGCCATTTCTCTACGTTGCTGATAAGGCCCTGGGGCCCGCCCGAATGTGGCTTCCAACCTGTCCCCCAAAGCAGCCAAGAGCGGGGGCACTTGAGGAGCCCCCGGGAAGCACTGTGGGGACAGAGGCCCTCCTTGAAAATCATTTCTACACATGACAGAGAGCAACACAGCAGGCTGAGGGTTTATGTAAGTCACTACGTTTCATCCTACTAAGGCTTCTTGTCAAGAGTGCATTCCTCGCCATTCCTGCATCTAACGTCATCCCCTCATCCTCCAAGTCCCGACTCCAGCTTGAGCCTGTCCTTGAACCCCATCTCCTTCACCTTGCTTCTCCGCCTCCAGGCTGAGACACCCTGAGCCGTGATTGCCCCTCCCGACCCTAGCAGCCCTTGAACTGAGCCTCTAGGATCAGACAGACCAGGGTTTGAATGTTGGTTTGAATACTTACTAGTCTGTATGACTGTGGGCCAGTTACAACCTCTTTGAGCCTTCGTTTCCTTAGGTGTAAAACCAGAGCAATGACAGTCCCCACTGTATACAGTTATTGTGAAGATCCGGCGAGATAATGAATGTGGATTATTCAGCTCAAAGGCCACGACATGTTGGCTATAGCTGTTACTATTGCTCCCCTTAGACCACCACTCATCACATTTGATTGTAGTTATTTGTTGCCACATCTGTCTTTCCCCACTCAACGAGGAGTTCTTCAAGGGCAGGGATGATGTCTGATTCATTGTTGTATCTCCCGTGCCGAGAAAGGGACTGGGCACAGAGCAGATGCTCCCTGAACCGCTTCTGAATGGGAGGAAGGGTGACTAGATGGATGAAGGAGGGCTGGGTGTCCTAGTGGTCAGCAGTAGAGCTAGATGCTACAGGTTAATACATTTGTATAGGTTTGACTTTTAGTCATGTAAGCTGATTCTCCAGGCCGTTGGAAGTTTTTCCCCATTTATCTCACTCTCTCTCTCTCCCCCCACCATCAGTCTGTTCTCGGGGTACAGTGTGAAGTGCAGAAGCAGCTCAAGGCCTTCGTCACCCTGGAACGTTTCGATCAGCTCTACAGCTCCACAATCACCAGCTGCCAGCAGGCCCCAGAGACAAAGAAGTTTGCATCCAGTGGCTCAGTCTTTGGCAAAGGGGTCAAGTTCGCCTTGAAGGATGGCCGAGTAACCACAGACATCATCAGTGTGGCCAACGAGGACGGGCGGAGGGTTGCTGCCATCTTGAACAACGCCCACTACCTAGAGAACATGCACTTCACCATCGACGGAATGGATACCCACTACTTCGTGAAAGCAGGACCTTCGGAAGGCGACCTGGCCATCCTGGGCCTCAGCGGGGGGCGGCGAACCCTGGAGAACGGGGTCAACGTCACTGTGTCCCAGATCAACATGGTGCTCAGTGGCAGGACTAGACGGTACACAGACATCCAGCTCCAGTACGGGGCACTGTGCTTGAACACCCGCTATGGGACAACACCGGATGAGGAGAAGGCACGGGTGCTGGAGCTGGCCCGGCAGAGAGCCGTGCGCCAGGCCTGGGCCCGCGAGCAGCAGCGACTTCGGGAAGGGGAGGAAGGCCTGCGGGCCTGGACAGAGGGCGAGAAGCAGCAGGCGCTGAGCACGGGGCGGGTTCAAGGCTACGACGGCTTCTTCGTGATCTCGGTCGAGCAGTACCCGGAACTGTCAGACAGCGCCAGCAACATCCACTTCATGAGACAGAGTGAGATGGGCCGAAGGTGACAGAGAGGACCGTGGCCGGGACTTCTTGCCAAAGACAGCTACTCTTTTGTGGCCGCATACCTGACTGTGTTGTACTTAAAAAAAAAAAAGAATCCTTTTTTTAACAAGTGCAGAAAGCAAGCGAACAAAACAGATCCTGGTTGCAGTGTAATTCATGCAACATGCTTTTTTTTTTAAGAAAGGAAAAACACAAATTTGGCCTTCACACATTTTTTGCAAAGAACAGAAGGTATTTTTTTTCCATAGTGTGATCACAATGTAAACTTTCTTGTCTTTTGTTCCCTTTTCCTTGAGGAGTTTTCCTTGTTGTTTGGGGTACATTTCTCCTCACTGAGATGCATCTCCTGGGGTGTGTCCTTGTCTGTCCCCAGGCACCCAGTGTGATGTGAGACACAAGTGTCTGTGCTAACTTGTCCCATGTGCAACTTTCTCTTCCATGGGGGTCGGGCAGGAGGGAAGGGTGCGGCGGAGAGTAATGGGCCGGTAGCAAATTTCCAAGGGGGCCTGGAAGGAGGGTCCGCAGGACCTGAGGATCTTTGGCTAAGCTTCCGCAGACAAGTGGTAGCTTTTTTACTCACTGTGTTCCATGCCTCCAGAGGACCATGGATGCTTCCATCTTCTCTGGGGGATTTCATGATCTCACAGCACCTTTTTCAAGCTGCCCCAAACTCCTGTCCAAGCTTTATATTTTGATGGGAAATGAAACCCCCAACCCCTTTTGCAAATCTTGTGTAGCTGTCAGTGCCACCTCCATGCTGGGATGGAGAAAGTGTCTCCCAGGTCCTTTCCCCAGTCTGGTGACAGCATCCTGGGGCTTAGAGCCCAAGCCTCCCCAAGAGGCGGAGGCATCCAGGGCATCTGTGGTTGGTTGGTCCTCCCATGATGTTCCTTATTCATCTCTTTCGCTCTCCCAAAGTCAGACGTGAGAAGCAGCACCGCACAGCAAGCCCTCAGTGTGGGCACCACGTCCAGAAGGGAAGGTCACCCACGGCAAAAGAACGGCAGTGGTGGCAAGGGTACCAGCCTGCCTTCCTAGGTGAAGCCCTCTCCCCATGACTTTGGGTATCTTCCCTCCACTGCTCAGCTGCCACCACTGAGAAATAGGAGTGTGGAGAGAGGTGCTTGGTGGCCTTTGATCGTGGAAAGAGGCTTAAGAAAAAGGTCAGCCAGAGAGAGGAAAGCATGAGTCGAGCATCCTTCTAACGAGCTCCTGAAGGCTCCTCTGCCTCTCGTGTATTGGGCTAATTGCAGAGCTGGGAGGCAGCTGGATAGACTTCCAGGAAATTCCTTCTGTGAAGTTCTTCTAAAACAGCTTTGCCTCTAGAGGAGCCCAACTGGGGTTTTAAAGCAAGATTAAGGAGAAAGGAGGAGAGAGAGAATTTGGTGTGGCCTGGCAGCGTCAAACTACCCCACCAGGATTGGGGGCGGTTCCTGAGGCTGGTGCCTGTGGATCCAGAAGCCCGGGCTACAGTTGTCCCTGTGAAGACCTACGCCTGTGGTCATTGGGCAGAAGTTTAAGTCCTTTCGGGAGTGAGTACATCCCACACCGGGAGGGCACGCCCAGGGAGAGGCAGCAGCCAGTGGGCCGGGGGAAGCGCTGAGAGTAGGGGAGTGCTAGGAGCTCCTTTCTCCTGTTCTATCTGCCTAATTACCACTGTCATTACCTCTCACAGGAGGCTCTGGGAGAGCAGGAGGGGAAGCCAAATGCTTCCTTTTAAGCTGGGCTTCGTAGAAAATGGGACTTTCATGGGTTACATTTTGCATTGAGTGTGGAAAATGAACTCTGAGTCTGAGCTCCTTCCCGAGGAAACCTCGTTGGACTGACAAGCTCATGGCACCTTTATAGCCTTACTCACAGAGTCTTCAGAATATTCCATGAGTTAATGAAACCGAAAAGGTCTCTTGCTGCATGAGAATCGGAGCAGCACGGAGGCCGGGGTCTGCCTGGCAGAGGGAGGCACCCAGAGCTTCTCGGGAGAGGAGGTTTTGCCTTATGTCATCCCACTGGGGATGAGAGGATGTGTTTCGCTAAGTGCTCTTCCTGTTTCCAAAAAAAGTGACACTGCGGCTACAGTGTCTTGGACTATTTGCCCACTCCTCCCAGAGCTCCGCTGAGTCAGATGCAGTGCTCCCGGGCCCACTGTGCAAGGCGGGAGCTGGTGGCGGGTCCCATCCGGCAGGATCGTTCTTGGATGGGATGGAAAATCGTTTGGCCTGAAGAACACAAGTGTTTTTTTGTTTTTAAACCAAAATAGACTTATGCCTCGCAAATGTACTCTTGATACAAGGAGCCCTTGAGCAATGGGACCCTGCCCGTTGACCTAGACGATCAGTTCCATGCTGGCTTCCTGACATCAGTCAAGACCTGCTGGGGACGTCTACTTGGAGGTCAGAGACAGCATGAGGGCCGAATGAACCATCTCCCCACACCTCCCCAGCCCTCTGACTCTCCACCCCTCACCCCCACCACAGTAATAGTGTGGACTCTTAAAGATCAAAATCACAGACAATAACTGAGCATTCCTTTCCTTTAAACGAATGATGTTATATCTTTTCTGGGCTACATACCACCAAGGAGGCATAGCTTCTGTATGGGGAGAAGATGAAGCGTCCCCAGCCTTTAGAGAGGACCTCGGGTGTGGGGCCGGCAGCATCAAGCACCTCAGTTTCACACTGGTGCTGTTGCTATTGGAGGTGGTGCTTCTGGCCTCGGCCCTTCTGAGTCGGTTTCCATTTGGGCTGGCAGGTGACTCACTGCCTGCACTCTCCGTCTGTCCTCCTGCTGAGACCAGCAGTGCCAATCGCACCACAAAGAGTGAGTCTGAAGGCATAAGCCGGAGTTCCCTGTGCCTGCTTAGTGGCCTCCAGGCAGCAAATCCCATCCTTGACGGCACCTGCCCTTTTGGCATTAACCAACCAGAACGTGTGCATTAGAATTACCAGCCCTCCCTCACTGGCTCGGGTTCATTATTCTGCAGGATGTCAGCTTCTGACCCTAGAAAAAGGTTTATTTTGGAAGAGCTCCTGCCTTCTCCCTTATCCTCCACGGCTGCCATCAGCTCCTCATCCACAGCCCCTCTGTCATCACCTTAACTAGGACTTCAGTCATTCCCCAACTTTGCTTTTTATAGGATGAGATTTCCTTTTTATCCACCCTCCAAGCAGACGTCACTGGAGGGCAGAGCTATGACAACGGGAGGAAGGGAAAGGAACTCCACGGTCAATTACCCCTGATGCTTGTCTCTCAGAACTGTCGGCTGAGAATTCACCCAAGGAACAGACTAGTGCCTGATTTCTACCTAGGGATGGAGGATTTGAAACAATTGCTAAGAAACTGACCAGAGGTTGCAAATGGCCAGAGGGCGTGATTTTAAAGAATGAGGTGGGGCTGGGAGCAGAAGGTGATGTAGGCAAGGAAGGGGAATAAAACTGGGCAGTGTTTTTATAGGCACGTAACAAGGAATCAGATTTGTTTTAAAACAAGAAAAAGAGAATAAAGGACCTTTTAGCTGTGACTTTTAAGTACCGCCTTATAGGTGACAGGGGTTTCCAAGATGCAAAGATGAGATTTCCATGTGAAATCTTAGAATAGTTTCACATCTGCAGCCTGGTATTTGCAGTTGCCACGAGGTGAGGACCATGAGGCTGAGCTCGGTGCCCAGGAGGAAGGAGTCTGCCGGGCCTCAGCGGGGTCTCGGGTTTGGGGGTTTGTTCCCCTGGTGCTTAAAGTCGAATCTATCCTCCATTCCTCACAGCAGCCACTAAGCCCCGGCCGTGGCTTCTGGTCCTGAGCTGGGGCCTGCCTCCTGAGGGGTCTTGGAAAGCACCCAGTCTCTTTTTTCCCTTGGGATCCTCATTGGGATTAAAAGCCCTCTATTGAAGGTTCAGAATTCCCAGGTAGTTTATACACTTGTCTGTATTTTACTGGACAGGAGGGCATTAATGAAAGAACTCTGTAATTCAAGGCCCTTTCATTTTACCTTCAAATAACAGCAAACTCCTTTTAAAGACTCATTGCTCAGGTGATAGAAACTTTCTCCTCTCCAACCTTTCCATTCTCAGAAACCAGCCTTGTGTACATGACCGCCCCAGACAGCAGGCCGATGTTGGGTTTCTTACCCTCTCTGGAATGCCAAAGGCATGATACTGGGCGACCTCCTGGTCCCAAAGAAAATGTGTTTGATTCTGAGGGCAAACTGCCAACGGAGAACCAACTTTCAGGCAGGCTCAGCTATCCTGGCAGGAGCTGAGTCACAGATGTTTGCTGGTGCCTGGTAGCCCTAGATTCACCCAACACCAGAATCCCACTTTTCTAAACCTGCCTGTTGTTCTTGAAGACTTCTGAACCCACGGCTTCAGCAAAAGGACTCTCCCAAGCTGCCTCTGGACGACCAACACTGGAGACTCTGGCCTTACCATGTGGAAATAGTTTTCCTGAAGTCTGGAACTAATTTTGAGAAGTTTTTTTCTCAACACTTTTGTGTTTCTAACACTGTATTCTTGACTGTGTAAATACCAACAAGGCTGTAAATAAATGCAGATGTAGATACCTTCTAGAAAAGAAAAAAAAGGCATAAAAACAAAACTAGAAGTGATCCCGTGTAGCCTTCGTTGACAAATAAAAGAATATTTTGTGTTTAAAGCTGTCTGGTGGCCTCTGTTTGGAGTAGCGATTGCTTGAGCCGGTCCTCTGAGTTTGCGCTACTAGAAGCTCCTGTTCTCAGGAGGACCTCCAAAGCTCTGGTGCTTGGCCCCAAAGTCCCTCTTAAGCCCTCCAGGTGACAGCTGTCATGGAGAGGCATTTCCAAAGGACACAAAGACCCTGGGGCTTAACCTCACGAATGTCAAAGCACCTCTGACATCAGCTATGCCACACTGCTCCCCTGGGCCACATTGCAGCTGCTCTCCTTACTGGCCTCAGGGACAGACTCCAAGGGGTGGGACAGCTCGACACTGCCCTAAGGAAAGAGCCTGTGCTCTGCCACTGGGCACAGAATTGTCCACTATGTCACACGTCACTGCATTCCACATGGGGTGTCACTGGTTGCGCTTTCAAAAATAACGCATATTCATCATACAAATTATTATAACCACATAATACAACTTGGGAAAAAAAGAAGAAAATTCCTTTAGCATTGTTTTTTTGTTTTTGTTTTTTGCTCTGTGTTTTCTTAACCTAAGGTAATTGAAAAAAATCTAAGGCAGTCACAGCATACAGGTAATTTTTCAGCCTGCTTTTCTCACATAATCTCACATTTAACCTCATGTCTAGAAGCCAGGGATGACAGCTGGTCACTTAGGAAAGTACATTTGCTAAGCCCACCTCCCTCGTGTGAACGGCAAACCTTATGAAAATGCAAATAATTGAGGACAGGAATGAGAACAGAAGGTTCATTGCTTCCCATTAGCCTCAGGTCTGGCCCCATCACCAGGCCCTGTGGGAAGGAGCTTCAAGCTTCGGCTCTATTCCTTCCACCCGCGCAACTATGGGCTGTCCAGGCACCGCTACCCAAGCTGTTATACTTTTGTAGTGCCAGGGACGGAGGCACCTGCAGTGGTTAAAAAAAAAAAAAAAAATTTTGGGGGGTGCAAAACTTGGCTCTAGCACTTGACTGTGTGATCTTAGACAATTTAACTTCTAAGCCTCAATCTTCTATCTATAACGAGGGTACGATGGTACATACCATACCTTCCTGGTTACTGCTCAGATCACCTTAAAGGAGCAGGCGTATAATGTCGCCTGCTGCTCTCTGAACAACAGGACTTGGCCCAGTGTAACTTTCCCCCCTCACACCTCCCTCCCCAGCCCTCCACCCACCTCCCTTCCAAAGTCTGGTACTCTTCCCACTACACCAGTGGTTCTCAAACTTTGGCCTGTACCAGACTCACCTGGAGTGTTTATCAAACCACAGATTGCTGGCCCCGCCCCCGGAATTTCTGAAATCAGTGGGTCTGAGATGGGGCCCCATAATGTGCATTTCTAACATATTCCCAGGTGATGCTGATGCCTCTTCACGCTTTGAGAACCATTGCCAACGACACTGTCTTTTACACAACGGAGCGAATAAGCTACTCAGCATGGCCCCTCAGATGCCCTTGGTCAAGAATACCTACCATTTCCAGCCAGCAGAGCCAGTGTATCGGTCATCCTCTGCTGCGCCCTCTCCCACTTCTGCACTACAGTCAGCCGCGTGGGAACGTCCCCCACCCCAAGATACCTTTCACACCTTGTGGGCCTTTGCACTCAGCGCTTCTTCAAGCCCGGTGGAAGTGTTCTCCGAAGCCCTCTGGCAGCCCTTTCCCTCTCCACAGGGACTCACCGCACACTACCACGAGCCAGGCACTTTCAAGACTGAACTGGCTTGGGCGTGAGCATCTCGAGCCCAACCTGATCTGTGTCTATCTAATCCTCTGCGCGTCCCCAGGGCCCAAAGCAGGTACCCAGCTGTGGGTCACCCTAAGCTCAGCTTGGTCTTTGCTGCAGGGGTCCACTCTCTCTGGTGTATTTGAGAAAAAGGGGGATGGTTGCCTATCCCCTTCTCAATGGAGGCCGCCTCGCCTCCCGAACCGGGTGCTGCGCCCCCTCCCGGGCTCTCCTGGAACGACTGCGTGCTGCAGGCGCGCGCGGGCCTCGCGAGAGGAAGGGGCGGGAGCGAGGCAGGTCTCCTCCCCTACGTTCCGCGCTCGCCACGTTCTGTAACCCCGCCCTCGAGGTTGCACGGGAGAGTCTTCAGAATGCGTTGGAGGCTGTGGAGAAAACTGCCAGGCGCCAGGAAGGAGACTTTACGGTGAGTATTATTAGGCCTTTTTTCCCGTATCCAGCGGAGAAGGGTGTAACCTCTTACAGGGCGTTCCTCGTGGTCGCACCCACCCTGCCCTTGTTCCCAGTTCTCATGCCGGCGTTTCTGTGGGCGTCTCTCCCTTCAGCCCCACGCTGGAAATCTCGTTCCATGCCTTGGAAAGCTCCACTGCTACTGGAGTGCCCAGCCCTGCCTGCATCAGGCCATCCAGCGTTAATCTCTCAAGTCTGACTCCATCAGTCTGGAATGGCTCCATGGTAGGCTCTAGCCACCATTCCCTGGTCAGGCCTCTTTCAGGGTCGCAGCGCAGTAGGAGTTGCAGTTACATTTTTGTATCCTTTCAGAATCCAAAGCGTATTTGTGGAGACACACACACACCTTGCAGGTGAAACCGCACAACTCACATTGGGACTTGAACCCACCAGCGAGGACTCGAACTAAGACTGGGGCTTGAACCCACTGTCTTTTAATTGAGTTCACACCTGGTCTCAGGATTTAATGAAGCTCAGGTTCTTTATATCTCCTCTCCGAAAGAATTTAGTGAGAGACAAAGTGATAGGTAAGAAGTGGATTTATTTAGAGAGATACACATTCCATAGACAGAATGCAGTGTGTCTCAAAACGTGAGAGCTTCCCCAGGGCATGCGTCTTGGAAAGTGAGAGCGGCCATGGGAGAAACACACTTCGCAGACAAGAGTGTGGGCCATCTCAGAAGGTGAGAGGCCTCAAAATATGGGGTGGTTAGTTTTTATGGGTTGGATAATTTCATAGGCTAATGAGTGGGCAGATTATTCCAACTATCAATATTTTGGAGAAGGGACGGAGATTTCCGGGGATTGGGCCACCACCCACTTTCTGGCCTTTTATGGTCAGCCTTGGAACTGTGATGGAGCCTGTGGGTGGGTCGTTTACAATATGCTAATATATTACAATGAGCATATTATGAGGCTCAAGGTCTACTGGGAGTCGAATCTTCCGCCATCTTGGACCTAGTTGGTTCTAACCAGTTTTTGTCATATCCTCAACGACCGTGCCATTCTTTTAAAGGTTGTGCCCTGCCTCCTTCCCTCCTGTTTCACAAACACTAACATTAGTTCTTAGGGGCAATAGAGTCTTAAACCCATGGGGAAGAATGGAAGCATTTTCCTCCTGCCCTGTAATCTGCAAGCCCACTTCTGCCTTTAAGAAGTCAGCACCCTGGGGCTTCCCTGGTGGTCCAGTGGCTACGACACTGCGCTCCCAATTCAGGGGGCCCGGGTTCCATCCCTCGTCGGGGAACTAGATCCCGCATGCCGCAGTGAAGATCACATGGCAACAAAAGTCCTGCATGCCGGGGCTTCCCTGGTGGCGCAGTGGTTGAGAGTCCGCCTGCCGATGGAGGGGACGCGGGTTCGTGCCCCGGTCCAGGAAGATCCCATATGCCGCGGAGCGGCGGGGCCCGTGAGCCGTGGCCGCTGAGCCTGCGCGTCTGGAGCCTGTGCTCCACAGCAGGAGAGGCCACAACAGTGAGAGGCCCGCGTACCGCAAAAAAAAAAAAAAAAAAAAAAAAAGTCCTGCGTGCCATAACTAAGACTGTGTGCAGCCAAATAAATAAATATTAAAAAAAAAAAAAAGAAGTCAGCACCTGACATTGTATGCAGAGTATTTGGGCCCTGGCTTTGTCATCCCTTCCCTACCTTCAAAATATAACCACTCTACACTCCTAGGACTGAGTTCTTAAGGTAAAAATCTCTTCCCCAGTCTGTGAAATGGGAACAGAGGAAATGGAATCATTCTTTCAGATACAGATATTTATTATAAGCTGCGTGGTTGGATGGATGGAAAGATGATGATTAAATAAATGGACGCCATGGCAGGCTCTTGAGGAGTCCTAGAGAAGAAACTGCAGTCAATCAGCGAACATTTAATGAGCATTTCATGTACATGTTGACTGAAAAGCACAACATAAAAATTGAGTTATGGTTTTTTTTTTTTTTAATTTTATTTTTGGCTGCATTGGGTCTTCGTTGCTGCACGTGGGCTTTTTCTAGTTGCAGTGAGTGGGGACTACTCTTCGTTGCGGTGCGCAGGCTTCTCATTGCGGTGGCTTCTCTCGCTGCAGAGCACGGGCTCCAGATGCGTGGGCCTCAGCAATTGTGGCTCGCGGGCTCCAGAGCACAGGCTCATCAGCTGTGGAGCACGGGGCTTAGCTGCTCCGCGGCAAGTGGGATCCTCCCGGACCAGGGCTCAAACCCACGTCCCCAGCATTGGCAGGCGGATTCCTAACCACTGCGCCACCAGGGAAGTCCCGAGAGTTATGTTTTATTCAGCGGACAAAACTGAGGACTTAAGCCTGGGACACAGCGTCTCAGATACTCTGACGGACTGCTCCAAAGAGGCAAGTGGGGAACCAGCCTACATAGGAGTTTTTGCAAAAAAGACCAGGTAGTCGGAACATCACAAGATTACTGTTAATTAAAGAAAACTAGATGTAGCAAGTTAAGGAATTTAGCGCTTTTCTATGTGTGGGAAGATGCAAGAGTCTGGGCTCACTGAAATCATTCCTTTGATATGCACCTCAGCTCTCTGGGGCCAGTATCCTGTGCTTTCTCATCCTGAGTCTCCTCAGGGTGCATCGTTGGGGGGTGGCTACAGTAGCTAATGGCTTGATGGCAGGCATCCTGTTTCTAAGTTCCCTCAGGGCTTACTTTCCGGGCGGCTGTAATGTGACGGCTTGATGACTGCAACATCCTTTGTTTACTGATATGGCAGGCAGTATTTTTCATTCACATATATAAGCGGCCTTAGAGGACCTAAAGATGTAAGACAGGACCCTTTGCTTATAAACATTACCACCCAATCAGGGAGTCTAGAAATCTTCAGAAAACAGACTGTGACACCAAGGGGCACCTGCTGTGTGTCACTACTCCAGAAACCTCAGCATGCAAGCTTGCTAGAACTCAGAAGTCTGGTGAAGGAGAGCGGAAATCTTCCAGGTTTTGCCCTGGGAGAGGTGCCAGGGGCCCAGTCTCTGGAATCAAGAGGTACCATAAGCTCAAGCTCAGTCTTGGGGACAGGGAGTTGCCAGTTGGTTAGCAGAAGCACGGCAAGGCAGCCAGGGGCTCCAGGCACTACAGTGTGTGGCGATATAAAATTGGATGTCGTAGGGCTACTGGGAGCAGGACCCCATCAGTGTCCCAGGGTCAGGTCCAGGCCTCCAGGGAGGTGTCTGGGCAGGTAGGCCAGGCAGATGCCCTGGCATCCACACTTCACTGACATAGGTCTGGTTGTAGGAAGAACCAAGCCCTGGGCGACTCAAGCTCACCTTCTGCCTTAGCCATGATTCCGTGACAGCAAGACTAGCCCCAGCTCCCACCTTCTGCCTCGACTGAGGCCCCTAATGTGCCCCTTGCCTGATCAGCCTGTGATTTTGTCTACAAACTCAAGAGATTTCAGCTGGCTGGAGGGGCGGGAGGTGGTAGGCCAAGTCTCAAGGGCTAAGAAGGTGCTTCCAACAAATACCACTTTCCACAGCGGCAAAGAAGGGGAGCTCAGGGTGGGCTGGGTGGGAAGAGGAAGGAATCATAGAACTTCCTGGAAGAGGTGGATTTGGTGAGAAGGGATTAGATGAGAGCAGAAGACATTCCTGATGGGAGGAAGGTGTGCTCGTCTCGTGGTCCTGGGGGAGCCTGCGCCCCTAAGAGCTGTTCCTCAAACCTAGTCCAGGCAGGCAGAACCCCCACATTCCCAGGGATCTTATCCAGCATGTCTCAACTCTTCACACAGCAAAACACATGATGGTTGATGTTTACATTCAAGGCTGAATCCCAGGGATTTATGTAGATTTGGTATAATAAAGGTGTCGGTTATGTGCAAACGCCAGCAAGCAGGAATGCCCCCTCTTTCTCCACACTCATAAGGCATATCAGAATGGAAGTGAGGGATACTGATCGTAGTATGACAGGGATAATTTTGAATGCTCTAGAATTTATAACAAAAGGAATTATTATTCCTTTAACTGTTATTTATAATGACTGACTTCTGACTTGCATCGCTGTGGGTAGTAACACAAACACCAGGAGCAATCGCTACCTTCTTTTTGCTTCTCTTTCTGTCTTGAGTGGGAGAGTTCTGCATAAGGAGATGCTGCACAAGGATTTGTCTGAAATTAAGTTATTATGTAGTGGTCCCAGAGAAAACAGACACGTGAAGATGAGGGACAAGGAAGGGAAGAGGGCCATCACGGGGGTGAGCTCAAGCAAAGCCCCAGGAGAGGAACTTTGTCTCAGTCCAGTGGGGGAGTTGTGGAAACAATCTAAGTCACACCTGAGAGTTGTCCCCAGCTGGGCAGAGGCTGGAGTGTTTACATCTCTGCACCTGTCAGTCATCGGTTAAGGGCTGCCCCTGGGGATGTCATTTCCCGGGCACTTCCGGCTTTCTGTGCACTCAGCAAAGGGAGCCCCAGCAGCCTGAGGACAGCCCACCTACGAAGAGTTGCAGGTGTTGGCTGTTAGGAATGAAAGCACACAGCTTTCATTCATTTCCATCAGAGGAGGTTGGTGGAGCCTCACAGCACCTGCTGTGCTCTCATTTCCTGCCTCACTGGACACCTAGTAAATGCTAGTCAACTGTTGGCTAGTGAGGGATACATCCAAGGGAACAGGACACAATAAGTGCAAGCGTTAAGCTAACAGAGAGCAGGACCCCACATGTTTTGCTTACCACCGTATCCCTGGCACCTGGCACAAGAAGCATTCATACACATTTATTGGGAAAACGATGAATGACTCTCCCCCACAGTGATCCTGTGACCTAAGAGCTTCTCCATTGTGTCCTTAGTTTTCGCTTCCATTGCTCACCTGATTCGGTTGATGCTGTCAGAGGCCGTGGAGCATTCAGGAGGAGCTCCCTGGGGCCTCACCACATGGTGACCCTCCTCACTGAGCAAGTACCCCCCAGCTGGAAGGCCCACCATCTGCCCCTGTTTTGTCCTGATCAGATGCTTCTGAGGACAAGCAGTACAGGTTAGTGGCGAGGGTTCAGGGAGATGCAGTAGGTGTGGGCTCTAGACCTAGTGCTTTCTACGTTAGATCTCGTTAGAACCTACAGCAACAGTCATGGCAGGTGTTATAACATCCCATTGTGCAGGTGAGGTATATGAGGACTGGAGATGTTCATGATTTGTGATGTTGAGAAATGGACTCAGCATCTGAATCTAGGTTTGCTTAACTCCAGATTCTAGGCTGTTTCTCTTACGTCTTAAAGCTGGGGAGCAAGGGAATTTCTGAGGTGGAGGGCTTCATGTGGAGTCCGCTGATGGCCAGCCACCCCTCGAGCAGCCAGCAGGCCCCCTGATGACTCTTCAGCGGACACACACCTCCCACCCACGACTTGGCACAGTTCCAGACTCAGGGCTGCCTTCGGCAGGGTGTGCAAACTGAGCAGCCACACGGGGCCCTGGACTCAGAAGGGCCCGCTCTTGGTTTAAGGCTCTGCTGTCACCATCTTGAAATCCTTTATAGTTTTTAAGCCAGGAGTACTGTATTTCCATTGTGCACTGGGCTGTGCAAGTTATATAGCCAGTCCTCCCCACACTGCTTGCCTGGTGTGGACACACACTTTCAGCATTCTAGGGCCTTCTCAGAGCCCTCAGGCAGAGGGTGGTCCTTGGAACCCAAAGCGGTGCTGTGGCTGAGAAATCCCTTATATATCTTTGGGGTGTGTGGAGGACGGAAGAGAAGCAGCCTGACCTTTTCCCAGGCCCGCCAACACCAAGCCAGGGAATCCCCACTCAGTGGGAAACATCCAGTAAAGCGGCAAAGACCTGGGAAAGAAGCAGGTGCAGGGACAGTGGGCACAAAGCAGCCCCGAGCCAGCTCCATCCACGGATCAGGGGAGGTGGCACCTTGACTGAGTCTTAGGGAAAGGAATAAAGAAGGGAATGGCAGGCAGATGGCCTGGTGAGGCAGAGGCACTGAGGCATCCTGCGGGGAGCTGGGCATGGCTCCTGGACAAGGCAGGGGAGGGGCCTCAGGAACCCAGACTGGACTGGTGGGTGGGGCCAGACTATTCCTCTTCCCCCTCAGATTCTGTCCTCCTGCACCTGTACATTCTCCTGGGACAGTCTCCATTTGCACCCCAGATCTTACCAGACAGCTGGAATTTATTGAGATGAGAGGCTTGATTTTCTCCAGACAGAGGTTTATCTGCTCTTCCATGCTACTGTACAGGGCAGGTGATGAGCTTCCACACTGATGGTATCTTCACGTTGACAATGCCACCTAGTGGTCGCCTGTCACACTTTCCCATCTCTCCCGACTGACATGCAGAAAAACCTGGTGCGACCCTATAGGACCATGATAATGCCCCTCCTGCCCCTGCTCTTCGTGTGGTTCAGATGACCTTCCTACAGGAATCCTTTTAACCTACACAGCATTCCCAAAGCTGAGCAGTGACCTTTTGAAGATGCTCCCAAAAGCACCCCACTCACACCCCCGCCCCGCACCCAGAAAGGGGACAGAGATGGGAGATCAGCTCTGGAGGTCCCTTCCTCCCCTGCCTCAGTGCCTTCTGAGGCTTGGGCCACTGGGAGGAGGATCCCTTAGTCCTGAATGAATGTGCTGTCCGCAGCACCTTGGGAATGATTGCAGACGCCTCTGCTGAGCATGGGGTTGGAAGAAGGTGGGCAAAACAGCATTCATGACTCATGGGGTTGGACACTTACCTTAGGCCTCTTCAAACAATCAATAATGACAACATCAATAATAAGAAGAAGGAGGAGAGGAGGAGCTGGAGGGGAAAGTGCTATTTCTTGAGAGCTATCACCCAGGCCAGACAGCCATACCAGCCCCTTAGGTGTCTTCCTTGAATGCATTTTTGCAAGTGCATTAAATCTGTCTCAGAGCAAGGCAGTGTTCAGATGGGAATTAATATGCACTGGGTGCCTACTATGTGCCAGGGACTTTTCTAAGCACTTTAAATGCATTTGCTCATTAAGTCCTCACCATAGCACAACCAGCAAGATACTATTGCTATCCCCATTTTGCAGGTGGAGAAACTGAGGCCCTTGTCCAAGGGCATGCAACTAGTAAGTGGAGAAATTGAGATTTGCACTTAAGCAATCCAGTTCAGGGGCATGAACTATTAATCACAACCCAGGCTACCTCCTCGGCTGAAAGACGAAAAGAAAATGCATACCCCCTGTACTGGAGTTTGCTGGGAAAGAAGGATATGTGATTGAATCTCCACAGTGTGTTTACTTATTTTCTCATTTGACAGCCTTTTCGTAAAGGACGTCTTAACACCAGGTGTGGGTAGCAGCATAGGTTTAAATTAGCCCCAGTCTGATGGGGAAGAGAAGCTAAACTAGGTTGGACCTGTGCACAGGTGATTCAGGATGGGGCAGGAGGCACTGGGTCAAGAAGCAGGGTCCAGGCACAGCTAGCCAGGTAGTCTAACTGGGTCTAAGGAGTACCTCTCTGTCCAGCAAATACTGAATCCTCAGCAAACTGCTACTAGAGCCCTAATTATATCTCAGAAACTCCACTGATTCTCTCCCTTCAGCTTTAGGCCTCCTGCCTAGGGAGAGAAGGGGAACACAGGTGATGAGGCAGCACCCAGCTTCAGAGTGAAACAAGACTAGCTCCCTCATGGGGCCAGGGTTCCAGATAGATGGGCCTGAGCTGCCATCTACTGACTAACTGGATGTACTGCACAGGCTATTGCCAGGGTCCAGCCTTTCTGCCCAGGTGCAGAGGGAAAGGGGCCTAAGGTGGCCGAATCCTTTGGTCCTTAAGCAGCCTTGAGAAGAAAGGGCTGTCATCTCCTGTGTCTTGTAAATGAAGAGGAGGCTGAGACTCCGAGAGGTGACAAGAGGTAGTAATAACTCATTTACCGTTTGCCAGACTCTACTAAGCACTTTACATTCATTATCCCCTTGAACCTTCTCAAGAATCCCATGAGATTTATCCCCCTTTTACTTGTTGTATCTCTGAAGTCCCTTTATTCTGTAATAGTTTCGCCTTCTTAATGCCATTTATTCGCTGGAGACACCAGGTCACTTGTGCTACAGAAGGTCTCACAACCTGAAGTTGGGTGATAGTTCTTCAGAGCGTCATTTCACTCTTGACTCCAGTCTCTATAAGCTGGCCTCGAGCTCTAAGGGCTTACTTAAATTCAGGTTCAATTGTTTCAAGCAAGACTAATTCATGTGTACTTTCTACTACATCTCATCAGGAGGCACATAATGTTTGATTGTCCTACTTCTCGTGATGTTAAGATTTGACTGATGTTAAAGCAATGCAAAAAAATGCTGACTTTCTGAGTCTGTCATTCCTTTACTGAGTTGGAACTGGTCTTTATTTATTTTTTATTTTGGAACTGGTCTTTAAAGAAGACCTTTCAGGTTCTGGCTCCAGGTAAGATGGAGCAGCCACAGAACCTGAACAGAATGCACAGAGCTACATGAGGACTCTGAAAAGTAAACAGTGGCAGCTGGAGTGGGAAGGAAAACTAGAATTCGGGGTGCCGCTGAATTGGTAGTTCACCTTTTTTATTCCCCCTGGTATCTGCCAGCCTAACTCAAGGCAGCTGAAAACCCAGAAGTAGGCATCAGTACAACTGGAACTCCAGGAGAAACCCTCTATTTCAGGCTTGAGGCGTGAGAAAGGGGTGTCCTGAGAGTGGCAGCAGAGGCCCACGGACACCTAAAACTCTAAGGGAGGGGAAATATCCCCTTTGATCAGAGGAGTAATGGTCTCAAGTGTGTGGGTGAACCTCCTGCTCCTTTTTTTCTCTCTCCATCATCCCAGCAGATGGCCCCAACGCAGGAGCAGTAGTTGTGGGAAGTACATGTCAGAAGGGGGGGCGTAAATAAAGCCCCAGATATATGGCTGGAAAACCAAGAAGGGAGCCTCAGGGAAACGAAGTACCAGGGAGACTGTGGAGGAAACAGGGAGGAGCTCAGGACAGTAGTGAGCCCATAAGTTGTTTGTGACTTCCTGGCCTCACTCCTAGCTGTGCATACAGAGATCAGGCCCTAAGCAGCGTACCGTAACCTTTGAGAACTGAACTGAGAAATAGGCCATGGCTCAGGTCCCAGACTGGCCATTGGGTGGCACACATGCAAAACAGACCTGAACAGACATCAAAACCACAAGCCACAGAGGGTTGGTCAGAGCTTGTGGCCTGAATCCAACCTAGTCAAATGCCTGCTTCTGAATTTTTTAAATTGTCCATAGAATTTAAATAAGACTGAGAGACTCCTAATAGGCAAAATATCCAGGATGCTTGGCATATGAAGAGCCAGGAAAATCTCAAGTCAGCCAATGCTGAAAACTATCTAACAAAGACTTTAAAGCAGCTATTATGAAAGTGCTCCAAAAGTATGGGTGAACACTCCTAAAGCAAATGGAAAGGTAGAATGTCTCAGAAAATAAATAAAAGATTCATAGAAAAGCCAAATTGAAATTTTACAACTAAAAAATTACATTAACCAAAAGTTAAAGAACTCACTGGATGGCTCAGTATGGCAGAATGGACAGAAGAAGAATCAGTGAACTTGAAGATGGATTGATTAAAAGTATCCAATTGGAACAACATGGAAAAAAAAAGATTTACCAAAAAATGGAGCCCCAAGGATCTGTGAGACCACATGAAAAGGTCTAATTTTGTGTCATTGGAGTCAGAGAAAGAGGAAACAGTGCAGTGCAGAAAACATGCTCGAAGAAATGAGAGGTGAAAACTTCCCACATATGGAGAAAACATAAACTTACATATTCAAGAGGCTTTGAAAACCACAAACAATATAAAGTGTCTACCTGCCAAGCTTTGGCATTCGGGGGACTACTCATGAATCTGTGGGGACCATGGCTGACAAGGCAGTGTCAACACTGAGGTCATTCTGCATAGGAAAGGTAGGAACACGAGCCAGTGGAACTCTCATTGTAAAGCCAGGTTCCCAATATTTTTGTTGATGATAGCCACCAAATTATGCAGTTGTTAAGTCCAAGTCGATCCGTTTCATAAGGCAGTTCTTCGATAGTTAAGTAATTGTCTGGACATTTCTGAAATTATCTGGGTAATATTTTTGTGGTTCACAACTTCATTCTATCAGTGAAGGATTTTAGTAAATGGGAGTTCATTATATTGTTAAAAAATAAATGAACTAATAATTAAGAGAGAGCCTGGGAAACACCAATCATACTAGTATATTATAAACCAAGAAGTATGATTAATCCAGTTTGGTACACCTGAGGTACAAGTGGAAACAATAAAATAATTATAGTAATTTTCAGAAGGGTAGAAGAAAATAAAGGAAGAGGAAGGGAAGGAGGAGCAGGTAGAGGAAAAGGGAGGAAGAAGAAGGTTTCTTTTCAACTATTTAGTAACTCTGAAATACACTCCATACAGGAAAGGCATTCTTGATTCCTTCTGCCCTTTTTTAAACTCAATTTTAAAATAAATTAATTGGTGCCCTAGTTCATATATGTGTGTGTGTGTATGGTTTAAAATAAGATTTTAAGTATCATCATGAACTAATGAATTTTTAGGATGTGATGCATTTCTTTCAATCAGTTGCATTTTGATATGCAAATTGTCCCATCTTAGGCCAATTTGGCTCCTATATCCTTTTGACATGACCCCAATAGTCTTATATATAGCTTCTTTGCTTTCTGACAGAATAGGATATCCCAAGATCACTTTGTACACTTTATACCCCAGGATTAGAATCAATCACTTCTCAAACGATTTCTGGTTCATTTTATTAAGAAGTGGTATTTAGGTAGCCACCATGTCGTTTCTTTACAGGCTTGTTGGTCCGTGACAGCATATGACCCACGAGAGGCCCTAATATGCCGATGAGGATGTGACAGTGAGTTTGGAGTGGCATTCAACTCTGGAGGTAATAAAAGCACCCAACAGAAATTCTTTGAGAAGCTGAAAGAAGCCAAAGCACTTAAAAACATATTAAGTGGGTATCACTTCTATCTTGGAATGTTCTCAAATATAGCATGAGAGAACCATGGTGGCAATGTGGATATAAGACCAAAAAGAGATGGCAGGGCTTCCCTGGTGGCGCAGTGGTTGAGAGTCCACCTGCCGATGCAGGGGACGCGGGTTCGTGCCCCGGTCCGGGAGGATCCCACATGCCGCGGAGCGGCTGGGCCCGTGAGCCATGGCCGCTGAGCCTGTGCGTCCGGAGCCTGTGCTCCGCAACGGGAGAGGCCAAAACAGTGAGAGGCCCGCGTACCGCAAAAAAATTTAAAAAAATTAAAAAGAGATGGCAGCAACAGACCAGGGTGCACCTCTGCAGTCTGTTTTCTAGTCTCCACAGCCACCTCCTGCCTCCGCGGGTCCCACCCAAGGATTCTCAAAGCTGTTAGGAATGAGATTTTTTTCCAGCGTCTTTCCTCATGGTGCCTCCCCATGTACCTTCTTGAGGGCTGTGGTAAACTATTTCTCTGTAGTAAAAACACCCATGATACTCCTTTCTCTACTGCCTCTCTCACATATAAGATGGCAGTATTAAAATTGCTTGTGTATTTTATTTATTAGTCATCCATTTTATACACATCAGTGTATACGTGTCAATCCCAATCTCCCAAAAAATTGCTTATATTGAATGTACTGTCATATTTCCAAAATTATTTTCATGGTAAAATAAAAATATACTCTTTGAATATGCAAAAAGAAAAATTGTATTTAGATACCAGAGTCAGGAAGGTGTGGGTCCTCATTGCTACAGGGTTTTCATGGCTTCTAGGCCTTTTCATTGAACAGAGTTAGAAAAATTGTATTTTTTAAATGTGGAGGAAAATCATAAATTCTTACTATATTTCTAATTGAAATACAAAATTACATGGTTTTTGCTTCTTTGATTTTTAAAATTTTTTAGATTTTTAATAAGCTTTTTTTTTTTTGTGGAACGCGGGCCTCTCACTGTTGTGGCCTCTCCCGCTGCGGAGCACAGGCTCTGGATGCGCAGGCCCAGCGGCCATGGCTCACGGGCCCAGCCGCTCCGCAGCATGTGGAATCTTCCCGGACCGCGGCACGAACCCATGTCCCTTGCATCGGCAGGTGGATTCTCGACCACTGCACCACCAGGGAAGCCCTAATAAAAGTTTTAAAGGTTACTTTCCATTTACATTTATTATAAAATATTGGCTATATTCCCTGTGTTGTACAATACATCCTTAAACCCAATAGTTCATACCTCCCACTCCCTCACTCCTATATAGCTTAACTTCTTTGATTTTACACGTTTTTATCTTTCCTCTTAAGTTGAAAATCCTGATTTCAAAACAGATTAATATAATTGCTCATTTGATTCATCTCACAGCAAACCTATAATAGTTTCAACGTGACAATAACAATAAGACTACTGAATATAGTTTAGGATTTCTTTGCAGTATTTTTTAAGTCTTACTGAAGTATAGTAGATTTACAATGTTGTGTTTAATTTCTGCTGTACAGCAAAGTGACTCAGTTATACATATATATTCTTTTTCATTATGGTTTATCATAATGAAATTAGTTGAATATTGTTCCCTGTGCCATATATATATATATGTATATATATATATATATATATAAAATCACATCTTTTTTTTTGCCATTTTATTTTGTTAATTTATTTTTTTTTAATACATATATCCCCATATCTCCTCCCTCTTGTGTCTCCCTCCCACCCTCCCTATCCCACCCCTCTAGGTGGTCACAAAGCACCGAGCTGATCTCCCTGTGCTGTGCGGCCACTTTCCACTAGCTATCTATTTTACATTGGGTAGTATCACATCTTGTTTATCCATTCACCCGTCAATGGACATTTAGGTTGTTTCCATGTCTTGGCTATTGTAAATAGTGCTGCTATGAACATAGGGGTGCATGGATCTTTTCAAATTACAGTTTTGTCTGGGTATATGCCCAGGAGTGGGATTGCTGGATCATATGGCAACTCTATTTTCAGTTTTATGAGGAATCTCCATACTGTTTTCTATAGTGGCTGCACCATTTTACATTCCCACCAACAGTGTAGGAGGGTTTCCTTTTCTCCACACCCTCTCCAGCATTTATTATTTGTAGATTTTTTTTTTTTTTTTTTTTTTTTTTTTTGCTGTACGCAGGCCTCTCACTGTTGTAGCCTCTCCCATTGCGGAGCACAGGCTCCGGATGCGCAGGCTTAGCAGCCATGGCTCATGGGCCCAGCTGCTCTGTGGCATGTTGGATCTTCCCGGACCGGGGCACGAACCTGTGTCCCCTGCATTGGCAGGCAGACTCTCAACCACTGCGCCACCAGGGAAACCCTATTTGTAGACTTTTTAATGATGACCATTCTGACTGGTGTGAGGTGACACCTCATTGTAGTTTTGATTTGCATTTCTCTAATAATTAGCGATGTTGAGCATCTTTTCATGTGCCTATTGGCCATCTGTATGTCTTCTTTGGGGAAATGTCTGTTTAGGTCTTCTGCCCATTTTTCAATTGGGTTGTTTGTTTTCTTTGTTATTGAATTGTAAGAGCTGTTTGTATATTTTAGAAATTAAGCCTTTGTCTGTCACATCATTTGCAAATATTTTCTCCCATTATGTAGGTTGTATTTTCATTTTGTTTATGATTTCCTGTGCTGTGCAAAAACTTATAAGTTTGATTAGGTCCCATTTGTTTATTTTTGGTTTTATTTCTATTGCCTTGGGAGACTGACCTAAGAAAACATTGGTACGATTTATGTCAGAGAATGTTTCGCCTGTGTTCTCTTCTAGGAGTTTTATGATGTCTTGTCTTATATTTAAGTCTTTAATAAGCCACTGTGAGTTTATTTTTGTATATGGTGTGAGGGTGTGTTCTAGCTTCATTGATTTACATGCGGCTGTCCAATTTTCCCAACGCCACTTACTGAAGAAGTATTTTTTGATTTTGTTTTTGTGGTAGTGTTTTACATGATTTGAAGAAAAATTTTTCTCATTGTAGTTATGCTACCTCCTTGGTATAGATGAACTCATTTGTTTCAATTTGTTTTGTATTGTTAAGAATTGATATTATTCTTTCTTCACTTTATTTTTTTAACTATGTAAAACATTCACATGGTTCCAAAGTCAAAACTATATAATGGCCTAAATTTACAGAATCTCACTTCTGTGTCTGTCTTCACCCTGTTTGTTCTGTCCCCTCAGCAGCTTTTCACATGTGTAAAAGCTTTTTTCTGTGAAATGTATGTTCCTGTCTTTTTCTAAAGAATTGTTGGTCTTTTTTCCCTCAAATTTGAAGGTGTTTAGGCCTTTATTTGTGATTTCAGTAGCAAATATTTTCCTCGTTGTCACTTGTATTTTAGCTTTGCTTATGATGTTTTGCTGTGCAAAGAAAAATTAATATACAGTCAAATTTATCAATTTTTTTAATTGCTTCTAGATTTTGAGTCATAGGAAAGTTTTTTTTCTCCCAGGACATTAAAGTAGTAACATTTAAATTGTAATTGACAAATTGCTGAAGGCTCAATTTGTGTGGACTAGTTTGAGAGTTAAAAACTCTGGGAAGAGTCTGTCATACAGACTGAAGTAAGTCAGAAAGAGAAATACCGTATGGTAACACATATATATGGAATCTAAAAAAAAAAAAAAAAAAATGGTTCTGAAGAACCTAGGGGCAGGATAGGAATGAAGACTCAGAAGTAGAGAATGGACTTGAGGACATGGGGAGGGGGATGGGTAACCTGGGATGAAGTGAGAGAGTGGCATGGACATATACACAGTACCAAATGTAAAATAGATCACTAGTGGGAAGCAGCCACATAGCACAGGGAGATCAGCTCCGTGCTTTGTGACCACCTAGAGGGGTGGGATAGGGAGGGTGGGAGGGAGACGCAAGAGGGAGGAGATATGGGGATATATGTATATGTATAGCTGATTCACTTTGTTGCAAAGCAGAAACTAACACACCATTGTAAAGCAATTATACTCCAGTAAAGATGTTAAAAAAAAAAAGTCTATAGGGAATTCCAAAGACAATAGGGGAGACAAAAGCTCACAATACAATCCTAATTTAACTCAGTTCCTTTTACCTAATACATGATACCCAGCTTTCCACAAAAAAATCACAAAGTGTGCTAAAACGCACAAACATAGTCTAAAGAGACAAAGCAAGCTTCAAACCAGACTCAGATATGAAAGAAATTTGAAACTATCAGAATAGGAATTTAAAATAACTATAATTTTTTGATATTGAGTTGTATGAGCTGTTCATATATGTTGGATACTAACCCCTTATGGATCATGTCATTTGTGAATATTTTCTCCTATTCAGTAGATTATCTTTTCATTTTGGCAATGGTTTCCTTTGCTGTGCAAAAGCTTTTAAGTTTAATTAGGTTCCGTTTACTCATTTTTGCTTTTGTTTCCTTTGTTTTAGGAAAAAGATCCAAAAAAAATGCTACAATTTATGTCAAAGAGTGTTTTGCCTATCTTTTCCTCTAGGAGTTTTATGGTGTCCAGTCTTACATTTAGGTCTTTAATCCATTATGATTTTATTTTGTATATGGTGTTAGAGAATGTTCTAATTTCATTCTTTTACATCTAGCTTTCCAGTTTTCCCAGAACCACTTGTTGAAGAGACTCTCTTTTCTCCATTGTGTATTCCTGCCTCCTTTGTTGTAGACTAATTGACCATAAGTGTGTGGGTTTATTTCTGGGCTCTCTATTCTGTTCCATTGATCTATGTGCCTGTTTTTTGTGCCAGTACCATACTGTTTTGACTGTAGCTTTGTAGCATAGTCTGTAGTCAGGGAGCATGATTTCTCCAGCTCTGTTCTTTCTCATGATTGTTTTGGCTATTTGGGGTCTGTTGTGTTCCCATACAAATTTTAAAACAAACAACCCAATTAAAAAATGGGCAGAAGAACTGAATAGACATTGTTCCAAAGAGGAAATACAGATGCCCAATAGGTATATGAAAAGATGCTCAACATCACTCATCATCAGGGAAATGTAAATCAAAACCACAGTGAGATATCACTTCACACATGTCAGAATGGCTATCATCAGAAAGAACCCAAATAACAAATGCTGGAGATGTGGAAAAAGGGAACCCTTGTGCCCTGTTGGTGGGAATGTAAATTGTTGCAGCCACTGTGGAAAACAGTATGGAGGTTTCTCAAAAAACAAAAAATAGAACTATATGATAACAGCAGTTCCACTCCTGAGTATATATCCGCAAAAAACAAAAATAGTAATTCGAAAAGATACAGGCACCCCAATGTTCATAGCAGCATTATTTGTAATTGCCAAGATATGGAAGCAACCTAAGTGTCCATCAACAGATGAATGGATTAACAAGGCATACACACACACAAAGACACACACACAATGGAATATTACTCAGCCATAGAAAAGAATTAAATTAGCAGGAACATGGATGGACTTGGAGGGCATTATACTAAGTAAAATAAGTCAGACAGAGAAAGACAAATACTGTATGATATCACTTATGTGTAGAATAAAAAAATACTACAGGGCTTCCCTGGTGACGCAGTGGTTGAGAGTCCGCCTGCCGATGCAGGGGACACGGGTTCGTGCCCCGGTCCGGGAAGATCCCACATGCCGCGGAGCGGCTGGGCCCGTGAGCCATGGCTGCTGAGCCTGCGCGTCTGGAGCCTGTGCTCTGCAACGCTCCGGAGAGGCCACAACAGTGAGAGGCCCGCATACCGAAGAAAAAAAAAAAACTACAAACTAGTGAATATAACAAAAAAGCAGACTCACAGATATAGAGAACAAACTAGTGGTTACCAGTGGGAAGAGGTAAGCAGGGAGGGACAACATAGAGGTAGGGGATTAAGAGGTACAAACTATTAGGTATAAAATAAGCTACTAGGATATATTGTACAACATGGGAAATATAGCAAATATGTTATAATAACTATAAATGGAGTATAACCTTTAAAAATTGTGGATCACTATATTGTACACCTGTAACTTATACATCAACTATACGCCAATTTAAAAAATTAAATAACTATGATTGGTATGTTAAGGGATCTAATGACAGTGTGAACAACATGTAAAACAGAGGGGTAATATCAACAGAAATGGGAACTCTAAGAAAGAATCAAAAGCAAATTTTAGAAATCACAAACAATATAACAGAAATGAAGATGCCTTTGATGGACGACACATCAGCAGACTGGACACAGCTAAGTAAAATTTAAAAAATGTGTCAACAGAAACTTCCCAAATTGAAAAGCAGAGAGAAAAAAAATGAAAAAATGAAATGGAATATCTGAGAACTGTGGGACAATTACAAAAGGTATAACAATATGTGCAATGGAACACTAGAAGGTGAAGAAAAAAAGGAGGGAACAGAAGAAATGATTGAAGTAATTAATGGCTGAGAATTTTCCAAAAGTAATGACAGACACCAAACCACAGGTCCAGGAAGCCCAGAGAACATCAAGCCTGATAAATTCCAAAAAATTCACACACAGGCATATTATATTGAAACTTGTCAAATTGTATACTTTATATGTTATCTTTTGTCAACTCAGTGAAGCTGTTTAACTTTTTTTTTTAAATCTATGCCATCATTGTTCTGCTCTGACTGAAAGCTGTTATTCCCTTTTCATGGTTAAAGAATTTGAAGCGCCGAGAGGTTAAGTAACTTGCCCAGGATCATACAGCTAGTAAGTAGCACTGTCAGGATTTGAAGTCAGTTTGACTCTGTAGTCCATGCTCTTAACCACTTTGTGTAAATTAACCAAGGCCTGTGTTTCTGTTGCCAGTTTTGGAGCTGCCCCACAGGGGGCCCTCCAGTGAATGTTTACTATTGTTGAAGTAACACTTGAGCTCAGGGACACCCTCAAACAATTTAGATAGAGAAATTCTAGAAAAGGCCTGAGTTATCTCAGTGTCACAGAAATCAGCTTATAGCCCTGTAGGTATAATGGGGCTGTGATGGGGATAATACGTGTGTATCACATTCGAGTCTCCTGGATCTGAAGTTAGCCTCCCTACTTTCCTGCGCCATGCCCACCCACACTGCCCAGCCCTGGCATCCACCTTCAGAGCTCCAGTTCACATGCTTTTAATACGATAGTCAGGGAGTGCATTGGGGAGATGAGCTGGGTAGTACATCTACCACAGGTAAGGAGGAAGAATACTGCCGTTTAGTGCATTCTGGAGTCGGACTACCCTGAGATCGAAAGCCAGTTCTGCCACCTATTAGATATGTGACCTTGGGCAAGCCACTTAACTTCTTGATCTTCTCAAATATAAATTAGGAACAATGTTCTTACCTCACAGAATTGTTATGAGTTTGAACTGAGGTAAAATGCATAGAGTATGTGATATATTCAACACCATTTTGCAAGTTTCAGATAAGTCAGAAATGTCCTTAATCAAACTATCTAAAATGTATTTTTTGAAAAGTAACATATGGCATATTTGTAAACATTTTATTCAAAAGTCTTGGATATTTAGTCATCAATTATACATTATATATTTTCTTATAGCTTCAAAAATAAATACAATTAATATGCATTTTAAAAATGCATAGAGTATCTTACACAGGAACAGGTACATACCACATGCACGATAAATAGTGGTTGCTGTTATCATTGCATCGATATCATCGTTCTGTGGAAGGAATTCCACACAGTATGTTGTGAGACCCTAGACTAGATCACACAGTAAATTCATTGTTACCTTAGGAGAGCTTTAAAAAGGAGTATATGTCTCTTTATTGTTTAGGTTGAATTTGGAGTGATCCTGCCGAAAGCAGGGGGATGAAGAAAATGATCTCAGTGGTTTATTCTGATGCTGATGTTCTGTGCTCTCAGATTTTGCAACTTCCACAGATGAACTGAGAGGAGGAGTGACAGAATGGACAGCTGGCAGTCATCATTGTGGGCTCCCTTGTCAATAAGCTCCTTGAACGTAGGGACAAAGATGTCTTTGTTTGTGTCCCCAGCACCTAAGACAAGGTCTGATCCACAGTAACTGTTCAGTAGATGTTTATTAAATCAGTCAACCCCTAAACCAAGGCTTTAGGCTGCTGGTAGAAGGTCACAAGGCGTCCTTGTTTGGGAGAGCTTAGGCTGAGGATGCATGCATCCCAAGAGCCCCAGTAACATAAATCTTTCTGTGTAGAATAGTCTGACCCACTTTTAGCTTAATCCAGTCCAATGTTACCTGAGCACCTACTTATGCAAGTGACTTATGAGCAACTTAACATGAAAGTTAAGTATTAAAAGAAAATCTCTGCTAAATACAAATTAAATACTCTTATCAGTAACATATATTATCACTGCGTGCTTCTCCAGTTCTTCTCCTTCACAGACTGCCCAGGTCCCTCTTGGGATCCCCAGCAAATGCTCAGCCCCCTGACTGAGCACAGGGGTCCACTAATTTGCTAGCGCCTTCCTGTTACTTCGAGAATACTCATAATTGTCCCAAGCCTCAGCTCCCTGAATGCCATCTGAGTTCCTGACCTTTGCATATTTTCTCTTTGTCACCAGATTCGGAACTGAAGCCACGAAATGAGAAATGCTATTTGCTCTGATTTTGTAGCTCTGGTTTTCCTCTTGCCTAATGCTTACATTTGACTTTTTTTCCAAAAAGAAAAGAGAAAGGGCTCTAGATTTCTTGAAGAGATCAGGCCCTTTTACCTTTGGAACTCCTTTTATAAAAATGTCAATATTTTAAAACTATCAAACTAAACAGGGCAGATTTTAAGCAAGCTTACAGATTAGGATCATTGCAATATGTTGCAGCTAAATGTCAGAACCGGATAATGTCACCACTCATCAAAATGGCCAGCTAAGAATTGAAATGATGTAGGAACTACTTGGGTCCCTAACATTTAAGAGGTAATGTTTTGTGAGCAGATGTCAAAGTTAACAATGTTAGCCAACTAAACATAGCACTTCCTGAACATATGTTGGATGTTAGCCTATCAGCACTGATATTAATCATGCTTTGGACAGTAGACAGACTGTCTATAAATACCCAGTTGGCATCAAGAAAGAAAACTTATTTTATTTTCTGCTATTGCTGTTGAAGCCCTGACCATATCTCTTGTCATACTTGAAATAAGTTCACTGACTATTCCATCTACACCTTGTATATACTTCTGTGGTTGGGATTTATTGCCAATCTATTCTAATTCTTTGTTTATCTGTCTCTCCCACACTAGCCTGTAAGACTGTGCAGGGGTTGTAGTTTATTAATATTTGCCAGGCCTGCAATGGAATAAGCAGGGACTTGGGAGTAAGAAAAGATTTGGATCTAAATCCTGGCTCTAGAACTTTTTGTGTCATCATGGGCAACTTTCTTAACTTCTCTGAGCCTCATGGTACTAATCTGAAAAACAGATTTTTTAAAAATTGAACTATAGTTGATTTACAATGTTGGGTTAGTTTCAGGTGTACAGCAAAGCGATTCAGTTATATATATATTATTTTTCAGATTCTTTTCCCTTATAGGTTATTACAAAATATTGAGCATACTTCCCTGTGCTATACAGTAGGTCCTTGTTGGTTATCTGTTTTATATCTAGTTGTGTGTTTATGTTAATCCCAAACTCCTAATTTATCCCTCCTCCCCCTTTCCCCTTTGGTAACTGTAAGTTTGTTTTCTAAGTCTGTGGGTCTGTTTCTGTAAAACAGGGATTTTAATACCTACCTGGAAGAATTGATTAACATTAAATGATAAAATTTACTATATCATAGAGGTTCTTTGGTTGTAAACAGAAAGAAGCTGTATCATTAAGATTCTTTAGTTATAAGCAACAGAGGTAAGCTCTGGCTAATTTGAGAAAAAAATATCAATACATGACAACCAAATGCAATGTGTAATCTGGGATTGGATCCTAGGTCACAGAGGGAGATTGACAGAAATGATATTATTGGGACAGCTAGTATAATCTGACAAATGGATTGTATATTATAAAATAGCATTACTTATTCCTATATTTTCTGAATTTGATCATTATATTGTGGTAATATAAGAAAAGATGCTTGTTCTTAGGAAGTAAATAATGTAGGATTTGGAGGTAAAGAAGCATGATGTCTGCAACTCTGAAATGGCCCAGGAAAAATTATATATCATGTATATAATAAAACACACAGAGTTCAGTAAAGTAAATATGGTAAAGTATTAGCAATTAATGAATCCAGGTAAAGGGTATGGAGTTATTTGAACTGTTCTTGTCACTCTATATTAATTTAAATTTATTTCAAAAGTTTTAAAATATTTAAAGAAAAAATAGTAGATTTATTAAAATAATCTTGGCACTTTCAAAATCAAAGGGAAGGCTGGAGAACCAGGCTTGGAAACTAGACAGGAACAAGGACAAGGGCTATTCATCTATCAGAGTACAGCACTGGAAAAAATGACTTTCTTCCTTCTTTTCCTCACTTTGCACAGGACTCACAATCCCAGGAGAGAAAGGACCATTTAGTGAATCAAAACAGAGGTGGGGGATAGGATCCAGCAGAAGGAGTTTCCAGAAGCGTTCACTATTGTATCCCTCAAAACCTAGAACAGTGCCTGGCTCAGTACATAGTAGATGCTCAAAAAATAATTTCTAATGCATGTTTATGCTCTAGCACACGACAGGCACACAAGAAACCTACACAGGAGTATTAGTTGCCTTCCTTTCCGTTTTGTATATCTAGTTCTAAGCACTTTACCAAGCATATAGCAGGTGCTCTAGGATAGTTGCTAAGTGCATCACAGCATTGGCCTGGCCTGCAGTAGTGGCTGCAGCTTTGCTGTGAGGCTCCTCATTCAGGGTTCACGTCTTCTTCCTTACTGATGAGTGGACACGCCATCTGCTTTCCAGACAGGCAACAGCTTCAAGTGTCTATGTCAAAAACAGGGAGATGTGTCAAGAAAGTATGGTGGACTGATGTTTAGAGTCACCACCACCTAATCACTGTGAAATTTGGGGAGTAAGTCTCAGTCTCTCTAAGGGTAGGCATTTTCATGTATAAGATAAGATGTCATAGCCACTAACCTACAAGAGAACTCCCTAAAGCTCTGTAACAATCATAACATAGTTCCCTAGTGCAGTCACCCTTCCACTTTCCTAGGTAACTTTCTCATAATTTCTCTTCTCTCTTTCAATCATCCTTATCTTCCCCAATCCTTATGCTTAGGTAATAAACCCTCCCTTTAATGATTCTTTCCAGAACTTGTACAAACCACTTCTGTTATATTCTGTTTTCCAGAATTTAGTTACCTAGTTACATGGCTATGCCTACCTTCAAGGGAAGCTAGGAAATGTCTTTATTTTGGGGAACCATGTACCCAGGTGTAAATCTGGGCTTCTGTTATCAAAAAAAGGAAAATGGACATTGAGACAGACTAGCAGTTTTTATTATAATGGACTTATCATGTTGTTTCCTGAGACTAGGGGCATCACTTCAAAATTTTGACTGAGATTCTCAAGTGGGCCCTAATTCTCTCTGGCCATCAAACCATCTTTCTCCAGTCCACCCACTTTCCTAAATGGTTATTTCATAGTCTTTTATCTCTTTTCAGAATTCTGATACTACTTCATATCTCTTTCTTCCTCTCCCTCTCCCCACCCCCCAGCAGAAGACCTTGCCTCCTATTTCCTCATGAAGTAGAAGCAAATTAAAGAGGACTTCCAGAACCTTCCATGACCACATATACCCACCAACCTGCGTGTGTGCCCATGTACTCTACCTTCTCCTGTTAATGCAGATAAACTACTCATAACATTCTTAGCTAAGCCTAGCCCTCCACTGGTACAGTCCATCCCAGCCCTTCTCTCCTGCTCAAACACAGCACTCCAGGCATTCTCTTCTTTCTCTTCTCTCTTTCCTGCATCAATTTTTCCTCTCTTTTAGATCTTTCCCTCCTGGTTTCCAATCCAGCATGTCAGGTCTTCGAAGTCATCACTCCTGTCCTCACAACAAGGTAAAAAGCTGAAAAAACTGAAACCAACTCTTCTTAGATCCATCAAAGAATTGAAGTGACAAGGCAGCCTGCTGCCTCCAAAACTGGAGAGACAAATTTCTTTTAAAATGCAACTTAAAAAACTGACACAAAAAAGAAATATTTATTAAGCATGCTAAATTTGTACTTTAAAACCTACTCATGAGAAGAGCTCTAGGCCTACATGGCTACACTAGTGAATTCTGTTAAACATTTAAAGAATAAATAATACCAATCTTACACAGACACTTTCAGAAAATAATACGCTGTGCCTGCTGAAATTTCTCTCTCTCTCTGTCTGTCTCTGTCTCTCCATATCATCTATAGATATAGATATATGGTCTTTTTCCAACTGATTTGTTTAAATCAGGATCCAAATAAGGACCTACACATTGCATTTGGGTGATATATCTCTTCATTTTTCTTAAATCTTAAATCTATAATTTCCCCTCACCATTTTTTTTTAATGATACAAATGAATTTATTTGCAAAACAGAAGCAGACTCACAGACATAGAAAACAAATTTATGGTTACCAAAGGGGAAAGGTCCCCTCACCATTTTTAGGTGGCGCAGTGGTTGGGAGTCCGCCTGCCGATGCGGGGGACGCGGGTTCGTGCCCTGGTCCGGGTGGATCCCTCGTGCCGCGGAGCGGCTGGGCCCGTGAGCCGTGGCCGCTGGGCCTGCGCCTGTGCTCCGCGACGGGAGAGGCTACAACGGTGAGAGACCCGTGTACCGCAAAAACAAAAAAAACATTTTTAATTGTTGAATAAACTAGTTCATTTGTCCTGTAGAATCTTCTAAATTCTGGACTGGGCTTGTTTCTTCCTCATGGTAGTTTTTAATTTATTCCTCTAACCCCCATATTTCCATATTTCCTTCTTTTGCAAGGGTTGGAAAACTACGGCCAGCAGGCTAAACCTAGCCCAAGCCTGTTTGTATAATTCCTGAAAGCTAAAAATGGTCATTTATAGTTTAAAGGATTGCCAAAACAAATAAACAGGGACTTCTCTGGTGGTGCAGCGGTTAAGAATCCACCTGCCTAAACTAGTTTGTCTAGTTTGTTCACTGTTGTATCCCCAGCACTTATAAGAGTGCCTGGCAATAATATTTTTAAAATAGTAGATGATTAGAGTTGTTGAGAGGATTAAATGAGATAATACATCTAAAGCCTTTAGCGTGGTGAACCTTTAGCGTGGTGAATGGTAATTATTGGTATTAACATTGTTATTATGAAACATTTTATTTCCTCTGTGTGAATCTACTTATTAATCTGTGTCAATAGTGACTTTCGAAAGGGGAAGAGGGTGAGTTTAGGATAGCACTCTGGTAGGGACTATAAAACTGACTCTTTCTGGGCTATATTTATTAGTAGCTCAATGTCATATTAACATTCTACTAGTAGGCTCTTTTAGAGAGCATTGGCTTTTCTATAGGAGGCTGTCCAGAAAAAAATCTTTTACTGTCTTTACAAAGTCTCCCTTCTCTAAATTCTCAATAAATAAAAAAGTGAGAACCAGACTGTTCTCAGACTTAGATTATATTGCTTTCGGCTTCCAGCCTCTGGGTGGAATGAAAGTTCATTTATTGCAATTCATTTTCTCTTTCTTATTCAGGTGGGAGAAGTATATATAATGAGCAGTCTTCGAGGTTCTGCTGGTTTCCTAAAGAGCAAATTTTAACTTGGATTTCTTTTTTGTTTTGTTTTGTTTTTTAAGAATATTTTCTATTGCCAGTGTATTACATTTTAGCTACATTATGGATTAAATTGGCTTTGTTTTCTTATCATCTGTTTTTACTGAAGTACAATTGACATATAACTATTATTTTTAGGTATACAACATAATAATTTGATATATGTATATATTACAAAATGATTACTTACCACAATAAGTTTAGTTAGCATCCATCACCACACATAGTTGCAAATTTTGTTTCTGATGAAGAGAGCTTTTAAGATCTACTTTCTTAGCAACTTTCAAATACACAATACAGCATTTTTAATTATAGTCACCATGGGGTACATTTCATCTCCAGATCTTATCTTATAACTGAAAGTGTACCTTATGACCACCTTCACCCATTTGACCCACCTCCTACCCCCCCAAATCTCATGAGTTCCTCTCATTGGAATTCTAATCTGGAACCACACATAGAAGAGGATTCTGGGAAACCCAGTTCCCAGTCATAAATGAGAGAGATAATGCAAATTTGATAATGAATAATAAAGCCCATATGTAAACAACCAATGGGTCAATGAAGAAATCAAAGAGGAAATCAAAAAATACCCAGAGACAAATGAAAATGAAAACACAGTGATTCAAAATCTATGTGATGCAGTAAAAACAGGTCTAAGAGGGAAGTTTATAGTGATACAAACCTACCTCAGGAAACAAGAAAAATCTCAAACAACCTTACACCTAAAGGAACTAGAAAAAAAAGAACAAAACCTGAAGTTAGTAAAAGGAAATAAATCATAAAGGTCAGAGCAGAAATAAATAGAGGCTAAAAAAGCAATAGAAAAGATCAGTGAAACTAAGAACTGGTTCTTTGAAGAAATGGACAAATTGGTAAACCTTTAGCCAGACTCATCAAGAAAAAAAGAGGGCCCAAATAAAATCAGAAATGAAAGAGAAGTTACAGCTGAAACCACAGAAATACAAAGGATCATAAGAGATTGCTGTGAACAATTATATGCCAATTAAATGGACAACCTAGAAGAAATGGACAAGTTTCTAGAAATGTACAATCTCCCAAGACTGAATCAGGAAGAAAGAGAAAATATGAATAAACGAATTACCAGTAATTAAATTGAATCAGTAATAAAAACTCCCAACAAACAAAAGTCCGGGACCAGATGGCTTCACAGGTGAATTCTGGCAAACATTTAGAGAAGAATTAACACCTATCCTTCTCAAACTGTAACAAAAATTTGCAGAGGAAAAACACTTTCGAAAAATAAAACTACCATTCAATTCAGCAATTCCACTTCTGGGTATTTTTGCAAAGAAAACAAAAACACTAATTCAAAAAGATATATGCACCCCTATGTTCATTGCAGCATTATTTAGGAAGCAACCTAAGTGTCCATCGACAAATGAATGGATAAAGAAAATGGTATAAATATACAATGGAATACTACTCAGCCATAAAAAAGAATGAAATCTTGCCATTTGCGACAATATGTTTGGACATGAAGGGTATTATGCTAAGTGAAATAAGTCAGACAGAGAAGGACAAATACCATGTGATTTCACTTATATGTGAAATCTAAAAACCAAACAAATGAATAAACATAACTAAACAGAAATAGAGTCCTATATACAGAGAACAAACAGGTGGTTGCCAGAGAGGGCATGAGAGGAACAGAGGAATAGGTGAGGGAAATTAAGAGGTACAAACATGGTTACAAAGTACATGAGTCACAGGTATGAAATGTGCAGTGTGGAGAATACAGTTAATAATTATTTAGTATCTTTGTATGGTGACAGATGACAACTAGACTTATCATGGTGATCATTTTGAAATGTATAGAAATACTGAATGACTATATTGTACAGCAGGAATTGTCATAGTGCTATAGGTCAATTATACTTCAAAACCAACCAACCAAACTCATAGAAAAGGAGATCAGATTTGTGGCTACCAGAGCCAAGGGGTCAGGGAAGGGGATTCAGATTAAGGTAATCAAAAGATATAAACTTACAGTTATAAGATAAAGAAGTACTAGGGAGATAATGTACAACATGATAAAGATAACACTGCTGTACGCTATATATGAAAGATGTTATGAGAGTAAATTCTAAGAGTTCTTATCACAAGGAAATACAGTTGTCTATTTCTTTAATGTTGTATCTATATGAGATGATGGATGTACACTAAGCCTATTGTGGTAATCATTTTATGATGTTATGTAAGTCGAAATATTATGCTGTACACCTTAAACTTACACAGTGCTGTATGTCAATTACATCTCAATAAAACTGGAAGAAAAAAATGGGAAAAATACATATGTATACTTGAGGGCATAATAATTCAAATACTCAGAGAGTCCTCACAAAGTCAATAAAAGTGTTTTTTTCTTCTGTATTTCCCTAAAATGTAGACCTTAAGCTGTTGGATAGGAAGATGCAATGAGCAAGCAGCAGTACGTTTGTACAAACATAGCATTTCTCTTGATACCTTCTCTTCCAATATAACTGTGTAACAGGTCTATTTTTTTTTCTTCTCTTGAAAGGGATGGAAGCCTTTTTTTTTTTTTTCCCCCCCTCAAGTAAGTCCAATTTTAAAGGCAAGCCTGCACTGGATGTACTGACACCATCAGAAAAGATCTATAGCAAAAGTGGATTTTAAGGAAAAGGCCTTATGTATTTCAGCTATATGTTAATGTTCTACCACTGATTCTCAGGATGGGGAGGAAAATGGTTATATCTCCCAAGGAAGTGTATCTGAATCTTAAGGAATTCTGATTTACATTTCTAGGAGAAAACTCAAGAAATTCTGATTTACCTTTCTGCCCACCACCCCTTCTACCAATGAATCACTGCCAACATGAGCCAGTGTTACTAATGAGAGTGTGTTTTATCCTGGAGGTTCAGAGGGAAAAAAGGAGTGAGGACCAATGTTCTATATCAAGCGAAAGAGAGATACATTTGACCAGTGTATTAGTTATCTAAAATGTAGGCATTAAAACAGTAAATATTTATTATTCTGTCGGTTTCTGTGGGTGAGATGTTTAGGAATGGCTTAGCTTGGTAATTCTGGTTCAGAGTTTCTCACAAGGTTGCAGTCAAGATGTCATTTGGGTCTGCAGCAATCTGAAGACTCAACCAAACTAGAAGAGCTAATTCCAAGATGACTCACATGGCTGGCAAGGTGGTTGTAATGGTTAATTTTAATGACTTGACTGGGCCAAGGGATGCCCAGAAAGCTGGTTAAATGTTATCTCTGAGTAGTAGTTTAGTATTTCTGTGAGGGTGTTTCATTATTTCTACAAGGGGGTTTCCAAAAGAGATTAGCATTTATTTTTATTTATTTTTAATTTTTTTTTACATCTTTATTGGAGTATAATTGCTTTACAATGGTGTGTTAGTTTCTGCTTTATAGCAAAGTGAATCAGTTATACATATGTTCCCATATCTCTTCCCTCTTACATCTCCCTCCCTCCCACCCTCCCTATCCCACCCCTCCAGGCGGTCACAAAGCACCGAGCTGATCCCCCTGTGCTATGCGGCTGCTTCCCACTAGCTATCTACCTTACGTTTGGTAGTGTATATATGTCCATGCCTCTCTCTCGCTTTGTCACAGCTTACCCTTCCCCCTCCCCATATCCTCAAGTCCATTCTCTAGTAGGTCTGTGTCTTTACTCCTGTCTTACCCCTAGGTTCTTCATGACATTTTTTTTTCTTAAATTCCATATATATGTGTTAGCATACGGTATTTGTCTTTCTCTTTCTGACTTACTTCACTCTGTATGACAGACTCTAGGTCTATCCACCTCATTACAAATAGCTCAGTTTCGTTTCTTTTTATGGCTGAGTAATATTCCATTGTATACATGTGCCACATCTTCTTGATCCATTCATCCAATGATGGACACTTAGGTTGTTTCCATCTCCGGGCTATTGTAAATAGAGCTGCAATGAACATTTTGGTACATGACTCTTTTTGAATTATGGTTTTCTCAGGGTATATGCCCAGTAGTGGGATTGCTGGGTCATATGGTGGTTTTATTTGTAGTTTTTTAAGGAACCTCCATACTGTTCTCCACAGTGGCTGTATCAATTTACATTTCCATCAACAGTGCAAGAGGGTTCCCTTTTCTCCACACCCTCCCCAGCATTTATTGTTTCTAGATTTTTTGATGATGGCCATTCTGACTGGTGTGAGATGATATCTCATTGTAGTTTTGATTTGCATTTCTCTAATGATTAATGAAGTTGAGCATTCTTTCATGTGTTTGTTGGCAGTCTGTATATCTTCTTTGGAGAGATGTCTATTTAGGTCTTCTGCCCATTTTTGGATTCGGTTGTTTGTTTTTTTGTTATTGAGCTGCATGAGCTGCTTATAAATTTTGGAGATTAATCATTTGTCAGTTGCTTCATTTGCAAATATTTTCTCCCATTCTGAGGGTTGTCTTTTGGTCTTGTTTATGGTTTCCTTTGCTGTGCAGAAGCTTTGAAGTTTCATTAGGTCCCATTTGTTTATTTTTGTTTTTATTTCCATTTCTCTGGGAGGTGGGTCAGAAAGGATCTTGCTGTGATTTATGTCATAGAGTGTTCTGCCTATGTTTTCCTCTAAGAGTTTGATAGTTTCTGGCCTTACATTTAGGTCTTTAATCCATTTTGAGTTTATTTTTGTGTATGGTGTTAGGGAGTGATCTAATCTCATACTTTTACATGCACCTGTCCAGTTTTCCCAGCACCACTTATTGAAGAGGCTGTCCTTTCTCCACTGTACATTCCTGCCTCCTTTATCAAAGATAAGGTGACCATATATGCGTGGGTTTATCTCTGGGCTTTCTATCCTGTTCCATTGATCTATCTTTCTGTTTTTGTGCCAGTACCATACTGTCTTGATTACCGTAGCTTTGTAGTATAGTCTGAAGTCAGGGTGCCTGATTCCTCCAGCTCCGTTTTTCGTTCTCAAGATTGCTTTGGCTATTCGGGGTCTTTTGTGTTTCCATACAAATTGTGAAAATTTTTGTTCTAGTTCTGTGAAAAATGCCAGTGGTAGTTTGATAGGGATTGCATTGAATCTGTAGATTGCTTTGGGTAGTAGAGTCATTTTCACAATGTTGATTCTTCCAATCCAAGAACATGGTATATCTCTCCATCTATTTGTATCATCTTTAATTTCTTTCATCAGTGTTTTATAATTTTCTGCATACAGGTCTTTTGTCTCCTTAGGTAGGTTTATTCCTAGGTATTTTGTTCTTTTTGTTGCAATGGTAAATGGGAGTATTTTCTTGATTTCACTTTCAGATTTTTCATCATTAGTGTATAGGAATGCCAGAGATTTCTGAGCATTAATTTTGTATCCTGCTACTTTACCACATTCATTGATTAGCTCTAGTAGTTTTCTGGTAGCATCTTTAGGATTCTCTATGTATAGTACCATGTCATCTGCAAACAGTGACAGCTTTACTTCTTCTTTTCCGATTTGGATTCCTTTTATTTCCTTTTCTTCTCTGATTGCTGTGGCTAAAACTTCCAAAACTATGTTGAATAAGACTGGTGAGAGTGGGCAGCCTTGTCTTGTTCCTGATCTTACTGGAAATGCTTTCAGTTTTTCACCATTGAGGATGATGTTGGCTGTGGGTTTGTCATATATGGACTGTATTATGTTGAGGAAAGTTCCCTCTATGCCTACTTTCTGCAGCGTTTTTATCATAAATGGGTGTTGAATTTTGTCGAAAGCTTTCTCTGCATCTATTGAGATGATCATATGGTTTTTCTCCTTCAATTTGTTAATATGGTGTATCACATTAATTGTTTTGCATATATTGCAGAATCCTTGCATTCCTGGAATAAACCCCACTTGATCATGGTGTATGATCCTTTTAATGTGCTTTGGATTCTGTTTGGTAGTATTTTGTTGAGGATTTTTGCATCTGTGTTCATCAGTGATATTGGCCTGAGATTAGCATTGAAATTGGTACACTGAGAAAACAGATGGCCCTCCCCAGTGTGGGTGGGCATCATTCAATCCACTGGGAGCTTGAATAGAACAAAAAAGGAGAGGAAGGTTGAATCCTGTCTCTGCCTGACTGATCTGGAACATCAATCTTCTGCCCTCTGCACTCCTGGTTCTCAGACCTTCAGACTTGGACTGGAATCTACACCATAGGCTGTCTGGCTTTTAGCTTTGAACTATACCATGAGCCTTCCTGGTTATCCATTTTGCAGAGAGCTGATGGTGGGACTTCTCAGCCTTCAAAATTATGTGAACTAATACTGATCAATCAATCACCAACTAACCAAATAACCCATGTAGCTTCCTATTGGAGCTTTTGCTCTAGAGGACCCTCAGAGCTACAGTGGTGCTAGTCAGCACTGGCAGGATGCCTTAGTTCCTCACCATGTGGGCATCTTCATAGAGCTAGTTCAGTACCTTTATGACATGGTACCTAGCATCCCCCAGAGCAACAGATCCAAGAGAAGAAGATGGAAGGGCAAGGTCTTTTATGGCTTATCCTCAGAAATCACACACCAACACATGCACTGTACTCTTTTTGTTAAATGGATGACTACTGTGTGACTGATGAGGAGAGCACTCTACAAGGGATACGAATACCAGGAGGCAAGGGTCATTAGGGTCGTCTTAGAGGCTGGCTACTACAACCAGTCACTAGGAAACTTACACCAAACTATATATATAATTTTGCTGGGCTCCATCCAAATGGATAAATATTAAAATATTACAAAAACAGGGGTTGAATTAACAACTTTTTAGTATAATTTATGATTCATATGTATGCGTGTATATATACATATATGTGTAGGTACATTTATATATACACATATATCTCATACTCCTTTATGATATATATCATATACTAGTAAGGAATGTCAAATGAAACTTAAAATCTTACATTTTTACATCTGTCAATGTATAAGATTCTGAAAGTAAATCCCAAAAAGAAGAAGATAAATCAGTTTTCAGGGCAGGTCACATTGTCAGACATTCTTCCTTACCGCTGTTCACAGGGATTGATGGAACTCAAGGAAGCCCTGCTAAAGGAAGAAATCTATTAAAGGAAATCTTCAGGTCCCTGAATTTTTAGGCACTACCATTCTTGTGGTAGAATCAGCTTGCCATCTTTGTTCTAATATACCTCTCACAAGCTGCTTCTATAGAAAGTTCAAAACAGTTTACAGAGTCATCAGTAATTTTTTTCCTGCTTGAAAAACCAGAAATAATGATCTCTTTTTGTGTCTTTAAGTGCTTACCTAATTGTTTTAGTTTTAGACCAATAGTGAGCATTGACGGTTGTATAGATTCTAGGAAAACCTCTCTTTCATATTCTTTGTCATAAGGGCAAATTATGTTGTTTTGACTTTGCTTTTTTTTTTTGCGGTACGTGGGCCTCTCACTGTTGTGGCCTCTCCTGCTGCGGAGCACAGGCTCCGGACGCGCAGGCTCAGCAGCCATGGCCCACGGGCCCAGCCGCTCCCCGCGCGGCATGTGGGATCTTCCCAGACCGGGGCATGAACCCGTGTCCCCTGCATCGGCAGGCGGACTCTCAACCACAGCGCCACCAGGGAAGCCCGACTTTGCATATTTTTAAGCAGAGGCTTTTTCCCCCGAATATCTCTCTCATTATTCATAACATTATTTGTCTATATCTGACCTTACATGGCGGGGGGGTGGGGTGGGGGGAGGTAATCCCTCAGGAGCAGGAGGAAACTTCCTTAAATGAAAAAGTATTTGCCAAAAGTCTACAGAAAAGATCATGCCCAACAGCAGTGGCATACCAGTAACACAACTGTAGACAATTTAAAACAATAATAAAACAGGCCAAAAGCCAATCTGCTTTTTATTTGCAGTTATAAACTAAAGCTGTGTTTGTGATATAGTATTCCTCCCTGAAAAAAACATTTGAGCATTTGTGAACATTTCTTCTTTATATGTAACATTTTTGGGAACTTTGGGGAAAAAATTGTCCATTCTTTTCAGTCTTACCTCATCAGTGGAAAATGCTGCAAAATGTAGGTATGTATAATAGTAAAAAGACTTCCCTAGACAAGATGGAGTGCACAGTATGAAGCTGTGTGTCAATTGAAGACAAATTTTGAAAAGCTAATCTCAATCTTTGAAGTTCTGTGTGATCCAAAAGAAAATATGAATACATGAGGATCAGCTCAGATTTTACTGTCTGCTATATGTGATTTTTCTTTTCTGAGTTATCTTGTTTTCTGGTGTGAAATTTTAGAGGTTAAATATCAAAATGATTTGCAAAGAGCCAGAATCAGCTTCAAACAATGTACAGTGAAATTCCAAGCTTTAAAATTGTTCCCTGAAGACCAGACAGAAATTTTAGAGAAGGCCATTAACCATGCAATCAAAAATAAAATAAACATTTAAATAGAAAAAAATCCATTTTTAAAGAAAATGAAAGGAGAAATGATAAAAGATACTGGTCTTACATTGCTAAAAGAAATCAAAAGGGTAATTTTGAGGGCCTTAATCATTTTCTTCAAGAACTGCACACTATTTCCAAAGCAAAAGATCAAATAATGTCAAGTCTTGCTGCCATTCAGCCATTTTTCAACAATACAGCATTATAAAGGCAACCCAGAGAGTGGGTGAAGATATTTGCAATGCATGTAACTGAGAAGCACTCACATCTAAAATCTACACATAAGAACTTGTATAGGTTAATAAGAAAATCAATTAGGAAAAAAGGACTTCTCAGTAGAAGAATGGACAAAAAACTTAGTTCACCAGAGAAGAAAACCCAATAAAAATTGACATTGAAAAGATGCTCAAAAAGAATAATCAGGGAAATGTGAATTAAAACTGCAATGAGATACAACTATACCTCCACCAATATAGCTGAATTTAAAAGACTGATGAGACTAATTGTTGACAAGAATGTGAAGCAACAGGAGCTCTCATATACGCCTAATAATACTTTAGAAAAAATGTGGCCCTACTTATTAAAGCTGAAGTTTGTATAGCCTATGATACAGCAATTTTATTCCTAGATTTTATTCCCAGATTAACTACATACATATGTACAGTAAGTTATGTACATTAATATTCATAGTGGTGTTACTTATACTGGAACACTGTTCCAGTATTGTCAGCAGTGTTACCCCAAACTGGAAACAACTCAAAAATCCATCAAATTCATATGGAACCACAAAAGATCCCAAATTGCCGAAGCAGTTTTGAGAAAACATAACAAAGCTGGAGGTATCCACCCTCCCAGACTTCAGAGTATCCTACAAAGCTACAGTAATCAAAACACCATGGTACTAGCACAAAAACAGACACACAGTGGAACAGAATAGAGAGCCCAGAAATAAACCCACACACCTGTGGTCAATTAATCTACAACAGAAGAGGCAAGAATATACAATAGAGAAAAGACAGTCTCTTCTGTGGTGCTGGGAAAACTAGACAACTACATGTAAAACAATGCGAGTAGAACATTACCTCATACAATATACAAAAATAAACTCAAAACAGATTAAAGACCTAAATGTAAGACCTGAAACTATAAAAACTCTTAGAACATAGGCAGAACACTATTTGACATAAATCATAGCAGTATTTTTTTTTGGATCTGTCTCCTTAGGCAAAAGAAATAAAAGCAAAAATAAATAAATGAGATATAATTAAACTTAAAAGCTTTTGCACAGCAAAGGAAATCATTGACAAAATGAAAAGACAGCATATGGAGTGGGAGAAAGTGTTTGCAAATGATATGACCAACAAGGGGTTAATATTCCAAAATATACAAACAGCTCATACTACTCAATATCAAAAAAAAAAAAAAATGGACAGAAGACCTGAGTAGACGTTTTTCCAAAGAAAACATACAGATGGCTAACAGGCACATGAAAAGATACTCAGCATCGCTAATTATTAGAGGAAATGCAAATCAAAACAATGAGATACCAGCTCACACCTGTCAGAATGGCTATTATCAAAAAGTCTACAAACAACAAATGTTGGCGAAGATGCGGAAAAAAGGGAACCCGTGTACACTGTTGGTGGGAATGTAAATTGGTACAGCCACTGTGGAGAACAGTACAGAGGTTCCTCAAAAAACTAAAAATAGAACTACCATATGATCCAGCAGTTCTACTCCTGGGTATATATCTGGAAAAAATGAAAACACTAATTTGAAAAGATACATACACCCCCATGTTCATACAGCACTATTTACTATCCAAGATATGGTAGCAACCCAAATAGCCATCAACAGATGAATGGATAAAGAAGATGTGATATCTATATTCAATACAATGGAATATTACTCAGCCATAATAAAAGAATGAAATCCTGCCATCTGCAGCAACATGAACAGACCTAGAGAATATTGTGCTTAGTGAAATAAGTCAGACAGAGAAAGACAAATACAGTATGATATCACTTTTTTGTGGAATCTAAAAAATACTACAAATAAATGTATATGTAAAACAGAAACAGACTCACAGATATAGAAAACAAACTAGTAGTTAACAGAGGGGTGAAGAAAGTGGGGATGGGCAAATTAGGAGCATGGGATTAAGAGACACAAACTACTATGTATAAAATAGATAAGCAACAAGGATACATTGTACAGCACAGGGAATTATAGCCATTTTCTTGTAATAACATTTAATGGAGTATAATCTGTAAAAATACTGAATCACCATACTATACACCTGAAACTAATATAATACTGTAAATCAACTATACTTCAATTAAAAATAAACAAAATAGGGGCTTCCCCTGGTGGCACAGTGGTTAAGATTCCGCCTGCCAATGCAGGGGACATGGATTCGAGCTCTGGTCTGGGAAGATCCCACATGCTGCAGAGCAACTAAGCCCATGCACCACAACTACTGAGCCTGCGCTCTAGAGCCCATGAGCCACAGCTACTGAGCCTTCGTGCCACAACTACTGAAGCCCGTGCACCTAGAGCCCGTGTTCCGCAACAAGAGAAGCCACCCCAATGAGCAGCCCCCACACCACAACAAAGATTAGACCCCACTCGCTGCAACTAGAGAAAGCCTGTGAGCAGCAACAAAGACCCAACGCAGCCAAAAATAAAATAAATTTATATAAAAAAATAAATAAAATGAAAAAAGCAATGCAAAAAATAAAAGATACACTCTGACATTTACCTTATAATATGGAAATGGATGATTCAGGAAATCCAAATAAAACCTCAGGCTAAATGAAAAAAAACAATCAGTAGAATGGATAAATAAATTGGGTTATTGTCATAAAGTGGAATACCATAGGGCAATGAAAATGAACACACTATAGGCAGTGACATAGTTGATTCTCACAAAAATAATATTGACCATGAGAAACCATATACAAAATAACACATACTGTATGATTCTATTTACATAAAGTTCAAAAACAGGCAAAACTAAATGATAATGTCTAGTTTGCAGAGGATGTTACAATTTGCTTTCAACCCCATTTTAGGAAATGCAAACATTTACCAATGTGCTAGCCAATTAACAAATATCAAACTCCAGAAGTAACTGTACAAAATCAGAATTTTTAGCAAACCATCTAGTGGCAGGCTGTGTCTGATCTCTGCTAAATTTAAATTTTTAAAGAGTGATAAAAACTTTAGGCACCCTGGGAGTAAGTATGTTTTCTTCAGTCTGCAATTTGGTCACAAGACATTATAGAAATTTATTTTCTAAAATTTCCATAAGGTCGTGGCTAAATACATAAAAATTTCCATGATTGGTAAAACCATGGTGGGCAAGATCAATATCTCAAAACAGGGATGAGGAGAGTGACTGGACACATATAATGACATTAAAGGTAAAAGGTATTTTTAAAAGAAAATTTTAGTTTTATTTCTAGGAGTTTATCCTGCAGATATACAGGTTCTGCATGCATAGTGTATGTACAACATACTCACTGCAGATTGCATGAGAGAAAATTGAATAGGGAAAACAGTTTAACTATATAGTTCAGCCGTATAATAGAGTAGCATTTTAATTATATTTAATTTAAAATTAAATTTTAACTATATTTAATTGCATATGTACATATGTATACATACATATATGTATACACACACACATACTTTTATATCTAGAAAATGTAAAGATAAATAGTAGCTACCACTGAGGATGGTATATGGAAATAGGGTGGTTGGAGAGATTTTTTTTTTTATATGCCATTTGTCACTGCCTAAAATTATTTTTCATGTTTGTACATTGTTTTTCATAATAATAGTAATAAAAATTGTTTACATTTTTCAGAGGAAACTTTAAAAGCTGCAGTATGTAAAAGTTTCAGCAAACATCTGGAACTAACCAGATCCTTCTTTGAGGGCTGACAAGAGACTCAGGCAGGGGCCTAATTTCAATTCACTGGGCCCACATAGCAGGGCCCAGGGCAGTGGTTTTTGAACTCTTTCTTGCCCATCCACAGTAGGAAATTTATTTACATCTTGCATCCTAGTAGTTTCACAAAATAGCACTTATTATCCAAGATACCGATTTTTTTTATTCCTTTCTATTCTGCTGGTCAAAACCTACTAAATTGATTTTGTGTATCATAATTACGGTTTTACTATCTAAATGTGCAAGCCTACTGCACCATGACCACAGAAAACATTGGTTTAAAGGCGCTTGGGCTTATCTCCAGTTTGGTTCTAGCCCTTGTCTCTTAAAGAGGGGGAGACTATCAACATCTCCTAGCCCAGAAGGGTTGAGACATGGCTGGGTGATGTGGAGTCTGCCTGGGAAGGGCCTGGAGCTCCAAGAGAGCCAGCTGAGGAAGAGGCTCCTTCTACACTCCTGACGTCATGCTCCACCCCCACCCACTGATGCCTCCTCACTCTAAACCTGAAAGGCAGCTTGGATTGTAGGTTGTTTTGTTGTGGTAATATAGTATAATATAAGAAACGAAGTTCAAGCCTCAAAGTAAGTGCCTCCTGAAAGCAAAGGGAAGAAAGCAGGAAAGGATAAAATCCAACTACAGAACAAGCACTTTCTCAAACTGAGTCAAAATCATTAGGTAGGAGACCCAGGAATGTGCATTTTAGCAAGCTCTGCTGGTGGTTCTTATGCACACCGAAGGTCTGTACCTAAAAGAAATGTACACAAAATAGATGGAATGCATCCTGAGCCTTCTACTTTGGGATTTAGATAGAGTTGGTTCATGAAATTCAAGGGACTCCCTAACTCTGAAACTCATAAATGATGGAGGGTGTTCACTCGGATACAATACCCATTCCTCTATCACAAAATTCACAAGATGCTTCAGTTATTAATACTGTCAACAGCCCTGTGAAGGAAGTTTGACTTCCCGAAGATCCACAGCTGTGATGAGATCTCAACCAGGACTTCTGGTTGCCATGCTAGTGTTCTTTTTCACTATGCTATTGAAAATGTTGGGGGGTGGGGTGGGATTATAGTTGAAATGGAATTTTGAGGGGAAAAAAAAGAGGATCAAAACATAGTACCTCTCAAACAACGAGATATTCTTTCTTACCCAGCATTGGTAAAAATTAGAAAGTCTGGGCTTCCCTGGTGGCACAGTGGTTGAGAGTCCGCCTGCCGATGCAGGGGACGCGGGTTCGTGCCCCGGTCCGGGAAGATCCCACATGCCGCGGAGCAGCTGGGCCCGTGAGCCATGGCCGCTGGGCCTGCGCGTCTGGAGCCTGTGCTCCGCGACGGGAGAGGCCCCAGCGGTGAGAGGCCCGTGTACCGCAAAAAAAAAAAATTAGAAAGTCTGACTCTATCAGATGTCATTAAAGGCATGGAACTCTGGGAACTCTTAGAAGCCTGTTGTGGGGTATATAAATTGGAACCAATTTGAAGAGCAATTCGGTTATATCTAGTAAAGCTGAAGATGCATATACCCCAGACTTATGATCCCGAGAAACTCTTTCATGTGTATCCAGTATATTTATTGCAGCATTTTTGTAATCAAGGCAGATCCAGTTCTGTGGGACTCAAAGCTTATGTATTTTGGGAGGTTCTCTTTAAGAAAAATAATACAAAATTACAAATACTAAAGTATTTATTTAGAATGAGAAGAAATTTCTTCAGCCTTGGAAATCCATTTCCCTTTATTCTGAGTTCCTTTATAAATGCTTTCTGATTGCTTCCTCTCTCACCCTACAATTCCTAGCAATTCCCAGCACTGCAGGGGGGAAAGAGATGGGAGGGAAGGCAGAGGGGAGATGTGCATGTGAATAAGGGGCTCTAAATTTCATGAGCTTCATGGTAAATCCGTCTCTGTTTGTAATATAGAAACACTGAAAACAGCCCAAATGGCTATCAGAATGAGAATGAATAAATTATGGTACATTTATATAATGGAATATTAAAAAGAATGAACTAGACCTACATGGATATATCTCAAAAACTAAATTTGAGTTGGTTACTAATGCTCTGCTGTGTGTATTCCTTTAATTGACCATTTACTCATCAGTTTCCCTTTCTAGATTATGAGCTGCTTTTCTGAAAGTTCAAAACTACAAATGTGACTTTTTATGCTCTGTGCATGTACCTTACCATTTTTCAAGTTAAGTTATAGTCACGATTGTTAGCTCCTTCAGAGAAACCCAAGATGCTTACAATATCCACTTCTTTTCTACATCTAATGTCTCCATAATTTCTGCATCAAGTACTATGTTCCTTTGTACTCTGAAGTCATGACCTTGAAATCAAGTTTTGGGTGTTGAAAGTTTTATGACTAGATTCAAGCACAATGAAAACCATGAACACTGACTGGTACTCCATGGTAGTATGGGATATCAGCATAGTGCCTACCTTTTAGAAGCTCTGAAGCTTTGCAAGCTTAGCTGGAAACTGTCAAGGCGAGCCTGGTTAAAACCTTCCCCAAAGCTGACAAGTAATGCTGACAGTGTTCATTGCACACACCTGCAGTATCAAAAGGTAACAGGAAGGATGTTTCACTTCTGTTCCTCACTTCAGGGCCCTTCAGGGAACTCCATGGATCATGGAGAGCCTGGTATGCATGCTAAAGAAAGCAAGTCCTCTTTATGTTGTAGGGAGAACAACTGAAGGGTTGCTTGATCACTGGATTACAAATGGGTAAGAGAATGGACTCTAGTGCCAAACTGCCAGTGTAACTTGGTACAAATTATGAAACCTCTCTGAGTTTCAGTTTCTCCTTTGAAAACGGGATGATGTTACTACCCCTACTTCAGAGGGCTGTTATGAGGATTAAATGATTGAATATGTGAAGAATATATTAACAGTATACATTAATATTAACATATTAATCCTGGAACATAGTAAGGATTCTGTGGCACTAGCCATCATTATTACCAGCAGTAATATATTCATTTTAGAAAGATCACTCTGGCAACTGTCTGGAAGATGATGAATCCAAAAGGGGAAGTGTCACTCCAACACTGAAAATAGAAATAAATAAGAAGATGATATGATTTGATACAGTACGAAGAGTGGCTTGAACTTAGCACCAGACACACAAATACTGTAGTCAACTTTCAGTGATCTACATTTTAAATGAACTATCGCTAGTTTTCAGTTTCACCCACTGGTTTCCCTTGCCTTCATCATACTACTGGCCAGTGGTCCCCTGCTCAGAAAGCAACACTCTGACTTAAACAAGTAGTAGGTGACAGGGTAAAAGAAGTCAGGATCCTCACTCTCTGAGACTCAGACTTCAGTTCTTAAGATGCATACTGGGGAGGACCAGGTAAAGAAAGAAGGCAAGACAAACAGACGGCCTGGGTAGGAAGTGAGCCAACTGGTCACTATTTGTGGTCCCTTGGACAAGGTAGCATAGTCAAAGAGGAGATTTGAACTGGGATACATATCATTGGTATGTACGCCAGATTGTCTTGTTCCCCAGATTTTGCAACCAATACCAAAGACATACTTTTTTTTTTAAGGCCCATAGCTACATAATTCAGAAGGCACTTAGCTGCAAGCTTCCATATTTCTGTTCTCAAGGTTCAGGAAGTGTCCAAGAACTTGGTATTTTCGTGGGTGCTATTTTCTAGTCTGTTTTGAGAACAGTTTTACAATTCTTCCAGGCTTTTTGCCCTCCTGGCAACTGTTCTTGGCTACCTTCTGGCAGGAAACACTTTCCTACATCCCAACCTGGCAAAATGCTGATCCTCCTCCAAAACTTAGCTTATTTCCTTTCGTAGGCTACCACTTCACTTGGCTTATACATTTATATTGGTACTTATTAGTTTATATTACAATTCTCTGTTTTCTTGCCAGTCTCCATGTCTAGACCATGAGTTCCTTGATGGAAGGGACAATGGTTTTATTTCCCACCTTGGAGAGACTGTATAGCATAACAGTTTAGTGGATGGAGCCAAGATTTCCAGGTTTAAATCTCACGTTTATAGAATGTATATCCTTGAGCAAGTCATTTAACTTTTCTGTGCCTAAGTTCTCTTATCTGTAAAATGGGCATAATAATGGTGCAACTTTAAGTAACTAGCCCTTCTTTCTTTTAATCAGATAGAAAACTAGTTCATGAGTATCAATGAGTTACAGAAAAAAAATTATTTTTGATACGTTTAAAAGGTGGTCTAGGGCTTCCCTGGTGGCGCCGTGGTTGAGAGTTCGCCTGCCGGTGCAGGGGACACGGGTTCGTGCCCCGGTCCGGGAAGATCCCACATGCCGCGGAGCGGCTAGGCCCGTGAGCCATGCCCGCTGAGCCTGCGCGTCCGGAGCCTGTGCTCTGCAACGGGAGAGGCCACAACAGTAAGGCCCGCGTACCGCAAAAAAAAAAAAAAAGGTCGTCTAATACATGAAGGGGTCATTGTTTCCAGGTCAAATAAACGCAGATAACTGTGTTGGAAAAGGAAACAGAGAGGCTCAAAGATTCTGGCAGGCAATGCCCAGCAATTCCTCCACTGTCTCTCCAACAGCTTAACACTGTCAAGCTTTCTCTGACTACCCCGTTCCAAGTCTCTTCACTTACTCTTACCTGTCAAAGGGTTACCTTCTGTAGCAAGCCATCTTTGGCATCCCACGCTTAGGCTGTGTCAGGGAACTGATCACCCTTTTATTCAATTGTCTGTTTAGATGTCTGATACCACCCCACTGTGACTTTAGCAGGGGCTCAGAACTCCGAAAAGACTGATCCCCTCACACTAATCCTCTCAACAATCAAGTCTCCTTCTGGTCCGCTTTCCTTCTGCATCAGTCACTCCTCGCCCTTCACTTTGCGTTCCTCAGCATCACCCGGAAGCTTTAGAAATGAAGACTCTCATACCTCGCCCCAAGCGGGTTACCTAGTTCCTTCAAAGCTAACCTCTACAACCCTAGCGTCTTAACTCCGCCCCATCTCAGCTCCTGACCCCGCCCCTTCCTCCGCTTCGCCGCCTCTTCACATGGAGTCACAAGTACGCATGCTCCCTCTGAACTTCCTCGTAGCGTGATGACGTTAGCGTTGGCGTGGTGACGTAGGGGTGGGTGCCGCGCGTGTTTCAGCTAGGAGGAAGCGCGTGAGTTTAGAAGCCACGCGGGGTTGTGGGGTGTCCCGGGAGCTCAAGGCGTGCGCTTTCTCTTCGGCCGTTCGCCGCTGAAAGTCTTGTGTCCTTTCCGCCCTTTCGGGGTGGGGGAAAGCAGAGCTTCTCCACGAGCTGGGGCCCGTGAAGGAGAAGGGAGCCAGCGGGGGACTCTGGAGTGCCTGAGGGCAGGGCTGCGGCCCGGAAGAGGGGAGGAAAAGAGAGGGTTCTCGTAGGCAGGGTACGCACGCGCTGGGATCAGGGCTGGTCCCGAGAAGGGCCTGGGGCGGCCGCGCTATGTTCGGGGCCCGGTGCCTGCTCCGAGCCCTGCGCTCCTGTTCCTCGGCTCCCTGCCCAAGGCACAAACCTTCAGCCAAACTGAGCGTGCGGGACGCTCTCGGGGCCCAGAACGCAAGTGGGGAGCGCGTTAAGGTCCAGGTTAGTGTATCGGAAGGCGGTGGGTTTGTCTTTTTCGTTGACTGATATGGCACGTCCACGTCTAGGCATTCCTTGTGCTGTCGGGTCGGACAGAACGACCGGCAGGGCAAAGTTAGAAAATGTAGACAATCGTGTGGGTCCACGTTTTTCTCCTCTCATTGGTTACCGTTAGTTTTGCCTGGAAAGTGCTGGAACTTTGCTTGCATGGTACAGGTTATTACCCGTAAACTTGTTAATCATACAGCAAAATGAACGAGCCCCTTTTCTTTTGTCCCTCATAACGTGTGTCCACAGTTATATAGCTCCTTGAGTGCAGGAACTATGTCTTACCCGTCTTGATAGTCACACATAGCTGGCGGTAAATATTTGTTCAACTAAATCATACCTTTTATTGAACTTTTAACCACCTCAGTGCCTAAAATGGGGCTTTGCATAAAACTTATGTTAATAAATTAGGAGAACGAGTGGAGTGTAGCAGTCTGAAAGAGCTCTGGAGTCAAGCTGCCTCGGTTTAAATCTCTGCCTCTTAGTAGCTTGTTAATTATGGGCGTGTCACTTAACGTGCTCTAAACCTCAGTTCCCTCTTACGAGAATGGAGATAATAGTCCTTACCTCACAGAGTCCTGAAGATTAGTTACAAAACATTTAGGGCAGTGGCCCACCGTGAATAAATGTTAGTTGCTATCATTTCTCTTGTTAATAATAATATTTGCAGCGGCTCCACACAGAAGGTACCTCCTTAAAGGAGCAGACCAAGCAAGGAGGTTTGACTTACTAGGTTGCTGAAACACACTGATGCAGTTATTTTTGCTGTCCTCACATATCCTTGATTTTTAGCAGTATGACCAATTTCCCCCTCTTTGCATTTCTTTGGGTTTCATATTCTTTCTATTATCCAAATCAAAACTTTTTCTTGCATTAATCTATTAATTCGACATACATTAATACCTTTGTGTGCTAGTCTAGAGAGGATTCAAAGATGAAAAGAATGGAACATACTCGCTAGGTTAGAGGCTTTCACTTTAGTGCTGTGCAGTGTAATTTAGAAGTATCTGAATTGAGTGGTACTGTAATTGTAAAATAGACACTAATTTTGAAGAACAAAAGAATGCAAACTATCTCAGTATTTTTAATATTGATTACATGTTGATATATATTTTGGGTTCAATAAAATATACTATTAAAATTAATTTAACCCATTTCTTATGTAACCACTAAAAAAGTAAAATTGCATATGTGGCTCACATATTTTTGTCAGACAGCCCTGGTCTGATGGATAAGACAAGAAATGACAACAATGTGATAAGTATTAGTGGTATAAATAGAAAACTTTGAGAATACAGAGAGGGAAGTTCTTAACAGTGTGAGGAGGTCAAAGAAGACTTCTTGCGTGAGGTGACATTTCAGCTGAGTCCAGAAGGATGTGTTCCTCAGGCACAGGAACCAGGGATAGGGTGGAAATATCATTTCAGAAGAGCTTGTTGACAAGCACATGAACTTTGAACTGAGATCTGTGTTTGAATTCCACCTGTACTACTTGGTAACCTTGAGTATTTAACAAGGTTATCCTAACTTCTCTAAATATGTTTCATCTCTAAAGTGATAGTTCTTGTGAGGATTAAGTAGAAAAATACTTAAAAAGAGCTTAGGACAGAAGTACATTAAACAGTGCTCCATAAATGTTAACTTTTACTAACAAGTAAAAAGCAAGGCATTGGTGCTTTGGATTGGGCATGTTCAATTTATGAAGGGCCTTGTATGTGAGACTGAGGCAATTTACACTTTATTCAGTGTAGCCCTGGAGAAAGATCAAGCACTTCCTAGTAGACTTAGGTTTAAATTCAGGCTCAGCCGTTTACCAGCAGTGTGGCCTCAGGCAGGTTATTTAACTTCTCTGAGCCTTAATTCTTCACTTGTAAAACGGGAATAATGATAATCCACATTGCTGTTGTGAGGAGGAGGTGAAACAGTATATGAAGAAGGTAGTAAAATGTTTGTTACATAGTAGATGTTCAGTACATGATAGATATTCTTCCACTGGATATATTCATGGATTTTCTACTGTGTGCCTGACAATAGCCTTCAATGCAACTAAAAATGTGATTCCTAAATCCACAAAATATTATGGACATGCAAATAAGTAATAGAAGGGCTTTAATAACAGTGTCTATTAGGGTGTGGTGGGGATACAAAGAAAGTCAGGATCAGTACAGTTTTTCTAAGTAGGATTATCTCACTTTTCCCAAGCACATTTGATGGTTAACCGAACACCATCAGCTGTTCACAGTTGTTCAGAGGCTGCTAGAATATTCTCTCAACCTCTATGCTAGTTAAATTTAACTAGCATAGAGGTTGTCATCTGTGAGAGAGCTGTTTTTAGTGTTCTACTTGAAGACATCTCATTTGTACTCATGCATACCTGTCATTTAAATTCAGAGTGCCTTTGAAAGTTTATGTGCTACTTAATATGATCATAATAAGTTTCTTGAGAACTCTTTTAGTATGATACTTTGTAAAAAAGAAAACCCCATAAAGATGTTTCTAGTCTATAACTACATAATCTCCCTTCTGGGAATTTGATATAAAAGGAGAAAGGAACCAAAATGTGTACCCTATTATGTGTAATGGTGGGGGAGAGGGGCAGGGGCCGGAAGAAAACCTGGAATATTAGGGAGATTGGTTATGTGAATTAGGCTCATCAACCTAACGGGATTTGGGACATCTTATTCAGAATGATGAGCTTTATTAACAAAACGGCAACAGCAAAAAAGGTGGAATGCCAAAGCTGTATTTCACTGTGATGAGGACCATATAAAATTATATATGCATATTGGTAAACTAAAAGCAATTGATTTGTTCAGGCGGGATTATGAAGACTTATTTTTTTTCATTTAGTCCTCTGTGTGTATGTGTAATGAAAATATAAAATGTTTGTATTTTAAACTCACATTTAGAAATATTTCTCATAAGGGATGGATTCGTTCAGTCCGATCCCAGAAGGAAGTCTTGTTCCTGCATGTAAATGATGGGTCATCTTTGGAAAGCCTTCAGGTTGTAGCAGATTCAAGCTTTGACAGTAGGTGAGGTTTTGTTTGTTTGTTTGTTTGTTTTAAAGAGTACTTTGAATTTTTTTCATCTCCTCTGTTCCCCATTTCCCTAATCTAAGTGTTCATATCGCCCCCTCAGTGATCTTTCTAAACAAATCTTTTCATAGCTTTGAGGCTCAAGTCCAAATACTTAGAATCAAGATCCTTCTCTCCTCTCTCTAACATCTTCACATGACAATATCCCCCACCTATCCTTTGCTTCTCTCTCAACTATGTGCAGCTCTTAACCCAATTAAAGGTAAAATCTTCTATCATTAAATGGTTTAGGGACTTCCCTGGTGTTCCAGTGGTTAAGACTCCATGCTCCTAATGCAGGGGGCCTGGATTTGATCCCTGGTCAGGGAATTAGATCCCGCATGCCGCAACTAAGACCTGGTGCAGCCAAATAAATAAATAAATAATAGTTTAATGTTTTGAGAGCAAGGTTGGTATTAATATGAGGGCTACATGTAAGATCTTGTTTATGCTATTGTTTTGTTATTATAGAGAACTGGCCTTTGGGAGTTCCGTGGAAGTTCAAGGGCAGCTGGTAAAAAGTTTGTCCAAAAGGCAAAATGTGGAACTGAAGGCAGAAAAAATTGAAGTTGTTGGAAATTGTGATGCCAAGGTATGTGTTGTGACACGATTATGGAGGCCATTAAGGCTTAATTTAAAACATTAGCAACGTTTTAAGTATGATTATTGGGAAGATGGCACTTGGAACTTTTCGATTGTGACTTCTAGGTAATTGGAACAGGCTATAGACTGAGGAATGTAGAAAGAGTAGCAAAAAGTATTTATGTAGACGGCTGGAGCCTTAGGAGTGAGAGCTAAGTGATAATACTCTGTGTATCTCTGTGGTGCCTGTCACTGTTGAGATTTGCCACTTTACAAGCCTGCCTAGTCAGCTGCAGTGACAAAGACATACCAGGGCAAACCACGTTCTTAGGAAAGCTCTGCCTAGAAATTACTTTTGCATGATCTAGAACTGTACCATCTGGTGCAATAGCCACTAGCCACCCATGGCTATTTAATATTAAATCAGTTAAAATTAAATTAAAAATTCAGTTCCTCAGTGACATTAGCCATATTTCAAGTGCTCAGTGATCACATGCAGCTAGCAGCTACCGTACTGCATTGCACAGGTACAGATCATTTCCGTTTATCACAGAAAATTCTGTTGGATGGTGCTAGACTGTGGGGATGCTTAGGCTGAACAAAGATAAGAAATTCTACATTAAGACATGTTTATTCCTGTTTTTGCAAGACTCTTCTGTTAGTAGCTTTTTATGTATAGCCTGATAAAGAGGTTAGAGGGAATAAAACCATAGATTATCAATCCAGTTTCTATTTGGAGAAAATGAGACCCAGTCAGGTAGAATGGCTTGCATTAGGTTATATTGCTGATTAGTGGCACAGCTGAAGTTTATGTGCTAGCCATTTTAACCCCCTGTGGTTTAGCTATACTCATCTTCAAATATTTAATGAACAAAAAATGAGGAATATAGGGAAATAGCATCATTTTAATTCAAATTCACTTTTAGTTCTTTTGGATAATTGAAATGTTAACCATTTTTATTTTTGCTTTTTTAGAGGGATGTTTGATTATTAAAAATTTGCCATGTGTTTTACTCTTCTTAAATTGTTTTCCCTTGGTGGGTATTGATGCTTTCCACTACTCTTCCCCCTCATTTCAGTGTCATTTTTAAGTATTCAGCATTAGGGAATTCTGAACCTGCTAACAGTCCCCAGATTCCTATTAATGTGATCATATTGTCACTTTCGTAGGTATGGGACGTATTTCTATATGACATAAATTAATGTGTGCACAAGGCCTAAAAGGAATAGATAGCTATGTTGGTAGCCTGTTTTAGAGTTCTTTTACTTAGCTTCTCTGTTATCTTTTTTATTGAAACTTTGGTTTTGGTCTGAAACTTTTATCCTATCTTCTCAATCTTGTAAAATGAGTGGGGGCAGGGAAATTTTTCTAGGTAGAGTCATAATTTCCTTTAAAATTTTTATGAATATACATTGCTCGTCCAGATGATACAAAGCTGTTGACCCTCGCTCATGTTCTGAAACAGCAGCACATGTTGATAAATGGTGATAAATAGTGCTAATTGATTATGAGCGCTTGTGGACTTTCAAGACATTTGGGCAATTTTAAAATTCAATACCAGCTGTGTGTATACAGCTGTAGAAAACATACTGTTTAATATCTACAATATTCTAAACTCATGTGTGCCAAACAGTGGAGTGTTTTGGGTAACTATATCCTAATCTCTCTATTTGTAAGTAGTGATTGATAGCTAACCGATAGAAATTTGATAAATAACAGATTAGCCTTGGTGATAATAAGTAACTTTGCCCAAGGTTACAAAGCTAATAAGTAGTAGAGCTGAATTTAAACCCACATCTTTCTGATTTCACTCACTGTTCTAACTTGTTAGAATTAATGTGGACCATGTTCAGTTATGTTAAGAAATAAGGAACAAAAGCGTCTTAGTTTTATTCTAAAGCATTACTATTTAACAAATGCCCTGTAAACTGATTTTATAAAACTGTATTTCTTTTAGCTTCTAACTTGTTTTTCCTTTTATTGTCAGGCTTTCCCTTTTAAATATAAAGAGAGGCATCCTCTGGAGTATCTGAGACAATACCCTCACCTTAGGTGTAGGACTAATGTTCTGGGTTCTATACTGAGGGTTCGCAGTGAAGCCACAGCTGCTATCCATTCTTTCTTTAAGGTAAGGAGCTTTGCTTCTAGGTGTTCTTTCTTGTGAAGAAGTTGAATAATTGTAATACTGGAGTATTATCCTGAAAGTTCTTCAGGTTATTTATTCCAAGCACCCTTTATTGTGTGGTACTTTTTTCTTTGGCTGATTTTAAATTTTCTGTTTATCACTGGTTTTGAGTGATTTGATTTATGTGTGCCTTGGCACAGTTTTCTTTATGTTTCTTGTATTTGGAGTTCATTGAATTTCTTGGATCTATGCATTTTAATTTTCACCAAGTTTTTCAGTCATTATTTCATCAAATATTTTTATGTTACCTCTCTCCTTTGGGGACTTCAGTTACCCATATATTAGGCCACTTGATGATATCCCAATAGCTCTCAGATGTTCTTTTCTTTTTAAAAAATCTTTTTTTTCCAGCGTGTTTCTTTTGGATAGTTTCTATTACTATGTCTTCAAGCTTACCAATCTTCTCTTCTGCAGTGCCTAATTTCTTATTCCTATCCAGTGCATTTTTCACCCCATATCTAAGTGAAAGGCTTCATATCTAAGTGTTTGATTTGGGCCTTTTTTTTTTAGTGTCTTCCATGTCTCTACTTAACTTTTTTGAACATATGCAATACAGTTTTAGTTAAAACTGTAGTTTTCATAGCTGTTTAGTAACTTTTTACATCCTTCTAACGTGTCAGCTACAAGTCAGTTTTAATTGATTGATTAGTCTCTTCATTATAGGTTATGTTTTCCTGCTTCTTCGTATATCTGCTAATCTCTGATTAGGTGCCAGACCTTGTTAATTTTACCTTGTTGGGTGCTGGATATTTATAAAGCTTCTTAAGCTTTGTTTTGGTATGTAGTTAAGTTACTGGAAGGGTCTTGCTTTTATGATTTGTTAAGTAAATCTGGAGCAGTGCTCAGTCTGGGTCTGATTATTCCCCACTACTGAGGCAAAGCCTTCCTGAGTATTCTACGTAGTGCCTTGTGAATTACAAGATTTTCCAGCCTGGTTTGTGGGAGCAGGCATTGTTTCCAGCCACATACGAGCACCAGGCGCTGTTTCCTCTAATCGTTGTGGATGGTTCTTTCCCTGGCCTTGGATAGTTTCCTCACTTGCATGTGCTGATCATTCCTCCACCTAATACTCCAGGGTGACTCCCTGTACATCTCTGGAGTTGTTGGACAACTGTCTGCTCTCTGGTACTCTGTCCTGTCAGTTCTAGCCGCTTTGGTCTCCTCAACTCAGGGAGTCTGCTGGGCTCCACTTTATTTCTCCCTTCTTCCTGCTGTGGCCTGGAAAATCTCAAGGTAGTAAGCTGGGCTGCTGGTAGGGTTCACTGTGTTTGTTTCCTATCTCTCAGGGATCACTATCCTTTGTTGTCTGATATCCCGTGTCTTGAAAACCAGCATTTCATGTGGTTTGCTTGTGGATTTTTTTTTTTTTTTTTTTTTTTGCGGTACGCGGGCCTCTCACTGTCATGGCCTCTCCCGCTGCGGAGCACAGGCTCCGGACGCGCAGGCTCAGCGGCCATGGCTCACGGGCCCAGGCGCTCCGCGGCATGCGGGATCCTCCCAGACCGGGGCACGAACCCGTGTCCCCTGCACCGGCAGGTGGACTCTCAACCACTGCGCCACCAGGGAAGCCCTGTTTTTGTTTTTTTGTTGTTGTTTCAAATGGGAGGGTAAATCTAGTTCCTATTTCTACATTTTAGTCGCAGACATTTTATATACAGTAAGCACTAATTTTAAAAAAATTATTGGTGTTGATCAAGTAGATTGATCTAATGCCTAAAGACATTTTGTCTCATTTAGCTTTGCTTTTCAGCCATTTCCCCCAACCCGGGAAAGCCACAGTGGAATGTAGTTTGTAAGTTGATGAGGTGAACGGACCCTCCTTCCATGTGGTGGATGGAAGGGCTCCAAAAGCAAGAGTGACCCAATGGATAAAGTTCAGTATTATTCCATGTAGTTTTGGAACTCTTCCTAATCCACTTCTCCAGATCCAGCTCACTTGCAAAGATTGTCTGACAGCGTACCCTTCCCTTGGACAGCATCCAAATTCATGCAGGCCCAGCCCTGCCATAGCACACGAAGGAAGTTCTTGCTCTTTGAAAAGCTCCTTAAGAGGTAATTTTTGATGTGACAGCTAAAGAACATCATGGCTTTAAAGCATAAGAATAAACAAAGAAAAATAAATCACATTATACAGTGTCATCCCATTATAGTGTGAAAGGGTGTGTTTACATATGCTCTCATAAACTTTCTTATGCATCTTCCATATGGCTTTTTTTAAAAATAAATTTATTTATTTATTTTTGGCTGTGTTGGGTCTTCGTTGCTGCCCATGGGCTTTCTCTAGTTGCGGTGAGCAGGGGGCTACTCTTCATTGCGGTGCATTGGCTTCTCATTGCAGTGACTTCTCCTGTTGCAGAGCACGGGCTCTAGGCGCGCAGGCTTCTGTAGTTGTGGCTCGAGGGCTGTAGAGCACAGGCTCAGTAGTTGTGGCACACGGGCTTAGTTGCACCGTGGCATGTGGGATCTTCCTGGACTTGAACCCGTGTCCCCTGCATTGGCAGGTGGGCTCTTTACCACTGCGCCACCAGGGAAGTCCCATCCATATGGCTTTTCAATAGTGCTTGAACCATACAAACAGAAAATTTGTTCAGATGTAAAAATCTTTTTTCCCTATATGGCTTTAACAGCTGATAAAGTCAGTGGATCTGCTTTAATTCTGAAAATTTTATGGATTTCTGGCCAGTAGGTGGTGGTATTGGCAATCCATTAACAAGTGGGTTTTACCTAATTTATACATTTCTTATTACTTGAAGTTTTCACAGGTATGTAAATAATTTTAAAATAATAAAAAACACTAGAAAACTCTGAAATCAAAGAATAAGCAAAGTAAAGTAAAATTTAAAAAATATTTTAGGTGGTTGAAAATAATGAATTTTAGCACTGTTGGTGATGGTTATAAAGGTAGGTACTTTTGAGTCTTATAAGTTCACTTTTTAATTGTAAAGCTCTGGAAAATATAATCCTGATACCTCCTTCTAAGATGTCACCCACTTGTGTATGTGACAGGATTGAATTGTTTAAAGAAATAATGGGAGTACTATAGGACATATTAAATATTATTTATATATTATCCTATATTTGGTACTGTTTCTATGTTTGTTACTTTAGGCTCCCTAAAACATGTTAAGAACTAAAATGTAAAATTTTCAAAAATTTCAGACCTTGAAAATATAGGGAAAAAGAAACTTGAGCACAAACCTTTTAGTTAGGATACTTTAAGGATCTAGAGTTTTTTGGTTTGAGTATCAAAAATGTTTAGTGTATAACTTGCTTTGCTTATAAAATTGACACATTTGCTGAGTACTAAAACATGACTATCTAGAATTCTCAAAAAATGAGTTATTTACAAGAGGTGAGTTTCTCAAATAATAGGATTATCTCTTTAGGCACCAATTTTTTTTCTAATTTCCAGTGGCAGTTATCCTAAAATGTATTACATACTTCCCTGGCTTCCTGAAGTGAGCCAACAGAAAAGAGTTTGCCCTTTCCTGGTGAGTTGAGGTTCTTCCTCTGAGTATCAGATTGTTCTCTTCTCAGTATGGCAGTGCCTTCAAAGCCTGTCATGGTGAGGAGTGTTCTTTGACCCTGCGTTGAATGACCCTAGACTGCTGTGTCTTTGAGTTCCTGTGACTGCTTTTTATGGGGTGTTTTTTTGGTTTTTGTTTTGTTTTTTTGGTCTCTTGCTGTCACTTTTTGTCGCCAGTGGTGTGTCTGTGGCTAGCAATTGCTGTCATGTTTCTTTTTTGTTGATTCTGATTAAATAATATTTATTTTGTGTGTGTTAAAGAAAAATATAGTCCATGACTCTTTGAGTGATGTGTATGGGCCTTAGTACATGAATTTTGTAATTTTCAGATACTCATTCATTGCCTTATAAATATCTGGTTATAGCAATGTGTATCTATCAAAATACTTAGATATTTAGAGGTGATGGGTGGGATCTGAATAATTGGGCCAAAATTTTTGACCCCTTCTCTGGCCTTCATCTCTCTTATTAGGAACCCCTTTGCTGTGGGATAGGATAAGTACCTGACAGTGGAACCCCACTGGAGGCAGCCTCTGAGAGTACTCCTGCTATTTATTTTCCTACTTCTCTATCCACTTTCTCTTTTGTGGACTTTGTTCTCGTCTTTGTTGTTCCTTTGTACCCTCTCCTGTATAACTTTTGGTGGTAATGATATAGACTTTGATATGATAAGCCTTGCTAGCACTGTTAAGGCTTAAAAAGCTGATGATGCCTTTTGAAAGGTTTAGCATTATTTGAGAATTGAGAATAATTCCCACTATTTGAGTGATTAAAAAAAAAATCCCATACAGTTATTTTCATAAGATTTACAGCATTGTTCCTTGTGGCAGTTGACCAGTTCTAACTTAGGCAATTATATTTAGCCGTTAAATTTTCTCCTCCCTCTCGCCACCCTTGTTTCCTTTGGATTTTTCACTTCCTTTCTTTGTTTACTGCACTCATGCTTATAGTTGCCTTATGTGGAATAAATGATTCATGTCCATAATTCTTGGCTTCTAGGAGATAAAAATTTTATGCAGTAATGTTATTGATTCTATTTCATTTGTTCTCTATAATGTGCTCTGTGCAGCACCTCACCACATGTTGTTCCCAGATTAAGTACATATTTGAACACTTACTGAGACTCCTAATTTATAGCTTGAAAATTTAATCAGTCTGCATCATAAGGCAAGTTGTTGGCTGGATACTTTGTATCATAGCCAGAATACTTGAATTCAACCTTTTTAGGAAGGAAGGGGTAAATTTGGGAGGCCCCTGGTAATACACTGACATATTTTACATTCCACCAGTAGGTACTGGCAGAATTTAGCAGAGATTAGATGGATATATATGAACTTATTGTATTGATGTCAAGAACAAAATGTTTACATTGAACACATACTCTTATGCCTTTGCAGAATAAATTCACTTTAGCTGCCTCCACCCCCACCCTGCAGCATTTATGCTGTCTGTAACCTTTCGCCTACATCCATAGTCAAAGTGAAAGAAGCATAACCTTGAAGTTGCTGGGTTATTTCAGTTTTACTAGCAACAGCTTTTGTGGTTCACTAATGGAAATAGTCTCAGACTTTAGAGCAGAAGGATTGCAGTTGGGTGCCTTAGTAATGGATGGGTTTGCTGCTCACAATCTTCCTTGAGGCAAAGGAAGTGCACTGCCTGTGCCATGTGCGGTGCACTGTGCCATCAGTTTAATGACAGACTTCCTAAAAATCATTCCTGCCTTTTTGCTGTTTATTTCTGCGGCCCCTGACTGTCAACCTTAATTTATCTCCTTTTTGGTGGTTTGTTACAATTGAGGGTCTCATTCCAAAATAACAACTTAATATTGATCACTTTTATTCCCTTAGCAGTGTGGGCAACATCATTATGCATTAGCCCTGAGTGAGTGTGCGTGTGTGTGCGTGTGTGTTAAATCACTATCAGTCTGTTGGAAAAGTGGAAAGAAGAAATGGCACCAGAGAGAGATCCTGAGCACCTAGGTTCTAGTCCCGGCTCTGACTCTGACTCATTGTATGATTTTGGCCTCTCATTAAATCTCTCTGGACCTCAATTTCCTTGTCTTTCCAGTGAGGAGATTGGACTAGATATTGTCTAAGTCAGTTCTGATTTAAAATTCTTCGTGCATAGTAAACTCTCCATTTGATATTTTAATAGTTTTATTTTGGGGATTAAGGAGGGATTTGATATGGCATTCTCTTAGTGCTATTTGAAGCATATAATGAAGTGTATGTTCTTGGAAGTGTTTCACATACAAATATACTGAGAAAAGTGGTTTCTCTTTTTCTTCCAGGACAGTGGCTTTGTGCATATTCATACTCCAGTAATCACATCCAATGACTGTGAGGGGGCTGGAGAACTTTTTCAAGTTACGGTAAGCTGTGCTTCCCATCTTGGGGGATATATTGCTCTCTGATATTTTTCATTTGAGGGTTTGCTTTAAATTTAATGAGAGTTATGTGGATAGAACATGAAACTTTGTTGATAATAATCCTTAAAAAACGTGCATAGAAAATTCACACTTCTCTAATTTTCTGTCCAACCAGCTGTATTACCTACGTTGTGACTGAAAGGAGTGGATTTTTAATTTAGTACTCTAGTTGCCTTTTTTATAACTGTGAATTGGTGAACTAGAGAAATTTGAAGAAATTAATAAAAATTCTAAGAGATCTTTTCTGCAAATTCAACCCCCAAGTTATATTTTTGGGTGTAACTGTTATTTTAAGAGATGGAACTAAAATAGAAAAGCATACATGTGAATATTTTCTTTTTCAGAGTCTTTAGAAAATATATTTTTCATAAGAAATTATTTAGTCTGTATACCTCATGAAGGCTTTTATTTTAATTCTTTGTTCAGCAATTATTCTTTGAGCTCCTGCTATGCACCACATATTGTCAGCCTGCTCTTGTTGCAGGAAATTTAAAAGTTACCAGTTTTTCTTACATGTCGGCAATTGAAAGCCTTTCATTTACCAATTAGACAGCCTGTTTAAAATCATTGACCAGTAGTATAAGGTACAAAGAGAAATGTATGTTGATGAGTGGTGCTTTTTGTATTTCTTTCATTTATTTACTGATTTCTGTATCTCTGAGAAATCAAGATTCTTTATATATTTGGGTGATTTCATCAAATGACAAGACCTGTACAAAACTACTCTCTCTGGTTCAGTATATTCTGACTCTTGATAATGATGCTTTCTCTTCATATTATTGAACAGCATATTCACTGGGAGAAGTTATCCTGATGTGTCAAAATCATTATTCAAAATAATAATCAAATGCTGTCTTTCTTCATATGTGGTTTGAAGAAATCTAGATGATAGCCTTCTGCAAAAAGCAGAATAAAAACGCTTGGTTGAACATTTAAAGTAGGAGTGTTAGCATCTGTATATGAGTTCAAAGAAGGCAGCAGATGATAAAATAACAATATGTAAATTGAAGAAAACATTCTCTTTTAGCCATTTATGTTGTTAATTTTCTCTTTGCACCTTAATAGTCATCTGAATATTGAAGTGAAGAAGAATTACGCACCTAAAATACATTTCATGATCCCTTAATCTAAACTACCAAATATTAAAAAGTAAATGATAGAGAAGGAAATGTATAATCTAAAGGAGTTTTTACAAATATAAAGGGAATTATTAAAGAGACCCAAGTTAAACAAGTAAAAAAAATCTGTAACAAACTTAAATAATTATAAATTTGGAGCTAACTGCTTTACCACCAGAGAAATCCCCTAAGCAAGTCTGAATGATTACAATATGTGCATTTTGGACACTAAACAACACAAGGTAAATTACCAAATAAGAATAAATACAGAGAAAGGAGGAAGATGTATTTTTTTTTTTAAATCGGGGCTTTTTAAATTTTATTTATTTATTTTTGGCTGTGTTGGGTCTAAGTGACTGCACACGGGCTTTCTCTAGTTGCAGGCAAGTGGGGGCTACTCGTTGCAGTGGCGTCTCTTGCTGTGGAGCATGGGCTCTAGGCGTGCGGGCTTCAGTAGCTGTGGTACGTGGGCTGAGTAGTTGTGACTCGCAGGCTCAGTAGTTATGGCACATGGGCTTAGCTGCTCCACGGCATGTGGGATCTTCCCGGACCAGGGCTCAAACCTGTGTCCCCTGCATTGGCAGGTGGATCCTTAACCATTGTGCCACGAGGGAAGTCCGAAAATGTATTTCTGAAGCTAAACAAATGAGAAGTGTTCTATGTTCATAGTACTCCAGGGCCAGGTTGAGGAATTTTATGTAGTGGAATTAGGCTTTGTCTATTCAGAGTGTCAGAAAGGTGCTCTTGAATTCATTGATACTAGGCTCCTGCATTGAGGGTCTAGCACAGGTTTCAGCGGTCTGTGGCTTTTGTTTTATGAGCCGACTGTCTTTGTTGCTTTCAGCAGTTCAGCTCCTAAGATTTGTCTTCTGCCTACCAACACACTCTCCTCTGAAAGCAGTGCTCCTCCTTATTCGCACCTCACACATCTCTACACTTCCAAGCTTCATTGTGTGGATTTCTTCCGGACTGCATGTAGAGGCATAGGGGTTTGAGTCTTGGCACCCTACTGTTAGGAGGAAGTGAAGTGTCACATCTAAGTCCTTGCTTCTCTTAATAGTGCTCTTTTTTGCTCTGATAACAATGAAGTCCAGTAACTACTTAAAGATAAGGATGCCTGGTACATACTCAGGTTTGAGGACAGCAGTAAGATGCCACCTTGAAATGCACAGTAAGAACATAATACACTGTTGAGAAGTAAATGCATGTCCCATCATTTTAGTTTTGTTTTTCCTCATTCCCATTTCCTGCTTTAAGATTTCAGGTATTTGCTAAGGTTTGGGGACTCCTGAATACACATGTAGGAAGTTGCATTCAAAAGCATTAATTTGTTATTCAGCAGACCTTTGGTACCATCTGTGTTCAAGATTCTGTGCTGTTAAGGGGATACAAAGATGTACTCAGGGTTCTGGTTGGTGAAGCTGGTGAGTTGGCAGGGCATAAGAGAGGAAGGAGCATGCTTTTCATTCACTGTTGATGTTACTTATGCTACAGTATTCTTTGGTTGTACACCTTTTCCTTTTTGTCTTAGAACCCTAGCTGAGTTCCACAATTATGTTTGATCTTTATGATTCTGGAGTAACTAGTTTGTCTCTGAGAAGATAAAAGAGATTAAAGGCAAGAATTAGGGATTGTGGCAAAATCTAGACGTTGATAGGAAATAAGGTGAAACTGTTTTATGTATATACTTGAGGTTACAGTGTTACAAGTTATAAGTGGTATGAAATCTAGAGGGTAATTAGGTCTATGAGGATTGACTTGGTCAGAAACATCTTCAAAATAAGTATGTGACTTAACCGTACTCTAGGGAGAGTACTTCAGGTAGGGGAGGAATGTGAGCAGAGTCAAGTAACTAAAATGAGTGTGGGGTTTTCACTGGACGCCGGATGGACAGATTAGAAGGTTTATGTTGGTGAATCATAAAAAGTAAAGTTGGGAATGAGAAAATGGAGCAGGTTTTAAAAAACAACTTTATTGAGATACATTTTACATACCATAAAAATCAGTCACTTAAAGTATACTGTTCCGTGGTTTTCAGTATATTCACAGAGCTGTGGAAGCATCACCACAATCTAATTTGAGAGCATTATATCACCCCAAAGTGAAACCCAGTACCCATTACCAATCCCTTCCTGTTTCCACCCCGAGTTCTAGGTAAGCACTAAACTGCTCCCTATAGATTTGCCTCTTCTGGAATATTTCATATAAATGCAGTCATACAACATATGGGCTTTTGTGTCAGGCTTCTTTCATTTAGCACAACGTTTTTGAGGTTCATACAAGTTGTAGCATGTATCAATACTTCATTTCTTTTATATCCAACTAGTATTCTATTGTATAGATATCCAACGTTTTATTTATCCATTTAGCAGTTGATGGATGTTTGGATTATTTCTACCTCTTGGCTATTATGATTAATGCTACTATCAACATTTGTGAAATCATTTGGATGAGTATATGATATCATTTCTCTTGAGTGGAATTGCTGGGTCACATGGTAGCTTTATGCTTAATATTTTGAGAAACCACCAAACCATTTTCCAAAGTGGCTGCATCACTTTACATTCCCAACAGCAGTGTATGTAGGTTCCAGTTTCTCCCCATTATTGCCAACACTTATTGTTGCTCTTCATTTTTTTTTAAACATCTTTATTGGAGTATAATTGCTTTCCAGTGATGTATTAGTTTCTGCTTTATAACAAAGTGAATCAGCTATACATGTACATATATCCCCATATCCCCTCCCTCTTGCGTCTCCCTCTCATCCTCCCTATCCCACCCCTCTAGGTGGTCACAAAGCACTGAGCTGATCTCCCTGTGCTTTGTGGCTGCTTCCCCAAGCTATCTGTTTTACATTTGGTAGTTTGTATAAGTCCATGCCACTCTCTCACTTCGTCCCAGCTTACCCTTCCCCCTCCCCTTGTCCTCAAGTCCATTTTCTACCTCTGCATCTTTATTCCTGTCCTGCCCCTAGGCTCTTCAGAACCCCTTTGTTTTTTTTTAGATTCCATATATATGTGTTAGTGTACGGTATTTGTTTTTCTCTTTCTGACTTACTTCACTCTGTATGACAGACTCTAGGTCCATCCACCTCACTACAAATAACTCAATTTCGTTTCTTTTTATGGTTGAGTAATATTCCATTTGTATATATGTGCCACATCTTCTTTATCCGTTCATCTGTTGATGAACACTTAGGTGGCTTCCATGTTCTGGCTATTGTAAATAGAGCTGCAGTGAACATTGTGGTACATGATTTTTTGAATTATGGTTTTCTCAGGGTATATGCCCAGTAGTGGGATTGCTGGGTCGTATGGTAGTTCTATTTTTAATTTTTTAAGGAACCGCCATACTGTTCTCCACAGTGGCTGTATCAATTTACATTCCCACCAACAGTGCAAGAGGGTTCCCTTTTCTCCACACCCTCTCCAGCATTTATGGTTTGTAGATTTTTTGATGATGGCCATTCTGACCAGTGTGAGGTATACTTCATTGTAGTTTTGATTTGCATTTCTCTACTGATTAGTGATGTTGAGCATTCTTTCATTTGTTTGTTGGCAATCTGTATATCTTCTTTGGAGAAATGTCTATTTAGGTCTTCTGCCCATTTTTGGATTGGGTTGTTTGTTTTTTTGATATTGAGCTGCATGAGCTGCTTGTAAATTTTGGAGATTAATCCTTTGTCAGTTGCTTCATCTGCAAATAATTTCTCCCATTCTGAGGGTTGTCTTTTCGTCTTGTTTATGGTTTCCTTTGCTGTGCAAAAGCTTTTAAGTTTCATTAGGTCCCATTTGTTTATTTTTGTTTTTATTTCCATTTCTCTAGGAGGTGGGTCAAAAAGGATCTTGCTGTGATTTATGTCATAGAGTGTTCTGCCTATGTTTTTCTCTAAGAGTTTGATAGTGTCTGGCCTTACATTAAGGTCTTTAATCCATTTTGAGGTTTTTTTAAAATTATTTTTATTTATTTATTTATTTATTTATTTATTTATTTTGTGGTACGCGGGCCTCTCACTGTTGTGGCCTCTCCTGTTGCGGAGCACAGGCTCCGGACACGCAGGCTCAGCGGCCATGGCTCACGGCCCCAGCCGCTCTGCGGCATGTGGGATCTTCCCGGACCGGGACACGAACCCAAGTCCCCTACATCGGCAGGCGGACTCTCAACCACTGCGCCACAGGGAAGCCCCCGTTTTGAGTTTATTTTTGTGTATCGTGTTAGGAAGTGTTCTAGTTTCATTCTTTTACATGTAGCTGCCCAGTTTTCCCAGTATCACTTATTGAAGAGGCTGTCTTTTCTCCATTGTATATTCTTGCCTCCTTTATCAAAAATAAGTTGACCATATGTGTGTGGCTTTATCTCTGAGCTTTCTATCCTGTTCCATTGGTCGGTATTTCTGTTTCTGTGCCAGTACTGTATTGTCTTGATTACTGTAGCTTTGTAGTGTAGTCTGAAGTCCGGTGGCCTGATTCCTCCAGCTTCGTTTTTCTTTCTCAAGATTGCTTTGGCTATTTGGGGTCTTTTCTGTTTCTATACAAATTGTGAAATTTTTTATTCTAGTTCTGTGAAAAATGCCATTGGTAGTTTGATAGGGATTGCATTGAATCTGTAGATTGCTTTGGGTAGTATAGTCATTTTCACAATGTTGATTCTTCCAATCCAAGAACATGGTATATCTTTCCATCTGTTTGTATCATATTTAATTTCTTTCATCAGTGCCTTATAGTTTTCTGCATACAGGTCTTTTGTCTCCTTAGGTAGGTTTATTCCTAGGTATTTTATTCTTTTTGTTGCAATGGTAAATGGGAGTGTTTCCTTAATTTCTCTTTCAGATTTTTCATTGTTAGTGTATAGGAATACAAGAGATTTCTGTGCATTAATTTTGTATCCTGCTACTTTACCAGATTCATTGATTAGCTCTAGTAGTTTTCTGGTAGAGTCTTTAGGATTCTCTATGTATAGTATCATGTCATCTGCAAACAGTGACAACTTTACTTCTTCTTTTCTGATTTGGATTCCTTTTATTTCTTTTTCTTCTCTGATTGCTGTGGCTAAAACTTCCAAAGCTAGGTTGAATAATAGTGGTGAGAGTGGGCAACCTTGTCGTTTTCCTGATCTTAGTGGGAATGGTTTCAGTTTTTCACAACTGAGAGCAATGTTGGCTGTGGGTTTGTCATATATGGCCTTTATTATGTTGAGGCAGGTTCCCTCTATGCCCACTTTTGGAGGGTTTTTATGATAAATGGGTGTTGAATTTTGTTGAAAGCTTTTTCTGCATCTATTGAGATGATCATATGGTTTTTATCCTTCAGTTTGTTAATACAGTGTATCACATTGATTCATTTGCATATATTGAAGAATCCTTGCGTTCCTGGGATAAACCCCACTTGATTATGGTGTATGATCCTTTAAATGTGCTGTTGGATTCTGTTTGCTAGTATTTTGTTGAGAATTTTTGTATCCATGTTCATCAGTGATATTGGCCTGTAGTTTTCTTTCTTTGTGACATCTTTGTCTGGTTTTGGTATCAGGGTAATGGTGGTCTAGTAGAATGAGTTTGGGTGTGTTCCTCCCTCTGCTATATTTTGGAAGAGTTTGAGGATAGGTGTTAGCTCTTCTCTAAATGTTTGATAGAATTCGCCTGTGAAGCCATCTGGTCCTGGGTTTCTGTTTGCTGGAAGATTTTTAATCACAGTTTCAATTTCAGTGCTTGTGGTTGGTCTGTTTATATTTTCTGTTTCTTCCTGGTTCAGTCTTGGAGGCTTGTGTTTTTCTAAGAATTTGTCCATTTCTTCCAGGTTGTCCATTTCATTGGCATATAGTTGCTTGTAGTAATCTCTCATGATCCTTTGTATTTCTGCAGTGTCAGTTGTTACTTCTCCTTTTTCATTTCTAATTCTATTGATTTGAGTCTTCTCCTTTTTTTCTTGATGAGTCTGTCTAATGGTTTATCAATTTTGTTTATCTTCTCAAAGAACCAGCATTTAGTTTTATTGATGTTTGGTATTGTTTCTTTCATTACTTTTTCATTTATTTCTGCTCTGATCTTTATGATTTCTTTCTTTCTGCTAACTTTGGCGTTTTTTTGTTCTTCTTTCTCTAATTGCTTTAGGTGTAAGGTTAGGTTGTTTATTTGAGATGTTTCTTGTTTCTTGAGGTAGGATTGTATTGCTGTAAACTTTCTTAGAACTTCTTTTGCTGCATCCCATATGTTTTGGGTCATCGTGTTTTCACTGTCATTTGTTTCTAGGTATTTTTTTATTTCATCTTTGATTTCTTCAGTGATCTCTTGGTTTTTAAGTAGTGTATTGTTAGGCTTCCATGTGTTTGTATTTTTTACAGGTTTTTTCCTGTAAAAAAATTGATATCTAGTCTCATAGCGTTATGGTCAGAAAAGATACTTGATACGATTTCAGATTTCTTAAATTTACCAAGGCTTGATTTGTGACCCAAGATATGATCTATCCTGGGGAATGTTCCATGAGCATTTGAGAAGAAAGCGTATTCTGTTCTTTTTGGATGGAATCTCCTATAAATATCAATTAAGTCCATCTTGTTTAATGTATCATTTAAAGCTTGTGTTTCCATATTTATTTTCGTTTTGGATGATCTGCCCATTGGTGAAAGTGGGGGTGTTAAAGTCCCCTACTATGATTGTGTTACTGTTGATTTCCCCTTTTATAGCTGTTAGCATTTTCCTTATGTATTGAGGTGCTCCTATGTTGGGTGCATAAATATTTACAATTGTTAAGATTCTTCTTCTTGGATTGATCCCTTGATCATTATGTAGTGTCCTTCTTTGTCTCTTGTAATAGTCTTTACTTTAAAGTCTGTTTTGTGTGATATGAGTATTGCTACTCCAGCTTTCTTTTGATTTACATTTGCATGGAATATCTTTTCCCATCCCCTCACTTTCAGTTTGTATGTCTCCCTAGGTCTGAAGTGGGTCTCTTGGTGACAGCATATATATGGGTTTTGTTTTTGTATCCATTCAGCCAGTCTGTGTGTTTTGGTTGGAGCATTTAAACCATTTACATTTAAGGTAATTATCGATATGTATGTTCCTATTACCATTTTCTTAATTGTTTTGGGTTTGTTATTGTAGGTCTTTTCCTTCTCTTGTGCTTACTGCCTAGAGAAGTTCCTTTAGCATTTGTTGTAAAGCTGATTTGGTGGTGCTGAATTCTCTTAGCTTTTGCTTGTCTGTAAGGGTTTTAATTTCTCCATCAAATCTAAATGAGATCCTTGCTGGATAGAGTAATGTTGGTTGTAGGTTTTTCCCTTTCATCACTTTCAATATGTCCTGGCACTCCCTTCTTGCTTGCAGAGTTTCTGCTGAAAGATCAGCTGTTAACCTTATGGGGATTCCCTTGTATATTATTTGTTGTTTTTCCCTTGCTGCTTTTAATATTTTTTCTTTGTATTTAATTTTTGATAGTTTGATTAATATGTCTCTTGGCGTATTTCTCCTTGGATTTATTCTGTATGAGACTCTCTGGACTTCCTGGACTTGATTAACTATTTCCTTTCCCATATTAGGGAAGTTTTCAACTATACTCTCTTCAGATATTTTCTCAGTCCCTTTCTTTTTCTCTTCTTCTGGGACCCCTAGAATTCAAATGGTGGTGTGTTTAATGTCCCAGAGGTCTCTGAGACTGTCCTCAATTCTTTTCATTCTTTTTTCTTTATTCTGCTCTGCAGTAGTTATTTCCACTGTTTTATCTTCCAGGTCATTTATCCGTTCTTCTGCCTCAGTTATTTCGCTATTGATTCCTTCTAGAGACTTTTAAATTTCATTTATTGTGTTGTTCATCATTGTTTGTTTGCTCTTTAGTTCTTCTAGGTCGTCGTTAAACATATCTTGTATTTTCTCCAGTCTGTTTCCAAGATTTTGGACCATCTTTACTATGATTACTCTGAATTCTTTTTCAGGTAGACTGCCTATTTCCTCTCCATTTGTTTGGTCTGGTGTGTTTTTACCTTGTTCCTTCATCTGCTGTGTGTTTCTGTGTCTTCTCATTCTGCTTAACTTACTGTGTTTGGGGTCTCCTTTCGCAGGCTACAGGTTCGTAGTTCCCATTGTTTTTGGTGTCTGCCCCCAGTGGCTAAGGTTGATTCAGTGGGTTGTGTAGGTTTCCTGGTGGAGGGGACCGGTGCTTGTGTTCTGGTGGATAAAGCTGCATCTTGTCTTTCTGGTGGGCAGGACTGTGTCCGGTGGTATGTTTTGGGGTGTCTGTGACCTTATGATTTTAGGTAGCCTTTCTGCTAATGGGTGGGGTTTGTTCCTGTCTTGCTAGTTGCTTGGCATAGGATGTCCAGCACTGTAGCTTGCTGGTCGTCATTGAGTGGAGCTGGGTCTTAGCATTTAGATGGAGATCTCTGGGAGAGCTTTCGCTGTTTGATATTATGTGGAGCTGGGAGGTCTCTGGAGGACCAATGTGCTGAACTCGGCTCTCCCACCTCAGAGGCACAGGCCTGACAGCCGGTTGGAGCACCAAGACCCTGTCAGCCACACGGCTTAGAAGAAAAGGGAGAAAAAAATAAAGAAAAAGATAAAGTTGTTAAAATAAAAAATAATTGTTAAAAATTAAAAAAATTTTAAAAGTAATAAAAAAATAGAGAAAGAAGAGAGCAACGAAACCAAAAAACAAATCCACCAATGATGACAAGCTCTAAAAACTATACTAAAAAAAAACTGGAAAGACAGAACCCTAGGACAAATGGTGAAAGCGAAGATATACAGACAAAATCACACAAAGAAGCATACACATACACAGTCACAAAAAGAGAAAAAATATATATATCGTTGCTCCCAAGTCCACCGCCTCAATTTTGGAATGATTCATTGCCTCTTCAGGTATTCCACAGACGCAGGGTACATCAAGTTGATTGTGGAGCTTTAATCCGCTGCTCCTGAGACAGCTGGGAGAGATTTCCCTTTCTCTTCTTTGTTCGCACAGCTCCTGGGGTTCAGCTTTGGATTTGGACCCGCCTCTGCGTGTAGGTCGCCTGAGGGCATCTTTTCTTCACTCAGACTGAATGGGGTTAAAGGAGCACCTGATTCGGGGGCTCTGGCTCACTCAGGCCGGGGGGAGGGAGGGGCACGGAGTGCTGGGCGAGCCTGCGGTGGCAGAGGCAGGTGTGACGTTGCACCAGCCTGAGGCACACTGTGCGTTCTCCCGGGGAAGTTGTCCCTGGATCACGGGACCCTGTCAGTGGTGGGCTGCACAGGCTCCCGGGAGGGGAGGTGTGGATAGTGACCTGTGCTTGCACACAGGCTTCTTGGTGGCTCCAGCAGCAGCAGCCTTAGCGTCTCATGCCAGTCTCTGGGGTCCGCGCTGACAGCTGCGGCTCATGCCCGTCTCTGGAGCTCGTTTAGGCGGTGCTCTGAATCCCCTCTCCTCGCACACCATGAAACAATGGTCTCTTGCCTCTTAGGCAGGTCCAGACCTTTTCCCGGACTCCCTCCTGGCTAGCTGTGGCGCCCCCTTCAGGCTGTGTTCACGCAGCCAACCCCAGTCCTTTCCCTGGGATCTGACCTCCGAAGCCCGAGCCTCAGTTCCCAGCCCCTCCCTCCCCGGCGGGTGAGCAGACAAGCCTCTCGGGCTGGTGAGTGCTGGTTGGCACCGATCCTCTGTGCGGGAATCTCTCCGCTTTGCCCTCCGCACCCCTGTTGCTGTGCTGTCCTCCGTGGCTCCAAAGTGTCCCCCCCGCCACCCCGTCTCTGCCAGTGAAGGGGCTTCCTAGTGTGTGGAAGCTTTTCCTCCTTCACAGCTCCCTTCCAGAGGTGCAGGTCCCGTCCCTATTTTTTGTCTCTGTTTTTTCTTTTTCCTTTTGCCCTACCCAGGTATGTGGGGAGTTTCTTGCCTTTTGGGAGGTCTGAGGTCTTCTGCCAGCGTTCAGTAGACGTTCTGTAGGAGTTGTTCCACATGTAGATGTATTTCTGATGTATTTGTGGGGAGGAATGTGATCTCTACGTCTTCCTCCTCTGCCATCTTGAAGGTCTCCCCTTGCTTTTCTTTTTTGGTTATAGCAATACCAGAGAGTGTGAAGTGGTATTTCATTGTCGATTTTCTCTTTGCCTTTTGCTTTTGATAGTTAACAATTTATATGTAAATATGTAATTCATATTTAAGCTTTTAATTACAATTCTGTGTCAGAATGTGGTAGATAAATGATCACACATCGTGAAATTAAATTAGGCTGAGAAAATCTTGTTATACTTCATATAACAAGAACAGTATTCAGGACTAGAGTTTATACATTTAAATAATTCTTAAAGTGAAGAATGAACTGAAAGTCTATTAAATGGAACCCATGAAGATGTGTAATTTTATATCCGAATCTTATACTGTGGGCATTCTTATACTGGATCTCATACTGTGTACTGAGGTTTGGCATTAGATGGGTTTGCTTTTTTTATTATTGTGGATATTTACATAATATAAAATGTATCGGTGTAACCATTTTTAATGAACTGTTCAGTACCATTATAGTCACAGTGTTGTACAACCATCACTACTATATTTATTTCCAGAATTTTCCAGCACCCTAACAGAAGCTCAATAGCAAAAACTCCTCATTCCCTTTACCTCCAGCTCCTAGTAATCTCTCATCTACTTTTTGTCTTTGTGGATTTCTGGCTATTTCATATAAATGGAATCATACAGTGTGTAGCCTTTTGTGTCTGATTTCTGTTAACATGTATGAGAATTTCATTTCTTTTTATTACTGAATAATGTTCCATTGTATGGATATACCACATTTTGTTTAGCCATTCATTCATTGACGGACATTGCGTTGTTTCCACCTTTGGCTTTTGTGAATAATAATACTATGGACATCCGTGTACAAGTTTTTGTTTGAACACCTGTTTTCAGTTGTTTTGAGTATATATTTAGGAGTAGGACTGCTGGGTCATATGTTTATGTTCTAATTTAACTTACTGAGGAACTGCCAAAATTATTTTCCACAGTGGCTGTACCATATTATATTCGCACCAGTGGTATGAAGGTTCCACTTTTACCACATTTTCACCAGTGCTTGTTATTTTCGGTTTCTTTGATTATAGGCATCCTGATGAACGTTAAACAGTATCTTGTGGTTTTGATTTGCCATTCCCTAATGTTTAAGGGTATTGAATATCTTTTGTGTGTGCCCGTTGACCATTTGTATATCTTCTTTGGAGAAATGTCTATTTCAGTCCTTTGCTCATTTTTTTAATTGGCTTATTTGTCTTTTTGTTTTTGAGTTATAGGATTTCCTTATTCTAGATACAGATCTGTCTTTTTCCCTCTCCATCAGCAGTGTGAAGCCTTTGATGTTGCCCCTCAGGGGATACAGCCTTGGGTGTGCCCACTATCATCCAGAGCTGGCATTGATTCTGGCAGGGCTCTTTTGGCTATTTCTTTCCCAGACCATACCCAGCTCTTAAACTCCACTAATTGCGGCTGCTTGCTCTGTTGTTTTCAACAGTGTTTGGGGGCATAAATTGCTTCACAGACTAATCCAGTCAAATTCAGGCTTCTTTAAAGATGTACTTCCCAAGGTCAGTGTTTAAAATTTATTCTGACCACAAAAGATCTCTTCTGTCTTTTTCCATTTCTCTCCAGCAAACCAGCAGATCTGCAGCTTAGCCTTTATCTCCAAAGAATATCAATCTCTTCTCAATGGTCTTTCACTACAACCACTGTTTTTAAGAGCACCCTTAGGTTTGAACTTACCCACAAGTGAAGTCAGTTCCTCTGGGAAGAGATTTGGAAGTCTGGTTTATGGCTGCTTCTAGCCCCAGTGAAAATCTCTGAATCACGGCTGTGGTGCTGGGGGCAGGAACAGTGGACACTTCTCTTTAAGTGACATTTCAGTTTAGGAGCTGACTGTTCAATTGAGTGGGTGGCTGTAGCCCCAGGTCTCCTTGGCTTGCCGCTCCTAGCATGGAAGCCTCACCCGGTGAGCTGGGGCAAGATAATCCGGGTCTAGTATTCTTAGCAGGGCCTCACCCAGGGTAGAGCCTCTGTCCCAGGAGCAGGGACTGGGGAGAAGGGAGCCCCCACCTCTCAACCACACTCACCCACAGCTTAGCTTCAGCAACAGATAGCTGTGGGCAAGGTGAGAAATGCTGGCGTGCTGTGCTGCTCATCATGTCAGGATAGTCCTCTGACTGGGAGCTGGGCTTCAGGAGAGCCCTGTGTCCTCGGCTCTATCAATCTGGAGTGGAGGTTCTGTCGTGCTAAGCTGTGATGCGGAAGGGTGGGAGCAAGATTGTCATTCAGACACCACAAAAGTTCTTTGTCCTTACCAAGTAGATTTTCTTGAATAGGTGTTTCTTCATTTTCTTTATGACCTTAGGACCATTTTCAGAGGTGGCTGGGGTGGGGGTAGGGTTTGTGTTTTTTTTTTGTTTTTTATTTTATAACTTTCACCAGTTTCACTGAGGAGTGGGTCTGCAGGACTCCCCACATTTGTCATGCCAGAAGTGTCATGCCAAAAGAAAAAAGAAGCCAGTCACTTTTGGACTACTTTTTACTGCCACAGTTCTCAACTTCCTACTTGTAAAATGTGAATAACACTACACTTAGAGCTTGTAAGAAAGAGTAAATGAAATGACATATGAAAACTTAAAATTGCTAGTCAAAAATAAGGAAAACTTAATACGCAGGAGCAGGCTGATGTAAGCACCAAAGGTTTCTCTTTTCCAAATTGTTGTGCATTCTAGAAATGACAATAAGAAGTTACTGGGCCTCAGGAATTTTGGTGCTTATCAATTTTTATGGCTAAGTTATTTATGGAGCACATCGTTTTGGTTCTGCTTGATGTTTTCACTTTTCAGTACTCTTCCCTGTTTCTTTTAAACTTTTTAGATGGGATGAGGGCTAACCCAGGTCAAACCTCTTCTCAAAGCAACTCTTTTTCAGCTAACGTTAAATCTTTTCATTCTTTCAACTCCTGTTTAGTTGTTATCTCCTATTTTAACATTCAGTTGTTCTTTAATGGTTTTTTGACATCAATTTTGTTTCCTCATCTAGATTGCAAGCTCCTTACAGGGAAGAACTGTATCCTCCGCACTACCTGACTACAACCCTTTGAAGTAGGAATTAGTTTGCCTTTAGAAGGGCAGAAACGACTTGTCTCTTGTACATCATTGTATGTACAAGATATTTAATATTTAAGCCTCCTTTTTCTGAAAAGTACTGTGTGATGGAACATTTGGATACTTGTTGATTATATTTTCTGTGGGCTTTTAGCTTTGCACAGCTTTCAACCTTAAGACTAGTCATTTTCATAACCAACAAGAACCTTCTATATAGCACAGTGAACTGTATTCAATATTTTGTAATCTATAAGGGAAAAGAATCTGAAAAAATAGGTACATATGTATTTATAACTGAATCACGTTGCTGTACACCTGAAACTAACACAACATTGTAAATCAACCATACTTCAATTTAAAAAAAAAGAAAAAAATAGCTAGTCATTTTCTTTTCTGTTGAGGATGTCTATTTCTATTAAGGAGGTACAGATTTTGCATGTCAAAAATGCCTAGGACATATCTGGAAGAAAGATAATAATATTCACCAGTTCACAGTAATGTTCACCCCTGGGCATGGGGCCTTCTGTTCTATATTCTTTGAATTTTTGATCATATGCATATATTACTTAAAAAACAAAAAAGATAATATATGTAAAAGGTACCCAGTTCAGAAGTTACAAAAGAGCATAAAGTAAATAAAAGTTTCCCTTCTACCTCAGACTCCCAGCTACCCAGTTCCCCTTCCCATAGGTAGTCACTGTTACTTATTTCTCTCTAGGGAGTTTGTACTAACTTTTATTTTTGTCAGCAGTATGCATGGGTGCTGTTTCTTATGAATCAGCTGTCAGAGTGTGTTACCAAATATTTAAAATTTTTCCAATTTTAATTAGATGTATTATTTTTCAATTAAAAAATAATAATTTTAAAAGGGAAAGGTAGAAAATGCTACACTAGGTTAGGATAAGCAAATCTGATATCATTCAAAGGCACTGAGAAGAGAACTGACCCAAAAAGCTGGTATGCTCCCAGCCATAATGTGTTTTTGCCGCTTCCACTGTGAGGTGAGGATCTTGTAAATTAACACCATGGTTAAAAAAAAAAAAACTTCTGTCAGACCGTGAACTGATACAGCCTGCTCCTATTCAAAAGACTAAGATATTTCTTCCATCGTGTGGTATCCACCAAGTGGAGTGCATTCTTAAAATGATCTCATCCCATCAGCCATACAGCTGGACTAAAATTTACTGTTTGATTCATCCTGTAAATATTTAAGTCTCCTTTTTCTGAAAAGTACTGTGCTGGTCCTATTTGACTTAACAAAGTTATTTCTGTTCCACCTCTCAGCAACATGAATTTGCAAGGTATTTTTAAGTGGGAAAAACAAAATCCTACAATAATAAGTGCCACCAAAGTAATGTGAATTTGCAAACTAGACATATTAAGAAAAGATTGTAGATATTATAGGATACGTATTAAGTCAGTTCATTAAAATATTTTTAAAAATACCGTGAAATCTGAATCCAGTTATGCTTGAGTTCATAATTTTTAGTTTTAATTTGATTCAGATGCCGACATTTTAACCTGAGTGTGGATCAAAATAATAACATCTAACATTTGTAAAGTACATTAAATCAACTAATATCTGTATAGTAGTTTACTATATAATCATGTATGTTATTTTGTTGTTTTTTAATAATGTTAAACTATTAGGCAAGTTTTCTAAAAGGAATAATCCACTTTATTAGCTTTAACTAATCCAAGCAGAAAGAGAAAAAGCATTTATTGAATACCAAATATATTTCAGGCACCATGTCAAGTTCCTTTATATATATCATATAATCTTTTCAGCAACCCTTTGAAGTAGGAATTAGTTTGCCTTTAGAAGGGCAGAAACGACTTGTCTCTTGTACATCATTGTATAATGTCAGACACATGATAGTCGCTCCATAAATATTGGTTGAATGAGTTATCTTTTTTTTTTTTTTTTAACATGAGGAAACTAGGCTCAGAATTTATCAAAAGCCACACAGTAAGAGACAGAGTTGTAGTTTAAACAAGATCTGTTTGGCTGTAAAGTAAATGCTGTTTGTCACACCATAATGACTCCTGAAGTTGGCTTTTGAGAAAAGATACCAAAACCTTGACTAAAGTTCTGAGATTATTAAAGAAGACTCTTTTTATTAGGTACAGACAACTGTTAAGAATGAGCACCACACTGAAGTAATGCATCCTTGTCATTTCTTTTTGACCATTCTTCCAAGACAACCTTCCTGCCCTCCCAGTTCCATCTCCCACCCTATTGCCTCTGTGCTGATTTTGTTTTATTATTCCCATGCTTTAAAAAAATAGTTTTGCCACGTGCATGTACCCCTAGGCAAAATATTGTTTCATTTTGCATGGTTCTCAACTTATACACATGGAAGCATACTATTTTTCTGTGATGAGCTTTTTTTCCTCAATATTATATTTCAGTTAAATAAGAATCTCTGGGAAATAGGACTCAAGTGTTAGTATTTTTTAAGGCTCTCTTGGTGATTCCAATATGCCTTCAAGGGTGCATACAGAATAGTGAAAGTGCATGTTCATAGCTTCAACTTCGCTAGAGAAATCCAAATTTTTACAAGGGAAGAATGAATTTAAACTCCCACCAGCAGGGTGTGCTGTTCCACGTCTTTGCCAATATCCAATATTTTCAGTATTAAAATTTTGCCAATCTCGTGGATATAAAATGGGATCTTGATGTGATTTTAATTTGTTTTTCTCTGATAACTATTGAGATTGAGAATTTTATCTTATGGTTATTGGCCACTCATTTTCTCTTCTATAATATTTTCTATTGTGTTATCTTTTTTTTTTTTTGCAGGTTTTATTTATTTATTTATTGAAGTATAGTTGATTTACAATGTTGTGTTAGTTTCCGGTGTACAACAAAGTGATTCAGTTATACATGTGTATATTCTTTTTCAGATTCTTTGCCCTTATAGGTTATTACAAAATATTGAGTATAGTTCCTTGTGGTATACAGTAGGTCCGTGTTGGTTATCTATTTTATATGTAGCATATCAGTGTTTTTATATTCTGGGTATCAGTCTTTCGTTGAGTATATTGTTGCAAATGTTTTCTCCCAGTTTGTGGCTTGCCTTTTCTCTTGTTTTAATATGGTCTTTTGATAAATAGAGTTCTTAATTTTAATTTAGTCAAATTTAATCTTTTCCTTTATGTATTGTGCTTTTCTACCTTGTTTAAGAAATCCTTTCTATGTTATCTCCTAAAAGTTTTATAGTTTGTGCATTACACATATATGTCTTCAATCTTCCTGGAATTGAATTTTGGATACAATGTAAGAGTCCAATTTTCTTTTCCCAAAATGGATAACTAATTATTTCAGTACTATTTATTGAATAGTTCATTTCTCTTCCTGTGATTGCAGTTGCCAGCTCTTTCATAAATCAAGTTTCCATATATGTGTGTGTCTATTTCTGTGTGCTCTATTCTATTCCATTAGCTTTTCAGAATATCCCAGTGCCAGTACTCACTCTCAATTGCTGTAGCTCTTTGATAAGTCTTAATAGGTAGTAAAGCAAATCCTCCCACCTTATTTTAGGAATTTCTTGGCTCTTCTTGATCCTTTTCTCTTCTATATAAACTTACAAATTATCTTCACAAGCTCCAAAAAACCCTGTTTGCTCTTTAATTGGAACAACATTGATTCAACGGATCAGTTTGGAAAAACTGGTATCTTTATGGTATTAAATGTTCCTATCACTGGACATGGTATATTACTCCTTATGTTTAGGAATTCCTTAATATTTTTCAATAGAATTTAATAATTTTCTTTATGAAGATTACAAACATCTTTCTTACATTTATTCCTAGGTGCTTTATATTTTTGTGGTATTATAAACGTTCTGTGTATCTTTGGAAAGAGTTTCAGTTTTCGGGTATAGTGTTCAACATATGTGTATTAGAACAAGATTATTAATTGTATGTGCATACTTGCAGTATACTTACTGATATTTAGTCTTCTTTACCCACCATTTACTGGTGTGTTAAAAATCCTCTGGTATATTTTTTTCATTTTTTCCTCATACTTTTTGCTTTATGTATTTTTCAGGCTCTGTTATTGGGTATACACAAATTTAGAATCACTTCTTGGTGAAATCAGTCTTTAGGTATATAGTGGTCCTCTTTCATCTATTGTTTGATTAATTTAACCATACCAACTTGTTTTAATAAATTTATTTATTTTATTTTTGGCTGCGTTGGGTCTTTGTTGCTGCGCACGGGCTTTCTCTAGTTGGGGTGAGCGGGGCCCACTCTTCATTGTGGTGTGCAGGCTTCTCATTGCTGTGGCCTCCCGTTGCAGAGCACAGGTCCCAGGCACGCGGGCCTCAGCAGTTGCAGCACGTGGTCTCAGCAGGTGTGGCGCACAGGCCCAGTTGCTCTGTGGCATGTGGGATCCTCCCGGACCGGGGCTCGAACCCGTGTCCTCTGCATTGGCAGGTGGATTCTTAACCACTGCACCACCAGGGAAGCCCTGCCAACTTGGTTTTGATCAGTATTAGTTGGGTATGTTTTTTTCTTTACGTCATCCATCCTTTTATTGTCAACCTTTCTTTGTCTTATGTGATTCTTAGAAACAGCATATAGCTCAGATTTTTTAAAAAATTTAATCACTTAGTTTTTGCCCTTTTTACCATTTAATTTAGTCCACTAATGTTTATTTGGATTGCTTGTGCATTTGGATTTTAAAAACTGTCTTATTTTGTGCCTTTTGTACATTTTTTTCTTTTAAAAAAATTCATTTTTTGGCTTATAAATTAAAATTTTTTTTGTCACTATTAGTTTAGAAGAGACTGGTAGGGGTAAAGGAGAATGGAGAGTTTAAGGCAGTGCTTCTCAATCTTGACTGCATGTTGAATTCACCTAGGAACATTTAAAAGTATGAATGCCTAGGTTCTGCTCCCAGAAATTCACATTAATTGGTGTGGGGTGCAGTCTGGTGTGGGGAATTTTTAGAGCTTACCAGGTGCCTCTAATATATAGTCAAAATTGAAAGCTATTACCCCCAGAGAAACTCTTAAATATATATCATCAGATGTAGACATAGACTAAAAAGCTAAATGATCATTACCAATACCCTTTTCTCCCCATACTCATAGTTGCTTTACCTCTACCAACCAGGGGAATTCACTAGCTAGTTCAATTTTTTTCCGGTATATACTTGTGTGCACAGATTTGTATTGTGTCATACGTTGAGAATGTTGAATTAAAAATTTCTTTTTAAGTTCAGATGAGCTGGTCTTCAAGAAATCTTCCTTTATCGAGAAGATAAAGCTGACACATGAAATTGTAGACAGAATAAATATTTAACTGGTTTTTTTAAGGGCAGTTATACAGAATAATTTATATGGAAGTATTACATGTCAGAGGTGGTTCACATTTCATAAGTCTGTTAGGAGAGTTTTCTGACAGAGAGAAACTAGGCGCTAGAGTGATCAGAGATGTCCACGGGACAAAGTAAGCAGTTTGTGACCAAACCTTTTTGATATTTCTGTCTTTGATTTTTACCCCCAATTTTATCTTTCACTTTTTGCTTCCAAAATAACCCAGATTCATCCCAGGTCCCTTTCCAGAAAGTTACATTGGTAGGAGTTTGGGGAAGGGTGAGGCCCATGGTGAAAAGCAAGCATATAGGATGAGTTATTGATGTACATCACTTACTTAATGCAATAATTATTTTTTCCCAATTAATACTGAGTACATAACATGAACTGTGAATATAGTGGTGAAAAAGTAGAAGTCTTTCTCCTTGAGAATGTATATCCTTGTAGGAAGGGAGATACAGCAAGTAAATTATAAAAGTAAAACTTATAGTATGTTGGGAATTGTGGTAACTGCCTCTAAAGATGGCTCTCTAGGGCTTCCCTGGTGGCGCAGTGGTTGAGAGTCCGCCTGGCGATGCAGGGAACACAGGTTCGTGCCCCGGTCCGGGAAGATCCCACATACCGCAGAGCGGCTAGGCCCGTGATCCATGGCCGCTGAGCCTGCGTGTCCAGAGCCTGTGTTCCACAATGGGAGAGGCCACGACAGTGAGAGGCCCGCGTACCGCAAAAAAAAAAAAAAAAAAAAAAAAAAAAGATGGCTCTCTAGTATTCTCTCCTTCCCAGTATTCATACCATTCTGTTGTCCTGTCCCACCCTTCATTTGGGTTGATTCTGTGTAACTAACAGAGCAAGGTAGAAATGAAGCTTCCTTACCTAGGTCATAAACCTCAGTTTCTGCCTTTGGTGTTTTGGAATATGAGCTCTGGGGGAAGCCAGCATCTGTATAAGACGTCTTGACTAGCAGGAGATCTCCATGCTTTGTGCTAGCCCAGACTAGTCAGGTGGGAAGGCTGAGTGGTGAGTCAATGATTCCTGGCCAGCACCCAGCTGTTTGAGCCCTCCCAGCTGAGGCCCCACACCTGTGGTTGAAGAAGTCACCTTGGATGTTTAGCTTGATTGAGCCTTCAGATAACTTCAGTCCCTACAACGATTGGCTGTAACCACATGAGCAAGAATCGTGCAGCTGAACCCAGGCAACCCACAGAATTATGAAAGATAGCAATAGATTGTTTTAAGCCACTAAGTTTTAGAGTGATATATTACTTGGCAATAGATAATCAGAACAGATGGTGCTTAGTACTGTGGAGTAAAGAAAAGAGGGAAAAAGAGGTTAGGGAGTGCGAGAGGGAGAGAGAAGGAGAGAGGGGGAGAGGGATTGATTTTCAATTTTAAATTGGGTGGTTGGGGAAAGCCTCACTGAGAAGATAATTCAAACAAAAACAGGATGGATGTGAGAGAGTGCATAATTATTGATACCTGGGGGAAGAACATTCCAGTCAGAAGGAACAGCAAGTACAAAGGTCCTGTGGCTGGAGCTGCCTGAAATTTTCAAGAAATAGCCATGAAGGCCAGTATGGATGGAGCATGCTGAATGATGGGAAGAATAGTAGGAATTGAGGTCAGACAGGTATGAGGGGTTGAGAGTAGGTACACATTGTATACGGCAGTGATAAGGTGAAACACTCTTTTTTTATATATTTATAATTTATTTTATATATTTATACAAATATATTGTAATAATCCCTTTTCTCTCTTAAAATGAAATATAGATAATATAAGCTTTTTATGCACTTAAAAAAGAAAATAATAGTGTTCCCAACTTAATATAAAGAAGACATAAAATGAAAGTGATATAGTTTATTTCATTACGTAAATGCTATGGTATGACAAGTTAAAAATACAGCTAGCCTTTATATAGAGTGGCTGACTTTAAGAGCTATAAATTAGGACTTAAATGGGTGTGTTATATTGCTTACTCAAATACTGTGAATAGTAATTGTGATGGGATTTTGTGAAATGGTAAATAATTATTGATAAAGTTCTACACCAGAGTGTAGCCTTCCCTTAATTTACATGGAGGAGGCAATCTGGAAAATTCAGAGTATATTGAAAGGACAAAATTCACATAATTCACTACCATGAATGTTCCATGGGATATTTGGAACTCTGGTAATACCCACTAAACTGCAGAACCTCTCCTTAATCACAGTGATAATCAGAAACATTTCCACTAGGAATCTTAGATACAGGACTTTGCAGGCCATTATAGGAATTGTAACTCTGCATGAGATGGCAGGTCATTGCAGAGTTCTAAGAAAAGGAGTAACATAAATCACTGGTGTCTTAATGAGATCATTCTGGCTGCTGTATGGAGAATAAATGGTGGGTGGGTACCTACAGAAGAAGAAAAAACAGTTGAGTCTAATGCTGTAGTCCAGGTGGACAGATGATAGTGATTTAGACCAGAATTGAAATGGTAGATTCTAAAATGTGGTTGGATTCTGAATATAAAGTAGTTTTTGCGTATCAGTACCAGGGCACATTTTTGTTTTCTTTTGCTTTTATTATCTCTACTCTTAGCCTATATTTTCCCAGAAGTAGTTATGTTAACTAGTTCACCTCTGCTAGAGACCTTTGAACTTTTAATGTGGAGGGGATTATTTTTTTCTACACATGCTTGTTTCCATTGCTAATTAAAGTAGAAAGTGGATTTTCCTTTTTTGTTTTAACATGAATTTGCACGTTCTTAGTACATAAATTAGAATTCAGTTAAGTACTCATAAATGAAAGAAAATATCAGCTTCATAAACACTAGGAAGTCTTTTGAGCTTATACTCTTCAGAGCCAGTGCCATTTGATTGTCTTGGGGAATGGTTTTTGTTGGAAATTGTACATTCACTTTATGGATACCATCCTTGAGGGGAGCATTCCATGGAAATTTACTTATTTATTTATTTAATTTATTTATTTATGGCTGTGTTGGGTCTTCGTTGCTGCACGCGGGCTTTCTCTAGTTGCAGCGAGCAGGGGCTACTCTTCGTTGACGTGCGCAGGCTTCTCATTTCAGTGGCTTCTCTTGTTGCGGAACACGGGCCCTAGGCGCGTGGGCTCAGTAGTTGTGGCATGCGGGCTCAGTAGTTGTGGCTTGCAGGCTCTAGAGTGCACGCTCAGTAGTTGTGGCGCACAGGCTTAGTTGCTCCACGGCACGTGGAATCTTCCCGGACGAGGGCTGGAACCCGTGTCCCCTGCACCGGCAGGCAGATTCCCAACCACTGTACCACCAAAGAGGTCCCTCTGTAGAATTTTTGACTCAGGAGACACTTTGATCCCCCCAAAATATGATGTGAATCTTTTTTGGGTAACTTTGGAATAGCATCAAAATGATGACATTTGTAGATTATCCTTAAGTACCACAGCCAGAGGTGAAGGATGACCAAGCTTTTCTGGTCCAAGTGTCATAACTTGCTTGCACCTCACAGCAACTGCCAGAAAATGTGATTTTAGTTATAGTTGGTTGTATTCAACTTTTATATTGGGAGGAGGCATGGGAGATAAGGGAACAGCTTTCATAGAAGGAAATTTGATAAGGAATCATGATGCTTAGTGCAGTTTTGTTTTATAAGTATTTATTAAGTGCCTACTGTATTTAGTGGTAGCCAGGTCCTTTAGCAGGGATAAAAGAAATATAAAATAGTCTCTGCCAAGAAGGACCTTATATTCCAGTAGAGGAGATGGGTACATACAGAGTTGAATAACATTATAAAGCAGTATACAATTAAGTGGTGAAAGATTGGTAAAACATTCTTTCTCAGCAGGGAGAGGGGCAAGTGCATTCCAGGAGGAAGATACAGACCCTCAGGGTAAGGATGACTAAGGCAAAATGGGGAAACAAGATCAATTAGGTTTGAAGAGTATAGTCAATATGTTTTTCTCTTTCTGAGTGTTTTTAATGGAGAATAATAGGAAAGAAGCCCAGAAAGGTAAGATAGGTTAAGACAGAGTAGAGGACATACTGCAGAACCAGTGAGGATTTGTAACATGGGAAAGACGTAAGGAAAGCAGCAAGACCAGGTTAGAAGAGGGAGAGAGGAGAGTAGGAGGTAGCAGGCCATGGGTGTAAAATCTAGATGTGAAGTGATATGCACCAGGTCTTGAAGCAATGGTAAAAATAGAAAGGAGGGGACGAAAGAAGTTTTTAGGTGTTGAAGAAAACATCTGGAACCAATATTTCATGATCAGAGAAGGCTAAAGGGAAATTTTTCTGATAAGTAATGTTCCAAATTGGGCTTTACTATTTGAATAATTCCCTCTCACCTCCTCCTCCCAAGATTCTCACTTTTTCCTTTATCACACTTAGGTGGTAGGAAATGTCCATTTGGTTGATTTGTATGAGTGGTTTAGGAACTTTGGACAGCAGATTTCCCTTATCACGGAAGGGCTAGAAAGTGGGATGAGAGGATAGTTAGTGGAACTGGGACCATATCATATTCATATTTGCAGCCCCGGTCTGACAACTAGTAAGACAAAATTAACAGTTTTTGAATGATAATGAAGAAAATGTTTGGTACATTTTCCCTGACCCCTTTACATTTGGGAGCAAATTTGACTTTCAGCAATTTGCATTGTTTCTTTCCTAAAATAAAAAAAAATAATAATAAGGCAGCATTGTCTGTTCACCTTTTGTTTCGCCCTAGCTTCACCCTCTAATCTTGCAGACTCCAGATCTCTTCTCTTGGTTCTTTGCTTGTTCTTTCTCAGGCTGCTCAGCAGGAAAGCAGACTGTTTACAAACAGTTTAAGCTAATAACTTCCTTTCCTACTGATCACATAGTTACCAAAATGAAACCTTTCTCAGGGCTAAGAGTGGGTGTTCTAGTTAGTAGGTATTCTGGAATGTAAATGGATCCTTATTTTAAGAAAGATTATTTTTATACTAGAAGTTCAGTGTACACCAAGATACACATATTTGTAGCAACTGGAAAGTATGGAAACATAAACCAGACTTGTTGGAAATTATTAGATTAGTGAAAGGCCTACTTACATGGCTTGTTAATAACAGGAGCATCTCCAAACCAATAAAACCAGCCAAGTAAGGTGCAGTTAATTGAGCCTGTTTCCCCTGGCGTTAGTTTTCATTTCATCTATGAGGTGCAGCCTGATGGCATGCCAGTGCAGTTCCCATAGCATGATGGCAGCCCCCTTTGAGACGTAGCTTGATGGGGAACATAAAACTTAAAAACCACAAATCTTTGGGGACTGTATGACAGATTAAGTTCCTGTGTTTTGTTTTATATGATCAGAATTCCAAACTTACAAGAGACTAACACTTCTTTTTAAAAAGGTTTTTGAATCCAATAGCAATATTTCTACTGCACAGGAAAAGAAAATAGGGGAGCAACCTCATATATTAGAAATACAATGGTTCTGGAAGCTGAGAAATCTGGAATCTACTACGGGTCTTGCAAAAAACTGGTTTCGTTATGACATTTGGCTTAACATTTAACACAACATTTTTAAGCTTTCAGGTTTTGTTTTGTTTAGTTTTTTAATAAAAGGGACATTCTGTTAAGGTCTCATCTAACTCAAAGGTTCTTTGATTCTTTATCATCTGTATCACAAAAGACATAGCCTCTCTATTATCCCTTAATTGGGGTAAGGAAAGAAAACAGGATATTCACTGGTTATGTGTTGCTTACAGATGGTGAATACTCTCTCTTTCCTTCGTGCTCTTTAAGGGAAATTGCAGATTAGGGAAAACAGGGTTGTTGCAGATTAGCGAAAACAGGGTTGCATGCTGTTTTGATTTGAGACCTCTTAAGTTTCTGTGCCATGCTTCATCTTTATGCGTTCTGTTCTCAACTTTTCCTCTCTGGGATTATGAGTAAACAGAATAGGGGGAAATGTGGGGGGACAAAGTCGAAGATGGGAGAAGAGTAAAAGGAGGTAAAACAGGATGTAGGTGCTTCAGTAACTATGGAGGTCAAATAAATATATTTTCCATTGTTGACTATATTGCTTTCCACTATTCAGTTAACTGCTGCTTACTCTCTCCTTGCTACATATTTTACAAGGAGACAGAGTCAGACAACTGGAGGGCAATTCAAAATATTTATTTAGTATTTTCTTGCAAGACCTCAAAGAACCAGGGATGATTTTAGAGCCCCATAATATGAAACTCAGTGGGGGATACACACATCTAAAAATATTTAGTAGTTCTTGCTTTCCCTTTTCTTGGTTCTGGATTTTCTGTCTTCCATTGGCAAAACAACCTAGCAAAAAAAATTTTTCTATTGTACAGATAGAGAAAGACTGGGTTACATTGTTATACTATACTAATAAACTTTATATGATCAGGGAAAGGTTAGTTGAATCATAGAATATTAGAGTAGGAGGGACTTTAAAATCATCCATTGTGATTTTTCAAATGTTTTTGCTCTGAAGTCTTTTCCAAACAACATCTTACACCGAAACCCGATATATAAACTAAAGAAAAGTAATGACTGTGTTTATCAGGCAGCTCAAATCTGCATTGTTTGGTTGATAATTTTGTACTGATCACCTATATAAAATGTCTAGCAAAACATTAGAAAGTTGGGAGATTGCAGGTCTTAGTTAATGTAGGACTTTGTACATATTAGAGGATAACCCTGACTCCTGCCCGCTAAATGCCCCTACAGATTTCCAGAATATTTGCTAGGTAACATTATCATCACCGTTGAGAAACACTAATCTATAATATCTCCCCCAGTCATCTCACCCAGTTCCAAGGTTTTGTATACCATCTATATACTGATGACTACAAATATATATCCAGCCCCAGCCTCTCTCTCTGAGCTCCAGATTTATAGAATCAACTGCCTGTTTGGCATTTTTCCCTAAGATGTTTAATATGCATTCATATGTAATGTGTCAAGTATAATTCTAGATTTTTTCCCTCCAGAGCCTCTTTCTCTTCCAGTCCTTCCCACCTCAGCAAAAGTCACTGCTATCCACTCAATTGCTTGAGTAAAAAACCTAGAAATGAAGCTTAATTCATGTTTCCCCTGCCTGTCTTCCCTAACCCCATATCTAATTTATTAGTAAATCCTGTTGACTTATCTCAACATAAACCCTCAGTCTCTCCATTTCTATTTCCAATGTTACCTGTCTAATTCAAGCCACTACCTTTTCTTGTCTTGTGATCAGCCTCCCCACTTACACTCTTATCCCCTTATTATCTATTCTCCATTCAGACACTAGCATAATCTTAATACACATAATGCCACAACCCAGCTTAAAACATTTCAGCTGTTACTCTGTGTTCTTGAAATAAAACTTAAACTGCTTATCATGATGTATAAAGGCACTACGATGATCTTACTCCTGCCTACCTCCCCAACCGAATCTTTTAACTCTCTAATGCCTGAGCTTGTCAAGCTACGGTAACCTACCTGGAATATTCCCATTTCCGAGTATAGCAAATACATTTCTCATCCTTCAGGTTCTTTTTTTTTTTTTTTTTTTGCGGTACGCGGGCCTCTCACTGTTGTGGCCTCTCCCGTTGTGGAGCACAGGCTCCGGACGCGCAGGCTCAGCGGCCATGGCTCATGGGCCTAGCCGCTCCACAGCATGTGGGGTCTTCCTGGACCGGGGCACGAACCCGTGTTTCCTGCACTGGCAGGCGGACTCTCAACCACTGCACCACCAGGGAAGGCCCGTCTTTCAGGTTCTTGCTTGCATGTTTCTGCTTCAGAGTGCTGCCCTTCCCACTCCCCCCATCCCTGACTCCCTTATCCCAATTTGTAATTATCTTGCTGCTTTAATAGTTTGTATGTTCATTTTCTTTCTTCCCCATTAGACAATCAATGTAAGCTCTCAAAGAGAGCTGTCTGATTTATTGCTCTGTCTCCACGGTTTAGTACAGTTCCTGGATGAATGAATGATATGTATATATAGGTTATTACAGAAGTACATAAGAGGGTCATCTGTCCTAGCCTAGGCACAGAGTAGACATTAGGGGTGGCTGTTAGTAGTAAGAAGGCTTCATGGGTAAGTGATTTCATGAGCTGAATCTTGAAGACAAGTAAGAGTTAGCCATGCGAATAGAAGAGAGGACTTCTGGGTAGGGGGAGCAATGTACTGTGTACAATAACCCAGAGGTTAGTGAGAACATTTTGCAGTTAAACATGACTAGTATGTTAGAAAGAGAAAGCTTTAGAATGGTAAATGCCAGAAAATGAAGTTTTTTAAATGCCAGTTCAAGGGAGGCTATGGGGAACCATCAAGGGATTTCTGTACTGTTTTCAGAGTAATCAAAATTTAAGTTTTATAAAGATTATTCTCTCAGGAAGCTTGAAGTTTGATTGGAGATTTTCAATCTATGAGACTCTGAAACTTCTGCCTGTAATTTCTTCTGTTTGGGCATCTTCTATTTATTAAAGCTTTGTGTATGCCTTGACTGTGTTAAGAAACTCACTTTGCTTCCTGTTGAGGGGAGACAGATTGTTTGGGTTCAGCAGTTCTCCAGACCGCTTTACACTAAAAAGTTATGGAGGACCCTGAAGAGCTTTCATTTACATGAGTTATAGTCTATTGATATTTGCCATATTAGATATCAAAGCTGAGAAAAAATGTAAATATCACTTCACCTAAAATTAATCACTTCATTATATTTTAGCATAAATAAAATATTTCTGTGAAAAATATATTTTCTAAAACAAAAAGAATCAGAAGAGTGGTATTGTTATACATATTTGCACATTTCATTAATATCTGTCTAGTATAAGACATCTGGATTCTCTTAGTTGTGTCTGCATTCAATCTGTTGCAATATGTTATTTTGGTTGAAGTGTATTAAGAAAATCTAGCATCATACAGGTATGTAGCTGGAAAAAGGAGTGTTCTGATAGCCTTTTTAGATGATTGTGGCTGTTCTGTGATACTATACCACAACTCAACAAATGGTGGTTTCTTAAAGATTCGTTACAATGTGGAATCTGTACTGGTGTCTTAGGTACTGATCACTCTGCTTGCTGTTGCTTGTGCCTGGAATACTCCTCCCAGTTCATACCATAACAAATATATTTTGATGCTTTCATACAATGTTACATTGAAATCCTTTTGTTTAGCTTAAAATTTGAGTGACTCTTTAACCCACGTGTAACTTTGTAGCATCATACGTTGTTATTTGCAAAATACTGATTCTCTGAGTTATGCAGATCTTTTAAACATTTACATTCATTAATATCAGTCTCAGTCTCATCATGAAAGTCTTTAAAGGTTGGAAGCTATCATGTTCACAGTGGCAGATTCACAGTTTCCAAAATCTGTTTCCAAAGTTTTTGCTTCAAAGCTCAAATTTTATCATTGGTAAAAAAAAATGCTGTCAGTTGTTTTCCTTATGGCAATAGGTTCCCTTCAGTCATTTCTGAGGAAACGTCACCCAGGTATACAAGACTGAATAACCATGTCAGTCACTCTTTCAAGTAAAAAATGGTGTTCCATGCTATAAAGCAGCTTGCTCAGCTCTCAGCACAATTATACAAGTGCTTTTGCTTGAGACGGAATTGTACTTCACCATGCAGACAAGGGCTTTATGTGTACTTCCTGTTTTGTCACACCAACTATTACAAAGACAATGTACTAAAGGTCAAGATTTAATAAAATTAATTATTGAAACAGCTTCTTCAGAGACATTCTTTAGTGAAGCTGGCTTTTTTTTTTCATTGTGAGCACATGGTGGTGAGGAATATGTACCATGACTATAGTACAAATTTAGTCCCCTGCCATGATTTGAACTGAGATACCAGCAGTTTTACCCACGACTGTTGCATCATCAGTGCAAATATCAACACAGTGACAAAGACAAGTAAGTTATTATACTATTATAATGACAATAGTTTTGACCTCACAAGCCTCCTGAAAGGATCTTGGAAAACGCCAGGTAACCACAAACCACATATTGAGAATCACTATTTTGATATAATGCACTGTATATACTGCTGGTGGCAAAGGACATTGGTGTAGCTATTTTGGGAAACAGTTTGGCATAATCTATGTCAGAGACATCCATACCCAATGACTCAGCAATTCTACTCCATACAAATGCATATCACTAGGTATTTACAAAAATGTACATTAGCATTATTCATACTGGTTTCAAGCTGGAAACAATCCAGATGTGTATCAACAGCAGAATAGATATATTGTAATAAAATCATACAATGGAAAAAAAAATCATACAATGGAATACCCTACTACCATAAAAATGAATGAACTACAGTAACAGACAACAGCATGGATGAGACTCAGAACTAAAATTTTGAGTGAATAAAAGTCAAACATACTATATGATTGCCTTTATATTAAGTCAGAAACAGAAAAGTAATATAAAGGGTTTTTTCCCCAGCTTTATTGAGGTACAGTTGACAAAATTTTAAGATATTTAAATTTTACATCGTGGTGATTTGATGTACTTACACTTTGTGAAAGGTTTCCCACAGTTGACTTAATTAACATGTCCACCACCCCACACATTTCCCTTTTTCTTTCGAGGGGGGAACATTTACATTCACTCTCTAAGCAAATTTCACTTATATAGTATAGTGTTTATCAACTGTAGTCACTGTGTGTACGTTAGATCCTCAGACCTTATTCATCTTATAACTGAAAGTTTTTACCCTTTTACCAACCTCTCCCTGTTTTCTCCACCTAACCCCGGCAAGAACATTCCTACTCTCAGTTTCTGAGTTTGGCCTTTTTTTTTTTTTTTTTTTTTTTTAAGATTCTACGTATAAGTGATAGCATGAGGTATATATCTTTCTCTGTCTAGCTTATTTCCCTTAGCATGGTGCCTTCCAGGTTCATCCATATCATTGTAAATGACAGGATTTCCTTCTTCTTTAAGAGTGAATAATAGTCCATTTTGTGTGTGTGTGTGTGTGTGTGTGTGTGTGTGTGTGTGTATGTGTGTGTATCTCATATTTTCTTCCATTCACCTGTTGACAGACAAATTGTTTCCATACCTTGGCTATTGTGAATAATGCTTTTATGAATATGGGAGTAGAGATCTCTCTTTGAGATCATGATTTTGTTTCCTTTGGAAAACTTTGAGATATAGACCCAGAAGTGGGGTTGTTGGATTACATGGTATTTTTAATTTCATGAGGAACCTCTGTACTGTTTTCCATAGTGGCTGTACCAGTTTAAATTCCCACCAGCAGTGTATATGGGTTCCCTTTTCTCCACGTTCTCGCCAGCACTTAGCTCTTATATTTTTGACAGTACACATCCTAACAAGTGTGAGGGGGTATCTCACTGTAGTTTTGATTTTCATTTCACTGATGAACAGTGATGTTGAGCATCTTTTCTTGTGCCTGTTGACCATTTGTATGTTGTCTTTGGAAAAATGTCTATTTAGGTTCTTTTGCTATTTTTTAGTTCACTTATTTATATGTTATTTATTTTTTGCTGTTGAGTTAGATGAGTTCCTAGTGTATTTTGGATATTAATCCTTTATCAGATATGTAGTTTGAAAATATTTTCTCCCATTCTGTACATTGCCTTTTCATTTTGTTGGTGGTTTCCTTTGCTGTGCAGAAGCTTTGTAGTTTGATGTAGTCTCACTTGTTTAGTTTTGGTTTTGGTGTTAAATCCGAAAAATCATTGTCAAGACCAATGCCAAGGAACTTTTCTCCCTGTGTTGAAGTTCTAGGAGTTTTATAGTTTCAGGTCTTACATTCAAGTCTTTAATTCTTTTTTTTTTTTTTAACTCGGGGTTGACTTTTGTGCCTTTAGTCCATTTTGAGTTAATTTTTGTATATGGTGTAAGCTAGGAGTCCAGTTGCATTCTTTTGCATGTGTCTGTCCAGTTTTTCCAACACCGTTTATTGAGGAGACTGTCCTTTCCCCATTATATATTCTTGTCAAATTAATTGATCTTATATACATGAGTTTATTTCTGGGCTGTCCTGCTCCATTGATCTATATGTCTGTTTTTATGCCAATACCATTCTGTTTTGATAGCTTTGTAATATAGTTTGAAATCAGAAAGCATGACACCTCCAGCTTTGTTCTTTCTCAAGGTTGCTTTGGCTAATCAGGGTCTTTGGTGGTTCCATCAAATGTTGGGATTGTTTTTTCTGTTTCTGTGATAAATACCATTGGGATTTTGATAGGGATCACATTGAATCTGTAGGTCACTTTAGACATTATGGGCATTTTAACAATGTTAATTTTTCATATCCGTGAGCACAGAATATCATTCAGTTTTTTTGTGTCTTCAGTTTCTTTCATCAGTTCTCAGTTTTCAGTGTACAGGTCTTTTACCTCCTTGGTTAAATTTATTCCCAGGTATTTTATGCTTTTTGATGCAACTGTAAATGGGGCTACTTTTTTTTCTCTGATAGTTGTTGGTGTATAGAAATGCAACAGATTTTTATGTATTTATTTTGTATCCTGCAACTTTATTGAATTTATCTATTGTAACAGCTTTTTGGTGAAGTCTTTAGGATTTTCTATATGTAATATGTCATCTGCAAATAGTAATAATTTCACTTCTGATTTGGGTGCCTTTTGTTTTTTTTGCCTACTTGTGCTGGCTAGGATTTCCAGGACTATGCTGAATAACAGTGGTGAGAGTGGTCTTCCTTGTCTTGTTCCTGATCTTAGAGGAAACACTTTCAGCATTTCAGCATTGAGTTTGATGTTAGTTGTAGGCTTGTCATATGTGGTCTTTATTATGTTGAGGTACATTCCTTCTATACCCACGTTGTTGAGAGTTTTTATCATGAAAAGATGTTGAAGTTTGTCAAATGCTTTTTCTGTATCTGTTGAGAAAACGTTGATTGAGTTGCAGATGTTGAACCGCCTTTGCATCCCTGGAATAAACCCCACTTGATCATGGTGTATGATTCTTTCAAAGTACTGTTGTATTTGGTTTGCTAACATTTTGTTAAGGATTTTTACACCTATGTTCATCAAGGATATTGGCCTGTAATTTTCTTTTCTTGTAGTGTCCTTACCTGACTCTGGTATTAATCAGGGTAATGTTGCCCTTGTAATATGAGTTTGGAAGTGTTTCCTCCTCTTATTTTTGGAGGAGTTTGAGAAGTATTGGTATTAGTTCTTTCGGTGTTTGATAGAATTCACCAGTGAAGCCATCTAGTCCTTGACATTTCTTTGTTGGGAGGTTTTTTTTTGTTTTTTTGGGTTTTTTTTTTTTTTGCGATACGCGGGCCTCTCACCGTTGTGGCCTCTCCGGCTGCGGAGCACAGCCTCCGGACGCGCAGGCTCAGCGGCCATGGCTCACGGACCCAGCAGCTCCGCGGCACGTGGGATCCTCCCGGACCGGGGCACAAAGCCGTGTCCCCTGCATCGGCAGGCGGACTCTCAACCACTGTGCCACCAGGGAAGCCCATGTTGGGAGGTTTTTGATTATTGCTTCAATCAGATTTTCTGTTTCTCCTTGATTCAGTCTTGGAAGGTTGTATGTTTCTAGGAATTTATCCATTTCTTCTAGGTTGTCCAATTTTTCAGTGCGTAATTGTTCATAGTCTCTTATAAGCCTTTGTATTTATGTACTATCAGTTGTAATGTCTCCTCTTTCATTTATAATTTTATTTATTGAGTCCTCTCTCTTTTCTTCTCGGTAAGTCTAGCTAATGGTTTGTCTATTTTGTTTATCTTTTTTTAAAAACAGCTCTTTTATTTTTTTCTATTGTCTTTTTAGTTTTTCTTTCATTTCTTTCCATTCTAATCTTTGTTATTTCCTTTCTTCTGCTAACTTTGAGTTTAGTTTGCTCTTCTTAGAAAAGTACTATAATGTTTTGGTGGTCAGGTTAATAGTTATCTTTGGGAAGGAAAGAGGAATTGTTTGGGGAAGGGACACGAGTCTCCTCAAATGTTGTTACTCTTCTATCTTGTGATAGATGCGAGCGGGGGCTACTCTATCTTGTGATCTGGGTGGTAGTCACATAGGCATTAATTTTGTGATAAATCATTGAGGTGTACTTTTTCCTTTTCTGCATTAGTGTGTCACAACAGAAAAGTTATAGAAAAAAGAGCACATTATAAGGTTTTTAGTGGTATTTCAGCAAACTGCTTTTAGTAGAAACAGACTATTTGTGTTTCATACGTAAATTATTACCAACTTTTTAAATGCATTAAACCTCGCTACCCCTGCATCAAAAAACTGCTTTTTCTAGAGTTTGAACATGTTTAGAAATTGAATTTTTTGTTTATATCAAGTGAGATTATATTCCTTATTGCTAGTATAGTATGCGTCAAAGTTCCTAATAAAGAATGTTTTAGATAATATGGTGATAATTAAGTCAGCCCTGTTCCCCAGTATTTATTTAATTATTGGTTTTATCATTTAATTCTGAAACCTCTGGGCACATTTAAAAAGTTTAAAAAATAAAACCCCCCACATTCCTATTTCTGAGTTTTATCTTTGCAGTAAAGAAGCGAGAGTGATGATCAAGTTGTATCCTGTATGAATACAAACAACCTCCTCAGCTTCCTGGTGCTACCTGCATTCTGTCTGAAGACTTCCTTTTTTTAAAATAAATTAATTAATTTATTATTTATTTATTTATTTTTGGCTGCGTTGGGTCTTCGTTGGTGCGCGCAGGCTTTCTCTAGTTGTGGCGAGCGGGGGCTACTCTTCGTTGTGGTGCCCAGGCTTCTCACTGTGGTGGCTTCTTGTTGCAGAGCACGGGCTCTAGGTGCGTGGGCTTCAGTAGTTGTGGCTCATGGGCTCTAGAGTGCAGGCTCAGTAGTTGTGGCACACGGGCTTAGTTGCTCCGCGGCATGTGGGATCTTCCCAGACCAGGGCTCGAACCCATGTTCCCTGCATTAGCAGGTGGGTTCTTAACCACCGCGCCACCAGGGAAGCCCTGAAGAGTTCTTTATCTCTCTACTGTTTACATTTGCTGAGACTAATAGAAAAGAGACCATTTCTCTTGGCAGATGAAGGATATAGCATGTTGATCACAGAGATCCATATGTTTACTGGCTTTTTTTTAAACAGACTTTACTTTTAAGAGCAATTTTTTTTTTTTTTTTTTTTTTTTTTTTTTTGGCAGTGCCGCATGGCATTGGGGTCTTAGTTCCCTGACCAGGGATTGAACTCATGCCCCTTGCATTGGAAGCGTGGAGTCTTAACCATTGGACTGCCAGGGAAGTCCCTAGAGCAATTTTAGGTTGACAGCAAAATTGAGTGAAGATACAAATATTTCCCATATAGCCCCTGCCCCCACCCATGCTTAGCCTCCCCCATTATCAACATCCACCAGAGTGGTACATTTGTTACAACTGATGACTCTACATCGACACATCATTATTCATCAAAAGCCTGTAGTTTACATTATGGTTCACTATGCGTTTGGACAAATGCATAATGAGATATATCCACCATTATAGTATCATACATAATAGTTTCACTGCTCAAAAAATCCTCCACCTCCATGTTCTACCTGTTCATCCTTATCTCCTCCCTAACTCCTGGCAACCACTGACCTTTTTACTTTCTCCATAGTTTTGCCCTTTTCAGAATGTCATATAGTTGGAATCATATAGTATGTAGCCTTTTCAGATTGGCTTCTTTCACTTAGTAATATGTATTTGTTTCTTCCATGTCTTTTCATGTCTTGATAGTTCATTTCTTTTTAGCATTGAATAATGTTCCATTATCTGGATTTATCACAGTTTATTTATTCATTTACTGAAGCACATCTTGGTCGTGTCCAAGTTTTGGCAATTATGAATAAAACCTCTGTAAACATCTGTGTACAGGTTTTTATGTGGACATAAGTTTTCAACTCCTTTGGGTAAATACCAAGGCGTGCAATTGCTGGATCGTATGACAAGAGTATGTTTAGTAAGGAACTGCCAAAGTAGCTGTGCCATTTCACATTCCCACCAGCAATGAATAAGAGAGAGTTCCTGTTGCTCCGCGTCCTTGATAGCATTTGGTGTTGTCACTGTTCTGGATTTTGGCCATTCTAATAGATGTGTATGGTATTAACTGGCTTTTCAGCATGCTTGGCCAGGATACTGCTTGTGAGTTATTTTCTATGGATCACATGATTTGTACCTCCATATTCAGCCATTAAGATGAGCAGCAGTTAGTTTTTGTGTTTTTTTTTTTGCAATCTATGAGCCAGTTTTTCCTGCAGTGTTGGTACACCTAAAGAAATAGGAAACTTGGGGAAAGTTTTATAAGTTCCTTCAGGCTGTTAACAGAGCAGCTGATAAGTGAGTGAATAAATTAGGACTTTGTCAATGTAACCTCCTTCAGACATATTCACAAGTTTCAAAAACTCTGTAGCTCAAAGCTTCATATTAAATAACTTTTGTTTCACAGTATTGACCCATGAAATTTAAAAATATTGGAGTTCCTTAGGGACGTTGTATCTTACTCATTACTGTATTCCTGCATTTAGCCTGGTACCTGGCACATACTAGTCACTCTGTAAATATTTATTGAACTGAAAATGAATTGAAGTAGGACCTGGAAATATGGGCGATATCTGTTTGAGATGAGACACAAATTTATTTATCAGTGGAGAAACCTTGGAAAAGTCTCCATGTTAATGCTAAAGAATACAGTCATCAAAAATGCTTGAGTAACCAGGAATTAAAATATACTATAAAGCCTCAAAAGTAAAATGGTGTGATATCAGTATACAAATAAACCAATGGGATAAAATTGAAAGCTCAGAAATATACCCAAGTTCATGTGGAAATATATAAAGATACTATCTCAAATCACTAAAGTAAGTGGTGGTAGGTCAGCTTGGTGGCCATATACAGATCTTTTTCTACTTACAATGGGGTTATGTCCATAGTTGGGCAAAATCATCTAACACAAAGCCTGTTTTATAATAAAGTGTTGAATATCTCATGTAATTTATTTAATATTGTAATGAAAGTGAAAAACAATGGTTTTATGCGTACAAAATGGTTAAGAGTATCGTTTTTTACCCTCATGATCGCATGGCTGACTGAAAGCTGCAGCTGCTGCCAGCATCATGAGTATCATACTAGCAGGGAAAAGAGCAAAATTCAAATTTTGAAGTATGGTAGCTACTGAATGCGTATTGCTTTCACGCCACTGCCAAGTTGAAAAATTGTAAATCAGACCATAGAGGACCATCTGTAATTGTGTCAATTAGAGATAAGTTGCAGAATTTTTATTTACATTGTGGCAGATAGTGTGATGTGAGTATATGTTGGGTTTTTTTCCTGCTTAGTTATCAATTTAATACACATCAGTGAATACATGTAAATCCCAGTCGCCCAATTCATCATACCACCGCCTCCATCCCCCCAACTCTTTCCCCCCTTAGTGTCCATACGTTTGTTCTCTACATCTGTATCTCAGTTTCTGCCCTGCGAACCTGTTCATCTGTACCATTTTTCTAGGTTCCACATATATGCGTTAATATGTGATATTTGTTTTTCTCTTTCTGACTTACTTCACTCAGTATGACAGTCTCTAGATCCATCCACGTCTCAACAAATGATCCAATTTCGTTCCTTTTTATGGCTGAGTAATATTCCATTGTACATATGTACCACATCTTCTTTATCCATTCGTCTGTCGATGGGCATTGAGGTTACTTCCATGACCTGGCTATTGTAAATAGTGCTGCAACGAACATTGCAGTGCATGTGTCTTTTTGAATTATGTTTCTCTCTGGATATATGCCCAGTACTGGGATTGCTGGGTTATATGGTAATTCTATTTTTAGTTCTTTAAGGAACCTCCATACTTTTCTACATAGTGGCTGTATCAATTTACATTCCCACCAACAGTGCAAGAGGGTTCCCTTTTCTCCACACCCTCTCCAGCAATTGCTGTTTGTAGATTTTCCAATGATGCCCATTCTAACTGGTGTGAGGTGATACCTCATTGTAGTTTTGATTTGCATTTCTCTAATAATTAGTGATGTTGAGCAGCTTTTAATATGCTTCTTGGCTATCTGTAGGTCTTCCTTGGAGAAATGGCTATTTAGGTCTTCTGCCCATTTTTGGATTGGGTTGTTTGTTTTTTTGTTATTGAGCTGCATGAGTTGTTTATATATTTTGGAGATTAATCCTTTGTCCGTTGATTCATCTGCAAATATTTTCTTCCATTCTGAGGGTTGTCTTTTCGTCTTGTTTTTGGTTTCCTTTGCTGTGCAAAAGCTTTGAAGTTTCATGAGGTCCCATTTGTTTATTTTTGTTTTTATTTCCATTACTCTAGGAGACGGATCATAAAAGATCTTGCTGTGATGTATGTCAAAGAGTGTTCTTGCTATGTTTTCCTCTAAGCATTTTATAGTGTCTGGTCTTACATTTAGGTCTCTAATCGATTTTGAGTTTATTTTTGTGTATGGTGTTAGGGAGTGTTCTAATTTCATTCTTTCACATGTAGCTGTCCAGTTTTCCCAGCACCACTTATTGAAGAGACTGTCTTTTCTCCATTGTATATCCTTGCCTCCTTTGTCATAGATTAGTTGAACATAGGTGCATGGGTTTACCTCTGGGCTTTCTATCGTGTTCCATTGATCTGTGTTTCTCTTTTTGTGCCAGTACCATATTGTCTTGATTAATGTAGCTTTGTAGTATAGTCTGAAGTCAGGGAGTCTGATTCCTCCAGCTCCGTTTTTTTCCTTCAAGACTGCTTTGGCTATTTGGGGTCTTTTGTGTCTCCATACAAATTTTAAGATTTTTTTGTTCTAATTCTGTAAAAAATGTCATTGGTAATTTGATAGAGATTGCATTGAATCTGTAGATTGCTTTGGGTAGTAGAGTCATTTTCACAAAATTCATTCTTCCAATCCAAGAATATGGTATATCTCTCCATCTGTTGGTATCAACTTTAATTTCTTTCATCAGGGCCTTATAGTTTTCCACATACAGATCTTTTGTCTCCCTAGATAGGTTTAATCCTAGGTATTTTATTCTTTTTGTTGCAGTGGTAAATGGGAGTGTTTCCTTAATTTCTCTTTCAGATTTTTCATCATTAGTGTTTAGGAATGCAAGAGATTTCTGTGCATTAATTTTGTATCCTGCTACTTTACCAGATTCATTGATTAGCTCTAGTAGTTTTCTGGTGGCATCTTTAGGATTCTTTATGTATAGTACCATGTCATCTGCAAACAGTGACAGTTTTACTTCTTCTTTTCCAATTTGTATTTCTTTTATTTCTTTTTCTTCTCTGATTGCCGTGGCTAGGACTTCCAAAACTATGTTGAATAATAGTGGTGAGAGTGGAGATCCTTGTCTTGTTCCTGATCTTAGAGAAAATGCTTTCAGTTTTTCACCATTGAGAATGGTGTTTTCTGTGGGTTTGTCATATATGGCCTTTATTATGTTGAGGTAGGTTCCCTCTGTGCCCACTTTCTGGAGAGTTGTTATCATAAACAGGTGTTGAATTTTGTCAAAAGCTTTTCCTGCATCTATTGAGATGATCATATGGTTTTTATTCTTCAATTTGTTAATATGGTGTATCACATTGATTGATTTGTGTATATTGAAGAATCCTTGCATCCCTGAGATAAATCCCATTTGATCATGGTGTATGATCCTTTTAATGTGTTGCTGGATTCTGTTTGCTAGTATTTTGTTGAGGACTTTTGCATCTATATTCATCAGGGATATTGGTCTGTAATTTTCTTTTTTTGTAGTTTCTTTGTCAGGTTTTGGTATCACGTTGACGGTGTCCTCATAGAATGAGTTTGGGAGTGTTCCTTCCTCCACAATTTTTTGGAAGAGCTTGAGAAGGATGGGTGTTAGCTCGTCTGTAAATGTTTGATAGAATTCACCTGTGAAGCCATCTGGTCCTGGTCTTTTGTTTGTTGGAAGATTTTTAATTACGGTTTCAGTTTCATTACTTGTGACTGGTCTGTTCATATTTTCTATTTCTTCCTGGTTCAGTCTTGGAAGGTTATATACCTTTCTAAGAATTTCTCCATTTCTCCAGGTTGTTCATTTAATTGGCATAGAGTTGCTTGTAGTAGTCTCTTAGGATGCTTTGTATTTCTGCGGTATCTGTTGTAACTTCTCCTTTTTCATTTCTAATTTTATTGATTTGAGTCCTCTCCCTGTTTTTCTTGATGAGTCTGGCTAATGGTTTGTCAATTTTGTTTTATCTTCTCAAAGAACCAGCTTTTTGTTTTATTGATCTTTGCTATTATTTTCTTTGTTTCTATTTCATTTATTTCTGTTCTGATCTTTCTTTCTTTCTGCTAACTTTGGGTTTTGTTTGTTCTTCTTTCTCTAGTTCCTTTAGGTGTAAGGTTAGATTGTTTATTTGAGATTTTTCTTGTTTCTTGATGTAAGCTTGTATAGCTATAAACTTCCCTCTTAGAACTGCTTTTGCCGCATCCCATAGGTTTTGGATTGTAGTGTTTTCATTGTCATTTGTCTCTAGGTATTTTTTGATTTCCTCTTTGATTTCTTCAGTGATCTCTTCGTTATTTAGTAACGTATTGTTTAACCTCCATGTGTTTGTGTTTTTTATGTTTTTTTCCCTGTAATTCATTTCTAATCTCATAGCGTTGTGGTCAGAAAAGATGCTTGATATGATTTCAATTTTCTTAAATTGACTGAGGCTTGATTTGTGACCCAGGATGTGATCTATCCTGGAGAATGTTCCGTGCACACTTGAGAAGAAAGTGTAATCTGCTGTTTTTGGATGGAATGTCCTATAAATATCAATTAAATCTATCTGGTCTATTGTGTCATTTAAAGCTTGTGATTTAAAGCTTGTCATTGTGTCATTTAAAGCTTGTCATTTAAAGCTTGTCATTTAAAGCTTGTCATTTAAAGCTTAATTAATGCCATTAATTTTCTGTCTGGATGATCTGTCCATTGGTGTAAGTGAGGTGTTAAAGTCCCCCACTATTATTGTGTTACTGTCGATTTCCTCTTTTAGAGCTGTTAGCAGTTGCCTTATATATTGAGGTGCCCCTATGTTGGGTGCATAAATATTTACAATTGCTGTGTCTTCTTCTTGGATTGATCCCTTGATCATTATGTAGTGTCCTTTTTTGTCTCTTGTAATAGTCTTCATTTTAAAGTCAATTTTGTATGATATGAGAATTGCTACTCCAGCTTTCTTTTGATTTCCATTTGCGTGGAATATCTTTTCCCATCTCCTCACTTTCAGTCTGTATGTGTTCCTAGATCTGAAGTGGGTCTCTTGTAGACAGCATATATATGGGTCTTGTTTTTGTATCCATTCAGCAAGCCTGTGTCTTTTGGTTGGAGCATTTAATCCATTCACATTTAAGGTAATTATTGATATGTATGTTTCTATGACCATTTTCTTAATTGTTTTGTGTTTTGTAGGTCCTTTTCTTCTGTTGTGTTTCCTACTTAGAGAAGTTCCTTCAGCATTTGTTGTAGAGCTGGTTTGGTGGTGCTGAATTCTCTTAGCTTTTGCTTATCTGTAAAGCTTTTGATTTCTCCATGGAATCTGAATGAGATCCTTGCTGGTAGAGTAATCTTGGTTGTAGGTTCTTCCCTTTCATCACTTTAAGTATATCATGCCACTCCCTTCTGGCTTGTAGTGTTTCTGCTGAGAAATCAGATATTAACCTGATGGGAGTTCCCTTGTATGTTGTCGTTTTTCCCTTGCCGCTTTCAGTAATTTTTCTTTGCCTTTAATTTTTGCCAGTTTGATTACTATGTGTGAATATATGTTTTTTCCCAAGGAATATCAGGGTAATAATGCTATGGTAATTTTTCATCTTACTCTTATCCCATCTTCAACATATTTCTTTAGTGTTTCGTAAAGCCCTTTAGTATTTTCTCTGATTTGAGAAAAATAGGATATAAAAACGTTTTTTAAAGTACTATACAGTGAAATAGATTTTTGGAATTAGAGCTTTCATTTATTGTGTAAAATATTTTTTAACATAAACCAACCAGAATACTTTGGTATCTCATTACTTGCCTCAGGCTTACTGATTTTTGTCATTACGGGTTTTTTGACAGTGTGTGAAACAGTTGAATTTTTATTTTATTTCTTTAATTATGTTTAGCTTAATTTAGTTATCTTTTTTCTTTAAGGTATAGCAGAAATATAATCAGAGATTTGGATAGTTTATTTTTAAGTTGATTATTTTGGATCTTAGAACTCTTTTTCCCTTACAGAAATATATAATAATTATATTTACAGGACAGCCATGAGACTCTTTAATGCATCATATAGATAAAAATACTACAACTATTAATGTAAACTTACAGAACACTCTAGTAATTAGAACAAAAACAGTGAACCTGAATAAAGTAAACTATTTTATGCTTGAAGAAAATAGGAGAATGAAAAGTATTGACAGTTGTGGGAATCACACAATAATATGCTGTACATTTTTAAGAGCTGGAAATACTGATCTGTGTTTTTTTGTAACTTTAAACATACAGAAAAGCACAGAGAATAATACTATAAACAACCAAATGCCATCACCCAGCTCAATGTTTTGCTTCAGGAACTTTTAAAAATAAATAAAACATAGCATTTTTTAGTATTATGTTTAATTTTTATTTGTGACTCTCACAGTGCTTGATGTGTGTTTGGATCGTTTTAAGACTTGCAAGCATAAAGAGGGAAGGAAATGAAGCTGTCCCAGAGGTAACTAGAGATTTGTTAGGGAGCAGAAAGGTGTATGAGAGAATATATGGAGAGATGCCTCCTTTGGAACTAAGTGAGACACAGTCTTGAGAAAGGTGAAAAAGATGATGTTGAAGAGCTATTTTTTTCAGTGATCAGAAGATTATATTGATGATACTATCTCATCATCTTTTCTAAATCTTTCTGTTTGATGGATGTCAGAATTAGGGATTTGCTGTTGGGAAGGTAGGAAGAGGATAGATGTCTTTTATATTTAGTCAAAAATGGTATTTGATTATATAGGATATCTACAAATTATGTGTGAGTGGGAGTGGATAGGAGGAAGATAGAATCATAGTGGTCACACGGTTTACATTTCTGAAGAAAATGAAAAATTTCCTCTAAGCTACTTTAAACTTACAATTATATACTGTATTGAAAATACATTCTCTCCCTTTTGTGTTGTTTAGAATACTTGTCAGTGTTCAACTGATGGTGATACTAAAGAAAAACCACAGAAAACACCTATTTACAGTTGTGCTAGAAAAGTAATGGAGAATTATTTATAAGCAATATAGTTTAAAAAGTTAATATAGGAAATAATTTATTTCTGTAATAGTACCTGCTTATCAGTACCTTTGTTTGAAAACAAACATGACACTAAATGTGCACTAAAGATACCTTTTAGACCAGCAATGCCATGACACTTTGCTAGAAGCTTTTATGGTTCCTTGTGCTTCTTCTCATTGCTGATCCCCTCACTCACAGTTGACATCACTCTTTTGGTCAACAAGCATTTATGGAGCAATTACTTGTCTCTGGCACTTTGGTAGGTGCTTAGCATACCAACATGTATAAACTCAATTCCTACTCAAAGAACTCAATATCGTTTGGCCTTCTCTTCTTTTAGCCTGCCCCAACTATTTTCATTATAAATAGAGCAGTGTTAGACTTTACTAACCACCTATATTTTTCCTGGTATTTGACTTTTTTCCATACTTTGTTCTTGGCTTTTTGATTTTCCGATTGGTGCTGACCAGAGTAATCCACACCACTATAGGACAAAAGATTAAATCGTTAGTATTTATGTGATCAAGAATACACAGGGGGGCTTCCCTGGTGGTGCAGTGGTTGGGAATCTGCCTGCTAATGCAGGGGACACGGGTTCAAGCCCTGGTCTGGGAGGATCCCACATGCCGCAGAGCAACTAGGCCCATGAGCCACAACTACTGAGCCTGCGCGTCTGGAGCCTGTGCTCCGCAACAAGAGAGGCCGCGATAGTGAGAGGCCCGCGCACTGCAATGAAGAGTGGCCCCCGCTTGCCACAACTGGAGAAAGCCCTCACACAGAAACGAAGACCCAACACAGCAAAAGTAAATAAATAAAACTCCTACCCCAACATCTTCTTTAAAGAAAAAAAAAGAATACACAGGGAATAAAACCAGTATACTTTCTATTCTGAGTACTTGCTGGTAATACCTCCGAGTCCCTCTTAACAAATATGCTATTTTAAATTTATTTTATGAACAGGTAATGTAGTTTACTGTTCAAAAGGTACCAATTTAAAAGTGCAGAAGGGAATTCCCTGGCAGTCCAGTGGTTAAGACTTTGCCTTCCAATTCAGGGGGTGCAGGTTCGATCCCTGGTTAGGGAGCTAAGATCCACGTGCCTCCTGGCCAGAAAACCAAAACATAAAACAGAAGCAATATTGTAACGAATTCAATAAAGACTTTAAAAATGGTGCACATCAAAAAAAATCTTAAAAAAAAAATTTTAAAAATCACAGCGCAGAAGGATTCCATCATACCTTGTTTCCCGGTAATCTAGTTTCCTTCCCCAGAATCAACCATTGTTAAGTATTTCTTATGACTCCTGGAAATAATGTGTGGTTAAGAATAGAGATTCTTCTGGGCTTCCCTGGTGGCTCAGTGGTTGAGAGTCTGCCTGCTAATGCAGGGGACACTGGTTCGTGCCCCGGTCTGGGAAGATCCCACGTGCTGCGGAGCGGCTGGGCCCGTGGGCCATGGCCGCTGAGCCTGTGCGTCCGGAGCCTGTGCTCCGCAGTGGGAGAGGCCACAACAGTGAGAGGCCCGCGTACCGCAAAAAAAAAAAAAAAAAAAGAATAGAGATTCTGGAGCCCAACCACCTTGGTTCATGTTCTTTGTCATATTAGGCAAGTTAAGTTATTAACCTCTGTGTCTGTTTCCTTCTCTGTAAATGGGGATACTAGTACTTACTTCATTGGGTTGCTTGTAAACTCCTTAGCACAGTACATGGCACAGAGTAAGTGCTAAGTGCATATTGGCTATGGTTGTTTTTGTAGAAGTATGTGTGTCTGAATGTGTATTTTTTTAACCTTAGGAATACAGAGTTTAGTTTAACATAATTTTCATTCACAGCACACTGTTGTTATAGGCCCTTGTATCCTCTCACTGTGTAACAAAACCATTTATTCTTTCCTGTGAGTCTACAGGTCATCTGAGTGGTTCTGATCTGGGTTTGGCTTAGTCAGCTGATGGATTGACTGGGAGCTGGGCAGTCTAGGATGGCCTCATGTGGGATGACCCATCTCTTCTCCACATGTCTCTCAAATTCCTCCATCATGCTAATCAGGGTGTGATCTCTTTGGTGGCATAGGTCCAAGAAAGAATGTGAACTTCATAAGCATGTTTTCAAGCCACTATTTTTGTCAATTTTGTTACCATGCCATTGACCAAAACAAGTCACATGGCCAAGCTCAGGGTTAGCGTATGATATGCCAAGGGGTGCTGATATAGAGAAGTGTGACAGATTGGAGCCATTAATGCAATTAATCTATCACAGTCCACTCTGTAGTAACTGCAGTCCAGCACTTGGTCGTTATCATTGAGCTACTGGTGGTCAGTAGTAAGGAGACAAGCTAGAAATTAGAGATCACCAGCCACCACGGTGAGTGTGTCACTGTGTCAGACTGCCACAGTGTTCTGAGATTAATGACTTCAGTTTCATTTTCTCTTCTCAAATGTTATGCACATTCCTCTCCAACAATAGATGGCCAACTGAAACCTGGAACCATGCAGGAAAGGGGATTCTAGGAAACAGTCCTCAGTTTAGGTGGGAGTAGTAATGCCAAGCTGACAAAACGCAATCCAGCATAACTCCTTTCTTGTTTTAATTTTTCCTCTTTATCCTAATCCCCACTTCCGTTCCTCATATTCTCTTGGAGGCACTCACTTTAATATCTTTGATATATCTTTTATTATGTATATAGCCTCATAAAATATGAGTGATCTTTTATGTATATTTTAAATTTACATTAATGATAATATGTATCTTACTTTGTTTCCTACTTTTTTCCATTTAACTCTTTGTTTTGAAATCTGTCCATGTTGCTATAGGTACATCTATTTGTTGCTTGTCATTGCTGCAGAATATTCATTGATATTTGTCTGCTACAATTCACTTACCCTTTCTAGTAATAGACCCTTAGGTTGTTTCCAATTCTCAGTTACACCCAGAAAAAAAAAATACTGCAATACATAGTCTTATACATATTCCCTAAGAGACTTATGTGAAAATTTCTTTAGAATGGATATCCAGGAGTGGAGTTCCTTGGTCATAGGGTATATACATTCTGAATTTCACTATGTTATCCAGAATAGCAGTGCCAGTATAGACTATATTGACATTACCTGAGGGTTCCTGTTTTCCTATGAAGTAGTTTTCTATAGATTTGTAACTTAGTGACTTAAAACAACATCTCTTTATTAGTTCACAGCTCTATAGTTCAATAGTACAGAATGGCATGGCTAGGATCTCAGGGTCTCACGAGCCCAAAACCAGTGTGTCAGCTAAGCTTTCTATGTTTTCATCTGGAACTTGAGGTTCTCTTCCAAACACATTCTTGCTCTCAGTAGAATTCAGTTCTTTTTGGTTGTAGGACTGAAGTTCCCATTTTGCTGCTGGCTGCTGGCCAGATTGCTCTCAGCTTCTAGAGACTGCTCTAAGCACCTTTCCCTGTGTCTTCCTCCATCTTCAAGCCAGCAACAGCGTGTCACATCCTTCTCATGCTTCAAATTACTGACTTACTGTTCTGCAGCCAGCTGTAGAAAACTTTCTACTTTTAAAGGGCTCACGTGATTAGGTCAAGAACACCCAGAAAATCTCCAAATCCTGAGGCCATCTGATTTGGAACTTTAATTAAATTTTCAAAATCCCTTCACATCAGTACCTGGCTTAGTGGTTGAATAAACCAGGGGCTGAGAATCTTGGGACACATCTTAGAAATCTGCCTACCACATCCTGAATCTACCTCTACACTTGATATTATACAACTTTCTAATCTTTGTCAGTCGGATATATGCAATGAATTCTTCTTAAAATGCCTTGTTTTAATTTGTGTTTCTCTAATTCGTAGTGAATTTGAGTGTTTCTTCATACATCTTAACCTTTTGAATTTTCTTTTCTGTAAATCTGCTTTTCATATCCATTGCCCAGTTGGGGAGCAGCTTATTTTCTCTTTCTTGTTTTCTTCACAGGAGGTCCTTATATTTTCTGTCCATTAATCACTTGTCAGTTCTAGAAGCTGAAAATATTTTATCCATAATACAATATGTTCTGTTTAATTGCCTATATCTTCCTTTATTAAATAGAAATTCTTAACTTTAATGTTGCAATTTGAGAATGTTTTTTAAAGAAATCCATTCCCACTGGCAAAGTCACAAAGTTGGATACTTAATTCATATATTTTTATTCTTTCTTCATTACTAATGGAAGTATTTAAGATTGTGAATCTTAAATTTGCAATCCCATGTTAGTAATTTTTGACCTTGTCATGTCTAATAATTACTTGTTTATGTATGCTTTTTAAAAAATTGAGATGAAGTTCATGCAACATAAAATTAACCATTTTAAAGGGTATATTTCAGTGGCATTTACTACATTTACAGTGTTATACAACTACCACCCCTATTAAGTTCCAAAACATTTTCATTATCCCAAGGAAAACCCCATGCCCATTAAGTATCACTTCCCATTTACCCTTCTCCCCAGACCATTGCTCTCACCGATTAGTCTCTATGGATTTACCTACTCTAGATATTTCATATAAATGGGATCATACAATATGTAGCCTTTTATGTCTTTCTTTTACTTAGCATAGTGTTTTCAGGGTTTATCCGTGTTTTGGCATATATAAGTACTTCATTCCATCTCATGGCTAAATAGTATTTCATTGTTTATATATACTACATTTTGCTTATCCACTTATCCATGTTTCCACCTTTGTCTGTTGTGAATAGTGCTGATATGAACATTAATGTACAAGTATCTATTTGAATACTTGGAGTTTTAAAATTTTTATAACCATTTTTTAAATTGAAGTATAGTTAATTTACAATCTTGTGTTAGCTTCAGATGTACAGAACAGTGATTCATTTTATATTTATGTATATTATTTTCCAAATTCTTTTCCATTATAAGTTCTTACAAGACATTGAATATAGTTCCCCATGCTAAACAGTAGGTCCTTGTTGTTTATCTGTTTATACATAGTAGTGTGTATATGTTAATCCCACACTTCAATTTATCCCTCCCTGCCCTTTCCCCTTTGGTAACCTTAAGTTTGTTTTCTATGTCGGAGTCTATTTCTGTTTTGTAGGTAACTTCATTCATATCACTTTTTTAGATTCCACATATAAGTGATGTCATATGATATTTGTCTTTCTCTTTCTGACTTACTTCACTTAATATGATAATCTCTAGGTCCATCCATGTTGCTGCCAATGGCATTATTTCATTCTTTTCTGTGGCTGAGTAAAATTCCATTGTGTATGTATATACCACATCTTCTGTATCCATTCATCAGTCGATGGACATTTAGGTTGCTTCCATGTCCTGGCTATTGTAAATAGTGCTGTAATGAACATGTGGTACATGTCTCTTTTTGAATTATGGTTTTCTCAGGGTATATGCCCAGTAGTGTGATTACTGGGTCATATGATAGTTGTATTTTTGGTTTTTTAAGGAACCTCCATACTGTTTTCCATAGTGGTTGTATCAATTTACATTCCCACCAACAGTGCAGGTGGGTTCCCTTTTCACCACACCCTTTCTAGCTTTTATTGATTCTAGATTTTTTGATAATGGCCATTCTGACTGGCGTGAGGTGATACCTTGTAGTTTCGATTTGCATTTCTCTAATAATTAGTGATGTTGAACATCTTTTCATGTGCCTCTTGGCCATCTGTATGTGTTCCTTGGTGAAATGTCTATTTAGGTCTTCTGCCCAATTTTTAACTGGATTGTTTGCTTTTTGATATTGAGCTGCATGAGTTGCTAGTATATTTTGGAGATTAATCCTTGGTCAGTTGTTTTGTTTGCAAATATTTTCTTCCATTCTGAGGGTTGTCTTTTCATCTTTTTTATGATTTCCTTTGCTGTGCAAAAGCTTTTCAGTTTCATTAGGTCCCATTTGTTTATTTTTGTTTTTATTTCCATTTCTCTAGGAGGTGGGTCAAAAGGATCTTTTTGTGATTTATGTCATAGAGTGTTCTGCGTATGTTTTCCTCTAAGAGTTTTATAGTGTCTGGCCTTACATTAGGTCTTTAATCCATTTTGAGTTTATTTTTGTGTATGGTGTTAGGGAGTGTTCTAATTTCATTCTTTTACATGTAGCTGTCCAGTTTTCCCAGCACCACTTATTGAAGAGCCTGTCTTTTCTCCATTGTATGTTCTTGCCTCCTTTGTCATAAATTAGGTGCCCATATGTGCATGGGTTTATCTCTGGGCATTCTATCCTGTACCATTGATCTATATTTCTGTTTTTGTGCCAGTACCATACTGTCTTGATTACTGTAGCTTTGTGGTATAGTTTGAAGTTGGGGAGCCTGATTCCTCCAGTTCCATTTTTCTTTCTCAAGATTGTTTTGACTATTTGGGGTCTTTTGTGTTTCCATACAAGTTGTAAGATTTTTTGTTCTAATTCTGTGAAGAATGCCATTGGTAATTTGATAGGGATTGCATTGAATCTGTAGATTGCTTTGGGTAGTATAGTCATTTTCACAATATTGATTCTTGCAATCCAAGAACATGGTATATGTGTCCATCTGTTTATGTCATCTTCGATTTCTTTCATCAGTGTCTTATAGTTTTCAGAGTAAAGGTCTTTTGTCTCCTTAGACAGGTTTATTCCCAGGTATTTTGTTCTTTTTGATATGATGGTGAATGGGATTTTTCCTTAATTTCTCTTTCCTGTCTTTCTTCGTTAGTGTATAGAAATGGAACAGATTTCTATATATTAATTTTTATTCAACAACTTTACCAAATTCATTGATGAGCTCTAGTAGTTTTCTGGTAGCGTGTTAGGCTTTTCTATGTATAGCATCATGTCATTGCCGACAGTGACAGTTTTACTTCTTCTTTTCCAATTTGGATTCCTTTTGTTTCTTTTTCTTCTCTGGTTGCTGTGGCTAGGACTTCCAAAACTATGTTGAATAAAAGTGGCGAGAGTGGGCATCCTTGCCTTGTTCCTGATCTTAGAGCAAGTTCTTTCAGCTTTTCGCCATTGAGTATGATGTTAGTTGTGGGTTTGTTGTATATGGCCTTTATTATGTTGAGGTATGTTCCCTCTGTGCTCACTTTCTGAAGAGTTTTTTTAATCAGAAATGGATATTGAATTTTATCAAAAGCTTTTTCTGTATCTATTGAGATGATTGTATAGTTTTTATTCAGTTTGTTCATGTGATGTATCACATTGATTGATTTACGATATTGAAAAATCCTTGCTTCCCTGGGATGAAGGATGGTGTACAGTCCTTTTAATGCATTGTTGTTTGAATACTTGGTTGTAATTCTTTTAGACATATACCTAGAGGTAGAATTTGTATGTTGTATATATAATAATTCTTGTTAATCTCTTTAAAGAACCACCAAACTCTTTTCCCAAGTAACTGCACCAGTTTACATTTCTAGTTTCATCCCATTATGTTCAAAAAAGGTAATTTATCTGATTTGTTGAGACTTGTTATGTTCTAGCATATGGTTGATCTTGGACAGTGTCCATGTGCACTTGAAAAGAGTGTGCAGTCTGCTATTGTTAGGTGGAGCTTACCATTTTTAAGTTTCCTCTTTCTTGATTCAGCATTTGTTTGGTGACTTTAAACCTTTGATGCTTATAGTTTTTACTCATTATCTTCAGTTTTTCTGTAGAGGGATAGGCCTTTGGAGCTACCTATCCCACCATTGTAAGATTTTTTTTTTTTGATGTAGTCCATTTTTAAAGTCTTAATTGAATTTGTTACAATATTGCTTCTGTTTTTATGTTTTGTTTCTTTTGCCGCCAGGTATCTTAGCTCCCTGACCAGGGATCGAATGTGCACCTCCTGCCTTGGGAGGTGAAGTCTTAACCACTGGACCACTAGGGAAGTCCCCAGCAATTACTTTTTTAAAAAATAATTTATAATGTCCCTTTAATATCCTGAAATAAAATATATAGGTAATATAACAATACATACAGAAGTTTTTAAAGTCACTGTAATACATTCACTGTAATATAAAGGAGAACTGAAAGGAAGTAATTTATTAAAAAGTAGTATGAATTTCAGTATTTAAATGCTTACATATGACATTGGAAGGCATAATGAAGTAGTGATATGTTTTTAACTTTAAATAAGTTGGATTTAGAGATATAAGAAGCTCAGACATCATTTTGTACAAATGCTAATAAATGAGATACTAAAATCAAGTCCTAAATATTAGACTTTTTTATATGTGCAGGAGATGAGAGAAATCACTTTTAGAGAAGTCAGGATAAAACACCAATACAAATTATAGACTAAAGAAGTGAGGAAAAGGAGAAAGTATAATATTCTTATAAATGTGCTGGGCCTGATTTGAAATATAATTATTTAGTAAATAGTAAAGAAATATCAGAGAACATGTCTTTTATTTTGAAATCCTAACATAAGTCGAATATTTTAGTATTGAGTATTTAAGTCCTTGGAAACGATATCCTTTAAGTGATAGTGGGTTTCAAAGATGATTTTTATAAAGCAATAATAGGACGTTTAGGACCAGGTAAAAGTAAGTTTTAAAAATAATAGGCAATTACAAAATAAATGAATGATTTCAGTTGGTAATTCTACACTAGATTTCATATTCATACACACGCATAACCATACATGATATGCAATATTTTTAGAACAAACAATGGAATTAAATAAGATATCTTCATTTCATGTGTTTCTATAATTCAGTAGTTGGTACTAAGTCTCTTAAAAGGAGTTGTACATCCTGTATTGAAAATTTTATATTGGCTTTGTTGCCTTTACAGCACTTGTTTTAGTGCACCATTACACAAAGATATTTTCAGATCACAATTTGAAATACAAGAGTAGGTAAATTAGCTTCCTTCCCCCAAATGGATATAATGGTCATAACTTGATCTAGAAGCTTTCTTAATTATACTATTTAAATTATGTTTGATCTCCAAATAATTTTTTATCTTAACTGTTAATAAGTGTTGGCTGACGTATTTCCTGTCAGTTTCAAATGGAATAATCACTCTATCTATACTGTAAGTTCATAAAAATCTTTAAATCTAAATGTTCATCATATCTTTTAAAGATATGGTCCTGCTTTATCTCCTAGTTGTCGGGAAGAATAAGTGAAATTAATGTGTTTAAAAGTTTATAATGTGTTTATAAAAATCTGTATTAAAAGCGTTATTATTAATAATTTAATAATAATATGACAAGACATGTTTTAGAGGCTATTCCCTTAAAATTAAATCTCAGTCATGGGTCAGAATTTTAAAAGACTATGTAATGCCTCACATTTAAAACTTCTAGTTCATAATTTCTTGCTTCAGCTTGTCCCTCAATCAAAATCAGTTTTTAAGAAGGAGTATATTTTGTGACAAAAATAGTTTGTTCTTTGGTTGTTATATATTTTGAAAAATATGGAGCAAACTTCCTTGAACTTAGCACTTTCCAAACAGGAATTTTCTCTTTTAAGTGTATACTGAAAGCTGCCCTTTTTTCCCATAAGAATGAACCTGTCCTCATATATGTTTAATAGCGTATGATTTTTTAGTTGTGGCACAAACGTGAATATGAAAAGCAGAGCAAAACATCTAATAATAGCTTTTTATGGCTTGTGTTTTCTTTTGCAGCCTTCAAGCAAAATAAAGGTACCTGAGGAGAATTTCTTCAATGTTCCTGTTTTCTTAACTGTCTCAGGACAACTTCATCTAGAAGTGATGTCAGGGTACAGAGTTTTCTCTTTTGCTTTAATGGACTACTGATGTTGGTTGGGTGAGAGGGTAATAATGTTTTCTTTCCTGATGCTCAAACCTAAAAATTGTAGTTCATGTTTGTGATTAGTCCACTTCAATTCACTAAAAGTACATTTAGATTGACAAATTTGACAATATCCAAATTTCTTTCTAAAAAAATCACATTAGTCTAGACTTTGGTTTTTGGTGAAGAATGTAACACTGGAAATATGAAGTTGTCGGGTTTTTTTTTCTTTTTACTAATCTTTGCTTAAATCTCAAAACACATAATCAAAATATAAGTGTAATTAATCATGTTTATGAAAGTAAAGGCAGTTATAATTTACACCTAGAAATTATAAGAGAGGTACCTGGAACAAGTGGAAGAAAAAATATTTTTTTAATAATTGGTTTAAAGAAAGAAAATTAACCCACAAAGTCATCATGGGAGATGTGTGCCCATTTAGAAAGTATTAGAAGTCAGCTCACATTAATTTTAGCCACTCTCAGACCTCTGGAAAATCACTATAATCCTTTTTGCCCTATTTTCTTTCCTTTTGGAGATTGGACAGGAAAATCTTTAAAGTCCTGTCTAAATCTTATATTCTCTGATTCTGTGGGTAATTTCTTAATGCCGACTCAGCAAGTAATGAGTCTCCTACGAAGATGTAAATATCTTTGTTTTCTCATACAGAGCTTGAGACTTAAAAATCTCTTCAGGAAATGGCTCCAGTAAAAACAGGGAATCTTGTATTTCCCATTGTTTTTAAAATGCACAGGGTGGAAAAACAGGGGAAATAGAATAGTGTTCATGTTTATTTTTTTACAGACCTTACTGGCAAGATGGAGAGTGTCAATGGTGGAGTAAAGAGGGTCTTGAAAATAATATATACTTAGATTTACCTTTGACAAAGATATTATTTGATAATTCCAATAACCAAATAATTGACAACATTATCAGAATACGGTGCAGAAAAACTATAATCATAATAGCCCTGTGAGACTGTAGGATTTGCAGAGCTGTATGTGGGAAAGGCCATGTCAAGCATGTCATGGAAAGTTCCTTATGCCTGTCGAAGTATAATTTAAAAAAATTAAAAACATGATTCATAGAAATATAAAATATTTTATTCAATTCAGTAATTACTGAAGAAAATAGTAAGGCTAGTTCAAAGACTATTTGGGGAGCTGTGGATTCATACACAGTTTAATAAAAGAATTTTAGAATAAGATTGCTAAGTTAGTTATGAACTGGTTAATGTCCCACAGACCGATAAACCCTAACCTTTGGAATTTTCTCTTCTACATGACAGAAATGATTTGCAACTCTACTGGACGAAAATCTATAAGTGAACATGTAACTTTACTTAATCTAGGATATTTAGTTTGATAGTAAATAGAATAATGGAGCAAAGTTCATTCCCCTAGGTAGTTAAATAACCTTTGAGTGGGTCTGTGTCACCACATTACATTGGAAGGATGTTCTGTCTACCTTTTAGCTTAATCCAAGTTTTGGATAACCTTTCTTAACAGGCTTTCATTATTTATTTCTTTTATCTGTAAAGTTAGAGACAACATATATTCCCCTCAGGAGTGTCATAATATGGGAAAGGTATAAATTTACCAAGTTTCTTGGTTATAATATCACTAGTGGATTAAATATGTTCCCTCTTTACCAGTAAAGTGCAGTGAACCAAAGAACACAATGTACAGTGAAACTTGACAGAAGCTTATATTGGCAGAATATGAGGTTTTATATTTTTAATGTGTTATGAAGTATTTCTGTGTCAATCAAATGTTCCTAGTTTAATATGCATAGTTCTAGTACTATTAATATACAGTACATCATGTTTCAGATTAATACATGATTTAATCTCCAGTAAGAAATTGTTAGTCTTCTTTCTAAAGAAGACTAAATTTGTCTAAATTTAGTTTTTCTAAATTTTATTTAACAGACTTTTAAAATGGAGTAAATGGTAGTTAAATTTAGAAGGTTAACATTTTCCAAAAGGATATCTATGTTGGTTTAGTGGGGTTATGGCTCCATTTTATTTATTTTATTTGTTTATTTTTTTTGGCTGTGTTGAGTCTTCGTTGCTGTGCACGAGCTTTCTCTAGTTGCGGTGAGCGGGGGCTACTCGTCGTTGCGGTGCACGGGCTTCTCATTGCGGTGGCTTCTTTTGTTGAGGAGCACAGGCTCTAGGCGCACAGGCTTCAGTAGTTGTGGCACGTGGGCTCAGTTGTTGTGGCTCGCGGACTCTAGAGCACAGGCTCAGTAGCTGTGGCACACGGGTTTAGTTGCTCTGCAGCATGTGGGATCTTCCCGGACCAGGGCTCGAACCTGTGTCCCCTACATTGGCAGGCAGATTCTTAACCACTGCGCCACCAGGGAAGCCCTATGGCTCCATTTTAAAGTTTAATTTTGTTGTTTTTAAAATAAACGTTCTATTTTTGAATAATTTTTAAATGTAGAAAAGTTGGAAAAATCGTGCAGACTTCTTAGATACCTCTCACTCAGTTTCCCCTGTTGTTAACATCTTACGTTACCGTGGTACATTTGTCAAAACTAAGAACATTACAATTAACTAAATTCCAGAGTTTATTTGGATTTCACTGGTGTTCCATCAATGCCTTCTTCCTTTTTCCAGGATCCACTGTAGGGTACCACATTACATTTAGTTGTCATGTTTCCCTAGTCTCATGTAGTCTGTAACAGTTTCTCAGTCTTTCCTTGCTTTTTATGACTTGCAGAAAGTATGCCAATCTGTATTTTTCTGATGTTTTTCTGAAGTTTTAGGGAGGGTTAGAAAAAATACCACGGAGGTGAAGTGCTATTCTTGTCATATCATGTCGGGGGGACTTGATATCCATATGGTGCTATTAACCTTCATTACTTGGGTGAGGTAGTCTTTGCCAAGTTTCTCCACTGAAAATGTACTGTTTTTCCCTTTCTCCAATTTATTCTTTGGAAGTGAGTTATTAAGTACACCCACCTTCACTGGAGGTAGGAGTGAAGGGTTGGGAAGTGGGAGATGGAATTATGCTTCATCTCCTGAAGGGGGGAGTATTTGGAATTCTTCTGTATGGATGATTTATGTCTCTTTGCTCTTATTTATTTATGTCATCGTTTATATCAGGATGGACTGATGTATATTTTATGGTTTGGGTTATATTTCAATGCTGTGCTATTTACTTTGTTGTTCAAATTGTTTTAGTTGTTGGGAATTCTTTCAGATTAATTCTTGTATCCCTTTCACATGCCCCTATCCTTTTGTCTTTTGAGTACTTCCTTATTTTCTGGCACTATAAGATACCCCAGATTTGTTTGTTAGTTTGTTTCATCTTTTTGTGATTGATGAACCTACACTGACGCAGTACATCGTTTACTTAGGGTTCACTCTTGGTAGTGTATGTTCTATAGGTTTGGTCAAATGATGTCATACAGAATAGTTTCACTGCTCTACAAATCCTCTGTGTTCCTCCTATGCATCCCTCCCTCCCTCCTAACCCCTGGCAATCTTTTTACTGTCTCCAAAGCTTTGCCTTTTCCAGAATGTCATATAGTTGGAATCATACAATATGCAGCCTTTTCAGACTGGCTTCTTTCACTTAGTAATAGGCATTTAAGTTTCCTTCATATCTTTTCATGGCTTGATAGCTCGTCTTTTTTTTTTTTTTTAACATCTTTGTTGGAGTATAATTGCTTTACAGTGTTGTGTTAGTTTCTGCTATATAACAAAGTGAATCAGCTCTATGCATACGTATATCCCCATATTCCCTCCCTCTTGTGTCTCCCTCCCACCCTCCCTATCCAGTCCCTCTAGGTGCTCACAAAGCACCGAGCTGATCTCCCTGTGCTATGCAGCAGCTTCCCACTAGCTATCTATTTTATATTTGGTAGTGTATATATGTCCATGCCATTCTCTCACTTTGTCCCAACTTACCCTTCCCCCTCCCCATGTCCTCAAGTCGATTCTCTACGTCTATGTCTTTATTCCTGTCCTGCCCCTAGGTTCATGAGAACCTTTTTGGTTTTTTTTAGATTCCATATATATGTGTTAGCATAGTGTATTTGTTTTTCTCTTTCTGACTTCACTCTGTATGACAGACTCTAGGTCCATCCACCTCACTACAAATAACTCAATTTCATTTCTCCTTATGGCAGAGTAATATTCCATTGTATATATATGCCACATCTTCTTTATCCATTCATCTGTCGATGGACACTTAGGTTGCTTCCATGTCCTGCCTATTGTAAATAGTGCTGCAGTGAACATTGTGGTACATGACTCTTTGAATTATGATTTTCTCAGGGTATATGCCCAGTAGTGGGACTGCTGGGTCATATGATAGTTCTAATTTTAGTTTTTTAAGGAACCTCCATACTGTTCTCCATAGTGCCTGTATCAATTTACATTCCTACCAACAGTGCAAGAGGGTTCCCCTTTTTCCACACCCTCTCCAGCATTCATTGTTTGTAGTTTTTTTTTGTTTTTTGTTTTTTCCCCGGTACGCGGGCCTCTCACTGTTGTGGCCTCTCCCGTTGCAGAGCACAGGCTCCGGATGTGCAGGCTCAGCGGCCATGGCTCATGGGCCTAGCCGCTCTGCGGCATGTGGGATCTTCCCGGACCGGGGCACGAACCCGTGTCCCCTGCATCGGCAGACGGACTCTCAACCACTGCGCCACCAGGGAAGCCCTGTTCGTAGATTTTTTGATGGTGGCCATTCTGACTGGTGTGAGGTGATACCTCATTGTAGTTTTGATTTGCATTTCTCTAATGATTAGTGATGTTGAACATCTTTTCATGTGTTTGTTGGCAATCCGTATATCTTCTTTGGAGAAATGTCTATTTAGGTCTTCTGCTCGTTTTTGGATTGGGTTGTTTGCTTTTTGATATTGAGCTGCATGAGCTGCTTGTATATTTTGGAGATTAATCCTTTGTTGTTTCGTTTGCAAATATTTTCTTCCATTCTGAGGGTTGTCTTTTCATCTTTTTTATGGTTTCCTTTGCTGTGCAAAAGCTTTTCAGTTTCATTAGGTCCTATTTGTTTATTTTTGTTTTTATTTCCATTTCTCTAGGAGGTGGGTCAAAAGGATCTTGCTGTGATTTATGTCATAGAGTGTTCTGTCTATGTTTTCCTCTAAGAGTTTTATAGTTTCTGGCCTTACATTTAGGTCTTTAATCCATTTTGAGTTTATTTTTGTGTATGGTGTTAGGGAGTGATCTAATTTCATTCTTTTGCATGTAGCTGTCCAGTTTTCCCAGCACCATTTATTGAAGAGGCTGTGTTATACTCTTGCCTCCTTTATCAAAGATAAGGTGATCATATGTGTGTGGGTTTATCTCTGGGCTTCCTATCCTGTTCCATTGATCTATATTTCTGTTTTTGTGCCACTACCATGCTGTCCTGATTACTGTGATAGCTCATGTCTTTTTATCACTGAATAGTATTTCATTATCTGGAAGTACCTTGGTTTATTCATCTATTCACCTACGGAAGGACATCTTGGTTGCTTCCATGTTTTGGCAGTTATCCCAAGCTTATTTTTTGTTTTCCTTACCCTAGCCTTAGAATCAGCCATTTCTCCAAGGAGCCCTAGTTCCTTTTATTGGAAAATGGTATTTAGAAACCAGGACTTAGTCACTGGGTATCTTGCTGCTACTGGGGAATTATTGCTTCTAAGCCCTCTCATCAGATAGAGCTATAAATATGTTTTTTAAATAAGAGAAAGCTAAGTGTTTTCATTACATTTTGCCTATAAATAGTGGGGTGTAAGTTAGGTGTTCATTCTGAAAGAATTAGACATGTCCTAAATTGAAAAACTTACACTTAAGAAATGTTATATAATAAAATTTTCCATTTTTTGGTCAGTTAAAGCCAGAATTGGAGGAAGGCTCAGTCTAATGTATTTAAAAGAATTTTTGATTATTATAGTCTTTCTTTCTTTGTTGGTTTTGTTTTTTTCTTTTTATGTTTTGTTACAGGTGTTTTTTCTTATTTCCTTCTTATGAATGTTTTTACTAAGCTATGAAGTCGTGCATATTTCAGGATAAAACTGATGCTTTCCTTTTGAACATTGCTATTAGAAGTATAAATTAGTACAGGCTCTCTAGAGAAATAGCTTTGCACCCAGAATTTTTCTTAAGGAAATGATCTGACAACTCTATAAAGATGTGTTAAAAAAATGTTGAAAGTAACTTCATCTATACTAATGAAAAACTACTAACAATCTAAACATTTATTTAGGAAGGTTGATTAACCGTCAATATACCAAGAAAATGTTCATCACCATTTACCATCTGGAAGTAATGGACCTTATTTTTAGTAAATATTTTTAAGTCATCTTATGAATAATTTGCAGAAGTAAAAATAAAGGAAAAATGACAGCAGAAACTAACACAACATTGTAAAGCAACTATACTCCAATAAGAATTAATTTAAATATTTTAATTAATAAAGGAATAATGAACATCAACTTTATTAGAATTTTATTAAGTATTTAAATATAGCAAACCCAAATTTTTAAGAACTGTATTATTTTTTTTGAATTTTCTTTTTTTTTATAGCAGGTTCTTATTAGTTATCCATTTTATGCATATTGGTGTATATGTGTCAATCCCAATCTCCCAATTCATTACACACTCACACCCAAGAACTGTATTATTAAGAGATAATTTACTTACCATAAAATTCACCAATTTAAAGTGTACCATTCAGTGAGTTTTAGTATATTTTCAGTTTTTCGAACATTACCATAAGCTAATTCAAGAATATTTTTATCACCCAAAAAGAAACTTTTTCCCATTAGCAGTCATTGACCATCCTCCTTCCCACCCTAGGCACTACTGATCAATCTACTTTATGTCTCTATGAATTTTCCCATTCTGGATAATTCATGTAAAGAGAATCACACAATATGTAGCGTTTTGTGGCTGGTGTATTTCACTTTGCATAATATTTTCAATGTCTGTCAATGTTGTAGCATATGTCAGTATTTCATTCCTTTTTATTGCCAAATAACAGTCCATTATGTGAGTATACCACATTTGTTTATCCATTCAGGTAGTGGAGATTTGGGTTGTTTTTACTTTTTAGCTATTATGCGTAATGTTCCTACGACTGTTTGAGTACAAGTATTTGTGTGAACGTGTTTTCATTTCTCTTGGGTGGGTACTTGGAGTGGAATTGATGGGTTACATGATAAGTTTAATTGTGTGAGGAACTGCTAGGCTGTTTTCCACAGTGGCTGCAGGAAATTTACAATCCCACCAGCAGTGTATAAAGGTTCCAATTTCTCCACATCCTTGCTAACACTTATATGTCTTTTTTATTGTGCCATTTTACTGAGTGTGAAGTGGCATCTTATTATGGTTTTCATTTGCATTTCCCCAGTGACTAATGTTGAGCATCTTTTCATGTGCCTGTTGGCCATTCAGATATCTTCTGTGGAGATATGTGTCTTTAATTTCTTGGTTCATGTTTTTAGTTGGGTTATTTGTCTTTTTATTATTTAGTTATAAGAGTTCTTTATATATTCTGGATACAAGTCCCTTATCAGATATATGATTCACAGATACTCTTTTATCATTCTGTGTGTTTTTTCATTTTCTTGATGATGGTGGCAAACCCAAATTTTTATTTTTACTTTTCTGGGTTTTGAAAGTACCCCAAAGAGATGCAGCCCTTTGAATGTAGCCAGTTGTTTATCAACTTCCATGCATGAACCTGGAATATGTCTATACTTTAAATACAGATTCAAATTTCAAATACATCTTTAATAGGCTTTAGCTTATTATTACTTCTGGTTCTTGGCAGTTACATTATCAAAAAGAACTTTGACAGCTCTTAATTTTGTCAAAGAGGGGATGGCCATTTTTTTGCTCCACAATTGCAAAACATTTTTGTTTTCAGATTTCCTAAATACTAATTAGAATGATCAAATCAATGAATTTTTTCATTTCTACATGTTATTCTTTTCTTTTCAAACACCTTTGTGTATGCACTAACTTTCACTGTTTGTCCACTTATTTACCATATCAAGTAAATTTTGATGTGCAAATACCATAAATAGTGAAAGAATATTGTCACACAAGAAAAAGAAATAAAAGGAATCCAAATTAGAAAGGAAGGTGTAAAACTGTCATTGTTTGCAGATGACATGGTACTGTATGTAAGAAATCCTAAACATGCCACCAAAAAATATTAGAATTTATCAATGAATTCAGCAAAGTTGTAGGACACAAAATTAATATACAGAAATTTGTTGCATTTCTATACACTAACAGCAGACTGTCAGAGAAATTAAAAAAAATAATCCCATCTAAAAGAATAAAATACCTAGGAATAAATCAAACTAAGGAGGTGAAAGACCTGTATTCAGAAAACTAAGACACTGATGAAAGAAATTGAAGATGACACAAACCGATGGAAAGATATGGGTTGAAAGAATTACTCTTGTTAAAATGACTATACTACCCAAGGCAATCTGCAGATTCAGTGCAATTCCTATCAAAATACCAATGACATTTTTCACAAATAATGTAACAAATAATTCTAAAATTTACAAAGAAACAAAAGACCCCAAATAGCCAAAACAATCTTGAGAGAGAAGAGCAAAGCTGGAGGTATCACGCTCCCCGATTTCAAACTATACTACAAAGCTATAGTAATCAAAACAGTATAGTACTGGTACAAAAACAGACACGTAGATCAGTGAAACAGAATAGAGAGCCCAGAAGTGAACCCACCCTTACATGGTCAATTAATCTATGGCAAAGGAGACAAAAGTATACAGTGGGAAAAAGCTAGCCTCTTCAGTAAATAGTGTTGGAATAACTGGACTAATTTCTCATACCATATGCAAAAACAAACTCAAAGTAGGTTAAAAATTTAAATGTAAGACCTCAAACCATAAAACTTCTACAAGAAAACATAGGCATTTGACATTGGTCTTAGCAATATTTTTTGGCTGTGTCTCCTCAGGCAAGGGCAAAAATAAACAGATGGGAGTACATCAAACTGAAAACTTTTGCACAGTGAAGGAAACCATCAACAAAATAAAAAGGTCACCTACTGAATGGGAGAAGATATTTGCAAACAATATGTCTGATAAGGGGTTAATATGCAAAATATACCAAGAACTCATACAACTCAACAACCAAAAATCAAACAACCCAATTAAAAAAATGTGCAGAGGACCTGAATAGAAATTTTTCAGAGACGACACACAGATGGCTAACAGGCACATGAAAAGATGCTCAACATCACTCTCATCAGGGAAATGTAATCAAAACTGCAATGAAATATCACACCTGTTAGAATGGCTATCATCAAAAAGATAACAATTAACAAGTGTTGGTGAGGATGTGGAGAAAAAGGAACACTCATGCACTGTTGGTGGGAATGTAAATTGGTGCAGCCACTATTGAAAATAATACAGAGATTCCTCAAAATATTAAAAATAGGACTACCATACGATCCAGCAATTTCACTTCTGGATATTTTTCCAAAGAAAACAAAAACATTAATTTGAAAAGGTGTATACACCCCTGTGTTCATTGCAGCATTATTTACAATAGCCAAGATATGAGAGCAACCTAAGTGTCCATTGACAGATGAATGGATCAAGATGATGTGGTATAATATATAGTGGAATTATTAGCCATAAAAAAAAGAATGAAATCTTGCCATTTGCGACAACATGGAGGGACCTACAGGGTATTATGCTAAGTGAAATAAGTCAGAGAAAGACAAATACCATATAATTTCACTTAAATATGGGTTCTAAAAAACAAAACAAATGAACAAACATAACATAAACAGAGTCATAGATACAGAGAGCAAATAGGTGGTTGCCAGAGATGAGGGGGTAGGGAAATGAGTGAAATAGGTAAGGGACATTAAGAGATACAAGCTTCCGGGCTTCCCTGGTGGTGCAGTGGTTAAGAATCCGCCTGCCAGTGCAGGGGACATGGGTTCGAGCCCTGGTCCAGGAAGATCCCACATGCCGCAGAGCAACTAAGCCCGTGCGCCACAACTACTGAGCCTGCACTCTAGAGCCCGTGAGCCACAGCTACTGAAGCCTGCACGCCTAGAGCCCATGCTCTGCAACAAGAGAAACCACAGCAATGAGAAGCCCATGCACTGCAGCAAAGAGTAGACCCCGTTTGCTGCAGCTAGAGAAAGCCTGCGCACAGCAATGAAGATCCAACACAGCCAAAAATAAATAAATAAAATAAATTTAAAAAGAGAGATACAAGCTTCTAGTTAACAAAATAAATGAGTCACAGGGATAAAATGTACAGAGTGGGGAATATTGTCAATAATAATGTAATATTGTATGGTGACAAATGGTAACTAGACTTAGTGTGGTGATCATTTTGTAATGTATAGAAATACCAAATCACTATGTTGTGCACCAGTAGCTGACGTAGTGCTGTAGGTCAATTATACTTCAAAGACAAAAGAAACAAACTCATAGAGAAAGAGATCAGATTTGTGATTACCAGAGGCAAGGGGTGAGGAGAAAGGGAATTGGCTGAAGGGGGTCAGAAGGTACAAACTTGCAGTTATAAGTAAGTACTAGGGATATAATGTACATGATTAATATAATTGCCACTGTTGTGTGTCGTATATGAAAGTTGTCAAGAGAGTAAATCCTAAGAGTGCCTATCACAAGGAAAAATATGTTTTTTCTTTTATTTTGTATCTATGTAAGATGATGGATGTTCACTAAACTTACTGTGGTAGTCATTTCATGAAGTATTTAAGTCAAGTCATTATAAGGTGCTTATACAGTGCTGTGTGTCAATTATATGTCAATAAATCTAGAAGAAAAAATTTTAATAAATATTTAAAAATTAAAAAAGAAAGAATATTGTTACATATCCTTTTAGCAGAATAGTATGGTCCAAGTTCTTGTTGCAAATTATTGTATGATGAAATCCTTACTGTGGGATGACTAATTGGATGAACATACCATATTTCCTTTTTGCCCATAGAAATGTATTATTCACTTACCAGTTCTTGCGTTTGAGAAAATTGATTTAGGATATTGTTATCTGAGGGCTCACAGTCTGAGAATTCACTTATACAACCAATTTTACCGACATCATTAGAGACTAGATTTTACTATCTGTCTCTCCCCATTCATTTCCTGGTTTATTCAATGTTTATGAAGTATCTTTATTATTTTCCTTCTGTTTGTCATTTTGAGGAAAAAATAATAGATCTCAATTCTCAACTCTGTTCTCTGAAAACTACAGAAAAGACCACAACAGTAGTGTCTCTGGGCTTTTCTAATACCTTCTTGAAAAATGACATGATAGTTTGTATACTGCAATAAGAAAACTGAAGATGATGCAATGGAGATGGTTCATCTCACTGTGCATCTCTCTCTTATCTACTATGTATCTTAAGCATCCATCATTCTGTTCTCAAAACATTTTACTCTTTTTTAACTTAAAATTAGGAATAATTGAGTAATGATGAAATAATTTCTAGAATGATGAGATAGCAAAATGTTTCAATATACAAGAAAGATAAGATCACTAAAACCTCATATTTTCTTAGATTCATGAAAGAATTCAATGGGTTTTATTCTATTAGAAAAAAATAGTAGAAATTTATCTGTCTCTTGGATGACTGTAATGTCTTGAATTGTGTTTCCCCAAAAGACAAGTACTGTGAATGCAACCTTATTTGGAAATAAGGTCTTTGCAAATGTGATCAAATTAAAATACTGGATTAAGGTGGGCACTAAATCCAATGACTAGTATCTTTATAAGAGAAAGGAGAAGGAGATTTGGATACAAAGACACAGAGAAGATACACACAGTGGGAGGAAGGCCATGTGAAAGCAGAGGCAGAGATTGAAGTGATGCTGAGGAATGCTAAAGATTGCTCGGAGCCACCAGAAATTAGGAAGAGGCAAGGAAGGATTCTTCCCTAAAACCTTCAGAGGGAGCAGGGCTCTGCCAACACCTCAATTTCAGACTGCTAGCTTCCACAGTCTAGAGAGAATAAATTTCTGTTGCTTTAAGCCATGTAGTTTGTGGTAAGTTGTTATGGCCGCCTTAGGAAAATAATACAACCTCTAACAAAGTATAAAAGTCATGAAATATTACTTTTTAGAAACAGCTAAAATTGCTCAACAGAGAAACTAAGAAATTAAAACTGGGTATAATGGACCTTAGCAGTAAACTGAGGGTTAAATTAATTATGATTTGTCTAAACGGTGGATTACTGTACAGCCATTAAAATTTATGATAAAGCTCTACAACGTGTTGTTAAAAGAAAAAAGTGGTCATGAAACAGGGAGTAGAATGTGATTCCAGTTTTTTACAATGTGTGTGTATGTATAGGTGGGGGAAAAGTCTGGAAAATATGCACTAATATTCAACTTGTAAGCAGTGGCTATCTCTGCTCATTTTTATTGTCTTCCTTAAACTTGTCTTTTTTTCAGATTTGAAAAACTAATGTTTATTACTTTTATAGTGAGAAAAAATTAGATATTTCTATTTGGGGAGAAAAAAATCAGTTTGGTCGAGTTAATTTCATTCCAGTCTGATTAATTGGCTGCTTTGTGACTGGTATGAGCAATCCTAAACTCATTCCCTTGGGTTATCTCATCAGTTCAGATGCTGAGCTCAGAGCCATGAAACATTCACACTCAGGATGAGCTTATAGTGTTAAGTGGCTGCCGTAATATGTCAACATGTGAACCTGATTTAAACTGAGGTACCCCTTATAACTGGGTGTGAAATTGTCTTCCATCCCATATGACTTTCTCATTCTTCATACGTTTGATTCTTAGATGCTTATCTGAAATTTATTAATTTATACTCATTTGATTTTCAGGATCTTATGGCTATTTTATTCATGCTGTGCATTTTCGTGTACCTCTGTGTTTCTAATACTTGTCCTCCTCTAATGCTGCTTTTTCCGTACCTGTTCATTACTCAAGGCTCAACTGAAAAATTACTTCCTCCTTGACTCCTTCCCTGTTTTCCTCTCAACAGATTATTTTTCTCTTTTTCTGTTTTTTTTATAGTACTCACCTACTTCATGTCCTAAAGACAAAAAAAAAGCTGCTTTTGTTTTTAATGTTTAGCCAGTTTGTAGCTCTTTTCATATGTCTATCTCATAGATAAATATTCCAAATATTTTTATCTACGAAAAGTAGTAATTATTTAGTGAGTATTGTTAATTGAATTTGTAAAGCACAAATTCTCATTCTTCAAAAATTTTCTGTTACTGTTTCTACTGTAAAGTTTAGTCTACGACAGCAGTTAACATCACTACTTTTACTCTGTTCATGAAAATGATATAACCATGAAACTTTGAGACCTTCAATTACCTTATTGTTTCCTGAACATGTGTGAATGATGATTGTTTATGCTGTTCTCTTGATTGTGGGACCTTAAAACACATAGATTTCTTCTTCTAGTGTATTATTTATGTTAAAAATTAACCCTGTTTAGATAGAAATATGAATTAACAGACTATTGATATGAATGACTCAGGAACTTCATTCATTATTCATTTATTTGTATTATATAGCCAGGGGATGAGCATTTCAGGCAAATTGAGCAGAAGATGCAGAGACTTTTTAGTAGGAATATTTAGCTTGCTTGGGTGCAAACAGAGAATGTGAATATGTGGATTAACCGGGGTTGGGTATTACCAGATGAGTATGATGGAAGTAGATAAATACAGAAGGTTATAATGATAGATCAAGGAGTCTATGCTTCGGTAAGGAGAGAAGTGAGGAAATAAGGGTAGAGAGTGATGATGGCAAAAGTGGTAGGCTTAAAGAATTGGACATCTTACTGAAGAACTCTTGGTGTGGAAGTATCAATACTAGAGAAAAAAACCTGGACAAATACAAGGTGATAGTCAAAGAATGGTATTGTGAGATTCATCTCTCTAACATGGAATCTCTGCTCAGCTCCCCACCTATAAACTAAAGTGCCAGTTGCTTTCTCCAGTTGGCTGTTGGATACTCATCTCAGCATGTTAAAAACTGAATTCAACATCTTGTTCTCCAAATCTTTTTTTTCCTTCTGAAGTCCCTATCAGAGGAAATGACACTACCATTCTTCCATCCTTGTCAGAGCAGCTGTATGGATAGCACTTTCAAATGCTTCTTTTCACACACCCTTTGCATCCTTTCAGTCATTTGCTTCCACTTCCCTTTGCTTCAGCTATCCTAAACTGTTTATGATATTCTAATCACATCATCCTGTTTCACTTATTTGTGTTCCCTTGCATATGTTGTTTATTTCTACCTAGAATATCCTTTCCCCATGCCTTTGTCTAGCTAACCCCTGCATATCAGTCTAAACTCAGCTTAAGCATGATCTCACCCAGAATCCCTACCCGCCTCTGCACCCACCACCCCCATATCTTTCTTGTTTAAATGCCCTTCTTTTGTATGCCCATGTTGCTTTATTCTTACCTGTTTTGTAACACTGGAATCATTAATTTTTTTCCTCTGTAGCGTAGACTCTGAGCTTTTGAATTTAGGGACTGTGTTTAATTTTGTAACTCTATTACTTAATACAGAATAAAGACTTAAATACCTGTTGGAAGAGGGTTTCTATCAATTTTATTTATTTAAGAATGTTGAGATTATCTGTTTGTATACTTATCTTCCCATTAGCCCATTAGTAAATTCCTCAAACTGTATCTTGTTTCTCTTTGTCTTCTTAGTTTCTATTACTACCACTTATGTGATCCAGGGCTCAAAAATCAGTCTTAATTCAATTGAACATTTGTTGAGAGCCAAGTGTGTGCCAAACACAGCGTTAGGTGCTGAGATACAGAGATCAACAAGAAAGATATGATTCCAACCTTCCTGACCCTATACGGTCTAATGAGCAAGACAGACATTAAATAAGAAATTAGAAATGTAGTAGCTGTTGTAAAAAAGATTGTCCTGAGGGCAAGAAGAGCATATGGCAAGGGAATTTCACCTTGTCTAGGTTGAATTTAATTTAGAGGTAACCTTATCGGTGGAATGATTACATGAGAGTGCATTTTAAAATGTCATTTATATTTAATGACCACTGGCTATTATATTTGGTTTGTATTCTATTGCTTTTCTGTTCTTGGAACAACAGACCTCCAGTTAATACAACTTTTCCTCACCATTATTACGGAGCATTTTATGGTATAGAAAGAATCTTTTAGTTATCTCAGTACATGTTAATCTGTATTTGGCAGTGGGACATCTTTTGGTACTTTTATGTCATGTTTGATAGTCATTCTTGAATGAATTTTATTTATCCAAATCATCAAAAGCTAGAAGATTATCTGGCTTCTCTGTCCTGTTCCTTTGTCCACTTCCAAATACTTAGAATCTTTTGTTATACTTTATATGAAAAGGTTATGACTTTATATCCTGTCTGACTTTAGAACAACAGCCAGGATAAGTGGGATATGAATGTTACGGCTTAACGAAATGGTTGAAGTAACTGGATATATTTAGCATAGGGAAGACAAAGGTGAGACATGATTTAATAGTTCAGATCTATTTGGTGGGCTTCTGTGAGAGCCTTGTGTGCAGTTGAGTACAGTTGACCCTTGAACAACATAGGTTTGAATTGCACAGGTCCACTTACCGAAGAATTTTTTCCAATAGTAAATAAATACTACAGTACTACACAGTCTTCGTTGGTTGAATTCACAGATGAAGAACCGCAGACAAGGAGGAACTGCTGATAACAGAGGGTCAACTATAAGTGATACTCAGATTTTCAACTGCACAAAGGGTGGCATCCCTAACCCCGAGTTGTTCAAGGGTCAGCTATAAACGATTTTTTAAAGAACAACTTAACTGAAATATAATTCACATACCATAAAATTTACCCTTTAAAAATGTACAATTCAAAAACAAAAATAATAAAAAATTAAAATTTAATATGCAATTCAGTAGTTTTTTTATTCACAGAGTTTTACGGCCATCATCACTAATTTTATATTTTCATCACTTCAAAAGAAATTCCCATTCCCCTCTCCTCTCAGCACCTGGCAAACACTACTGAATCAGAAACAGTGGGAGTGGGCCCCAGCAATCTCCTGTAACAAACCTACCAGATGATGCTGATGCTGCTGAGGACTACTGCTCTCAAGAAAGACTCTCTGTTCCCTGGTTGGTGGGGACTTCTGGTGTCCGGCCATTCTGGTGGGAGAGGGGAAGGGGTTGACATCCATGCGTGAACTCTCAGTGAATCTCCATTTCCCCCATCCCCTGCCTCACCATGGGTCTGTGTGTAAGTCATCTTCTTTCTGCTGCAGTATACTCACTCTGTGTTCCAGATAATGGCATCCATGCTTTAATGCATTGGTCATCACTCAGCCATCCGTTTTCTGTCCTCCAAAGATTTGCTGAGATCTCTTGTCTACTGAAGTCCCCCTTCCTGTTTCTTTTAATTTTTTTATTATTATTTTGAGGTTGTCTTAGGAAGGAGTGAATATAAATATCTGTTCTTAATTCACTATTTGAACTTCGTTTTTACTAGCTTGAGAGGTATTAATTTGCTTTTCTTTAATTGCTAGTTAGTTAATGTACTACTTGCTTAATGATTTAATTTCTCTGTCTCAATGTGTTAACTCTGCAGTATCTGTATACCTCCTTGGAATTCTAAACATTGGGTTCTCTCCCCATTTTTAGCATTGCATTCCTTTGTGAGAGAGATTACTAACATGCCTTTTCTCTACTTCAAGTGTATAGGAGAATAGCCCTACTACTCTTCTGTTATCTAGCTTGCTGAGTTCTTGTTCAGCAGACAGAATATCTGAAGTACTGAGTGCTTTTAAAATAAGCAGTTTGGTGTGAGTTATAAAAAAAAAAATCGCAGTCAATCCTTTGAGTAATGATAGTTATAGAACTTATTTTGCATGAAATGCAGTGCCTATTGGCATTGTCTAAAAGCAAATGCAGGTTACTATAGTGAGACATCAAATTAATACTTAGTAATTTGTCCAATATGGACAGTAATTGGAGCTATTAAAAGCAAGACTGATGTTACTTCTTTAAATTACTGTAGAATCTTGTCCAAATTCTGTTTTGTTCAGGTGGCTTTAATTACTTTTTTAGAAGGGGGAAAGAAAGCTGTGTTGGTTGCATGTTTGCAGAATTTAGGTTGGATTGGGAACAGAGAGAATTTATGTCATTTCGACTTTTTTTTTCCCCCAGCTTGTTTTCTTCTATCTAAAAATATCTGTGGCTATTCGTTTATTGAGCAATAATTTTCATGTTCACCCAAATGGCATGTAACTGTGTTGGACACCAAGGAAGCTGTTAAAAATGTGGGACAGCCCCATTGATTGACATGTAGAGGGTTAACCAGTACTGTTATGGAATTAATTAGCTACTAAGATAATGTTATCTCTCCCCCAGAGTACTGAATTTGTTAAGTGAATGGTTCTGTTAATTGAGGAGATTATAGTTAGAGACACTTAAGTTGGAATTCTAGCTTCCTTACATACTACTTTTATAAGCTTTATGACTGAGCTTCTACTTCCTAACCAAAAAGATAAATTGTAATGGTGACCTTGCAGAGCTGTTGTGAGAATTAGCTGCTATGTAAAGAAAGCCCAGTGTTTATCACAGTTTGACACTGAAATGGTAAGTGCTGTGATGGTGGTACTGATGACAGCTGGGACCTGGAGAACCCAGGGTGATTATGAAGGAGTAGCTAAAGAAAGAAGCCAAGGTGGTATAAGCAGAAAGAATAGCTGACACCTAGTAATCAAGTTGTTTTACAACAGTAACAGAATTGGAGTTTACGCATAGCAGAGATTGGGACAAATTGTGAGTCTGCCAGGATTCAGGACTCAGAAGACATCAAACTAAAACCAGTGACTGGAACGAAGGAAGGGGTTAGGACACAAAAATCAGATACCTGTCATAATTTGAAGACCAAAGCAGAAATAAACTATAAGAGCAGTTTAGGTCCTAATCTGTCCTCGGAGCTGTGGTCAGTTACGTTGACAGTGAGGTTCACTGTGTTCTGGATTCTTCTGTACTTTGAAGGAGATGATTGCTGTGCCCCTTCTGTGGTTCCATGAGCCTAACTCTTCACCTTTTATGCTACAGTTGGGACAAGATTATAATTTAAATAGTTAAGTAATGGAATAAGCCAATGTACAATCTCTTTTCGTTATTGTTGCTTCTCAATCAACTTTATTGAGTATACTTCACATACCAAAAAATGCACCCATTTTAAATGTACAGTTCAATAAATTTTGAAAAATGTCTAAACCTTTGTAATCTCCACTGTGATAAAAAACAATACTTTTATCACCCTAAAAAATCCCCTCATTGCCATTTGCAGTCAGTCTCCCTCCCCATCTCTGTGCCCTAGGCAATGAGTGATCTGTTTTTTCTCATCATAGATTTCCCCTTTCTAGAATTTCATATACTGTTTATATAATATTTAATTTTTATATAAATGGTATCATACAGTATTTATTTACTCTTCTCTATATGATGTCTTTCACTTAACATAATACTTTTGAGGTTCATCCAGTAGTTTGTTCCTTTATTTATTTATTTTTTTGTGGTACGCGGGCCTCTCACTGTTGTGGCCTCTCCCCGTTGCGGAGTACAGGCTCCGGACGCGCAGGCTCAACGGCCATGGCTCACGGGCCTAGCCGCTCCGCAGCATGTGGGATCTTCCCGGACCGGGGCACGAACCCGCATCCCCTGCATCGGCAGGCGGACTCTCAACCACTGCGCCACCAGGGAAGCCCATTTATTTATTTTTATTTTTGGCTGTGTGGGTCTTCGTTTCTGTGCGAGGGCTTTTTCTAGTTGCAGCAAGCGGGGGCCACTCTTCATCGCGGTGCGCGGGCCTCTCACTATTGCGGCCTCTCTTGTTGCGGAGCATAGGCTCCAGACGCGTAGGCTCAGTAGTTGTGGCTCACAGGCCTAGTTGCTCCGCGGCATGTGGGATCTTCCCAGACCAGGGCTCGAACCCGTGTCCCCTGCATTGGCAGGCAGATTCTTAACCACTGTGCCACCAGGGAAGCCCAGTTTGTTCCTTTTTAATGCTGAATATTATTCCATTGCATGTATATACAACTTGTTAATTCATTCATCTTTTGGTAGAAACTTGGGTTGTTTCACCTGTTATGAATGAAGCTCTGTGAAAATTAATGTACCTATGCCCATATTATGTTCATATATATTTTCATTTCCCTTGGGTAAATACCTAGGAGTTTCTGGGTTGTATGGTAAATGTATGATTAACTTTAGAAGGAACTCCCAAAACAGTTTCCTGAAGTACTTGTACTATCTGGCAATGGATAAGAGTTCTGTTTGCTCCATATCTTTGACAAAAATTGGTATTGTATTTTTTTAATCATCCTAGTAAGCATATATCTCATTATAGTTTAATTTGCATTTCTGTGATAACTAATAGTATTAAACTTTTTTCTCATGTGCTTACTGGTCATTCATATATTTTCTTTTATGAATTGTCTTTTGAATTAATTTGCCATTTTTATTAGGTTGTCTTCTCATTATTGAGTTATAAGAGTTCTTTTCCTTTTTTTATTAGTTGAAGTATAGTTATTTACAATGTTATGTTAGTTTCAGGTGTACAGCAAAGTGATTCAGTTATACATATATATATATGTATATAGGATTTGTGTGTATATATATATATATATATATATATATATATATATATCAATCAGTTCTTTTTCAGATTCTTTTCCATTGTAGGTTATTACAAGATATTGAATTTAGTTCCCTGTACTATACAGTAGGTCCCTGTTGTTTATTTATTTCATATATAGTAGTGTGTATCTGTTAATCCCAAACTCCTAATTTATCCCTCCGCCCCACTCACCCTGCTTCCCTTTTGGTAACCATAAATTTGTTTTCTATGTCTGTGAGTCTATTTTTTGTTGTGTAAATAAGTTCATTTCTCTCATTTTTTAAGATTCCACATATAAGTGATATCGTATGATATTTGTCTTTCTCTGTCTCACTTCACTTAATATGATAATCTCTAGAAGTATCCGTGTTGCTGCCAGTGGCATTATTACATTCTTTTTTATGGCTGAGTAATATTCCATTATATATATCACATCTTCTTTATCCATTCTTCTGTCGATGGACACTTAGGTTGCTTCTGTGTCTTGGCTATTGTAAATAGTCGTGCTATGAGCATTCGAGTGCATGTATCTTTTCAAATTCAAGTTTTTGTCTTTTCTGGATATATGCCCAGAAGTGGGATTGCTGGATCATACAGTACCTGTATTTTTAGTTTTTTAAGGAACCTCCAGACTGTTCTTCACTGTGGCTGAACCAATTTTTATTTCCACCAACAGTGCAGGAGGGTTCCTTTTCTCCACACCCTCTCCATCATTTACTATTTGTAGACTTTTTTTTTTTTTTTTGAATATTCATTTATTTTTAATGACTTATTAGAACAAATACCTATAGATATCATTATATATATGATATATAAATTAATTATACAATATATCATGTATTAATTATTAAAACATACTCTGGTAAATATTATATATTCAATATGAAACAGGAGGAAAGGGGGCAGGGCACAACCTTTAAAAGAATTACATAGCCCGAGGACACAACATAAACTGATTAGAACAAAATAGGTCCAAGATGGCGGACGAGTCTACTTCCACTAGACCTTGAGCCTCAGTATACACTCATTGTAACACATCAGCAAGCTAAGCGACACACCCACAGGTGCCACGACAGTTCCAAGGATGACCATAAAGGTCAAAAAGTGGGTGGTGGCTCAATTCCTAGAAATCCCCACCCCTTCCCCAAAATAGCTGGAATACTCCTCCCACTCATCAGCGTATGAAATTACTCACCCCTATAAAACTAACAACCCCATACCCTGGTGCTGCCCTCGCCTTCTTTTTTTTTTTTTTTTTTTTTTTTTTTATAGGTATACCTGGATTTAATTCTCACTTCTACCGCTTGGTAGCTGGATAGCCTTAGGCAAGTTTCATACCTCCCTGAAATTCACTTAATTCAGTCTGTAAAATGGCATAATAACTTATTATAGCATCCTTTTAGGAATTTTAAATCAGTTCTTGAAATAAAAGTACACAATATATAGACAAGTATGGATTCCTCAATAGATGTTTGACCTTTCATTTCTCCAGTATCCCACCCGCATCAAATAAAGAAAAATACTTTTTAAAATTTACGAATATTTCATTGTTGTAAAGTTAAAGCCATAAAAATAATCAAATGGCCTACTATCATACCGTTAGAAGAAAAAAAAAAAAAGGTGTTCATGAGAGTTCCATATTAGAATACAAGTTTTCCTTAGGCACCTGTTTATGTATGCTATTCTGCTCTTTACAATAAATAATTAAATTTAAAAGACTTAATTCCTCACTTTTAAGACCTTATTAGTTTACAAATTACATATTGACCTATGCTAAATTTTATACCGACCCATGCTAATGAATTCAGTACAGAAAACAAAAAACACTGCACTCAAGCAAACTACATATATATATATATATATATATATATAACTTATATGAGAATTGCTACTCCAGCTTTCTTTTGGTTTCCATTTGCATGAAATACCTTTTTCCATCCCCTTACTTTCAGTCTGTATGTGTCTCTAGGTCTGAAGTGGGTCTCTTGTAGACAGCAAATATATGGGTCTTGTTTTTGTATCCATTCAGCCAATCTGTGTCTTTTGGTGGGAGCATTTAGTCCATTTACATTTAAGGTAATTATCGATATGTGTGTTCCCATTCCCATTTTCTTAATTGTTTGGGGTTTGTTATTGTAGGTCTTTTCCTTCTTTTGTGTTTCTTGCCTAGAGAAGTTCCTTTAGCAGTTGTTGTAGAGCTGGTTTGGTGGTGCTGAACTCTCTCAGCTTTTGCTTGTCTGTAAAGGTTTTAATTTCTCCATCAAATCTGAATGAGATCCTTGCTGGGTAGAGTAATCTTGGTTGCAGGTTTTTCTCCTTCAACACTTTCAATATGTCCTGCCACTCCCTTCTGGCTTGCAGAGTTTCTGCTGAAAGATCAGCTGTTAACCTTATGGGGATTCCCTTGTGTGTTATTTGTTGTTTTTCCCTTGCTGCTTTTAATATGTTTTCTTTGTATTTAATTTTTGACATTTTGATTAATATGTGTCTTGGTGTATTTCTCCTTGGATTTATCCTGTATGGGACTCTCTGTGCTTCCTGGACTTGATTAACTATTTCCTTTCCCATATTAGGGAAGTTTTCAACTATAATCTCTTCAAATATTTTCTCAGTCCCTTTCCTTTTCTCTTCTTCTTCTGGAACCCCTATAATTCGAATGTTGGTGCGTTTAATGTTGTCCCAGAGGTCTCTGAGACTGTCCTCAGTTCTTTTCATTCTTTTTTCTTTATTCTGCTCTGCAGTAGTTATTTCCACTATTTTATCTTCCAGGTCACTTATCCGTTCTTCTGCCTCAGTTATTCTGCTATTGATCCCATCTAGAGTACTTTTAATTTCATTTATTGTGTTGTTCATCGTTGCCTGTTTCATCTTTAGTTCTTCTAGGTCCTTGTTAACTGATTCTTGCATTTTGTCCATTCTATTGTCCATTCTATCTCCAAGATTTCGGATCAACCTTACTATCATTATTCTGAATTCTTTTTCCGGTAGACTGCCTATTTCCTCTTCATTTGTTAGGTCTGGTGGGTTTTTATCTTGCTCCTTCATCTGCTGTGTGTTTTTCTGTCTTTTCATTTTGCTTATCTTACTGTGTTTGTGGTCTCCTTTTTTGCAGGCTGAAGGTTCGTAGTTCCTGTTGTTTTTTGTGTCTGTCCCCAGTGGCTAAGGTTGGTTCAGTGGGTTGTGTCGGCTTCCTGGTGGAGGGTACTAGTGCCTGTGTTCTGGTGGATGAGGCTGGATCTTGTCTTTCTGGTGGGCAGGTCCACGTCTGGTGGTGTGTTTTGGGGTGTCTGTAGACTTATTATGATTTTGGGCAGCCTCTCTGCTAATGGGTGGGGTTGTGTTCCTGTCTTGCTAGTTGTTTGGCATAGGATGTCCAGCACTGTAGCTTGCTGGTCGTTGAGTGAAGCTGGGTGCTGGCGTTGAGATGGAGATCTCTCGGAGATTTTTGCTGTTTGATATTATGTGCAGCTGGGAGGCCTCTTGTGGACCAGTGTCCTGAAGTTGGCTCTCCCACCTCAGAGGCACAGCACTGACTCCTGGCTGCAGCACCAAGAGCCTTTCATCCACAGGGCTCCTTAATTTGGGATGATTCGTTGACTATTCAGGTATTCCACAGATGCAGGGTATATCAAGTTGATTGTGGAGCTTTAATCCGCTGCTTCTGAGGCTGCTGGGAGAGATTTCCCTTTCTCTTCTTTGTTCTCACAGCTCCCAGGGGCTCAGCTTTGGATTTGGCCCCGCCTGTGCGTGTAGGTCGCCGGAGGGCGTCTGTTCTTTGCTCAGACAGGACGGGGTTAAAGGAGCCGCTGATTCGGAGGCTCTGGCCCACCCAGGCCGGGGGGCAGGGAGGGTCACGGAGCGCGGGGCGGGCCTGCAGCGGCAGAGGCCGGCGCGACGCCGCAGCCTGAGGCGCGCCGCGCGATCTCCCGGGCGAGCTGTCCCTGGATCCCGGGACCCTGGCAGTGGCGGGCTGCACAGGCTCCCCGGAAGGGCGTGCGGCCAGTGACCCGCGTTCGCACACAGGCCTCCCGGTGGCGGCAGCAGCGGCCTTAGCGTCTCATGTCTGTCTCTGGGCTCCGCACTTTTAGCCGCGGCTCGCGCCCGTCCCTGGAGCTCTCTCAAGCAGCGTTCTTAATCCCCTCTCCTCGTGCACCAGGAAACAAAGAGGGACGCAAAAGTCTCTTGCCTCCTCGGCAGGTCCAGACCCTTCCCCGGACTCTCTCCCGGCTAGCCGCGGCGCACCAACGCCCTGCAGGCTGTGCTCACGCCGCCAACCTCAGTCCTCTCCCGGCGCTCCGACAAAAGCCGGAGCCTCAGCTCCCAGTCCCGCCCGCCCCGGCGGGCGAGCAGAAAAGCCTCTCGGCTGGTGAGCTCCGGCCGGCCCGATCCTCTGCGCTGGAATCTGTCCGCTTTGCCCTCCGCACCCCTGTTGCTGTGCTCTCCTCCGCGGCTCCCAAGCTCCCCCACTCCGCCTCCCGAAGTCTCCACCCGCGAAGGGGCTTCCTAGTGTGTGGACACTTTTCCTCCTTCACAGCTCTCTCCCGCTGGTGCAGGACCCGTCCCTATCCTTTTGTCTCTGTTTAGTTTTTTCTTTTGCCCTAACCAGGTACGTGGGGGGTTCCTTGCCTTTTGGGAGGTCTGAGGTCTTCTGCCAGCGTTCAGTAGGTGCTCCGTAGGAGTTGTTCCACGCGTAGATGTATTTCTGGTGTATCTGTGGGGAGGAAGGTGATCTCCGCGTCTTACTCTTCCGCCATCTTCCCGGAACTCCTATTTGTAGACTTTTTGATGATGGCCATTCTGACTGGTGTGAGGTGATACCTCATTGTAGTTTTGATTTGCATTTCTCTAATAAATAGTGATATTGAGCATCTTTTCACATGCCTGTTGGCCAGTTGTATGTCTTCTTTGGAGAAATGTCTGTTTAGGTCTTCTGCCCATTTTTTGATGGAGTTGTTTGTTTTTTTAATATTGAGCTGTTTGAGCTGTTCATATATTTTGAAATTAATCCCTTGTTGGTCGCATTGTTTGCAAATATTTTCTCCCTTTTTGTCGGTTGTCTTTTCGTTTTGTTTGTGGTTTCCTTTGCTGTGCAAAAGCTTTTAAGTTTGCTTAGGTCCCTTTTGTTTAGTTTTGGTTTTATTTCAATTACTCTAGGAGTCAGATCCAAAAAACTATTGCTGCAATTTATGTCAAAGAGTGTTCTGCCTATGTTTTCCTTCAGGAGCTTTGTAATATCTGGTCTCACATTTAGGTTTTTAATCCATTTTGAGTTTATTTTTGTATATGGTATTAGGGAATGTTCTAATTTCATTCTTTTATATGTTGCTGTCCAATTTTCCCAGCACCACTTATTGAAGAGACTGTCTTTTCTCCATTGTTATATTCTTGCCTCCTTTGTCATAGATTAATTGACCATAAGTGTGTGGGTTATTTCTGGGCTATCTATCCTGCTCCACTGATCTATGTGTCTGTTTTTGTGCCAGTACCATATGGTTTGATGCCTGTAATGTTATAGTGTATTCTGAAGCCAGGGAACATGATTCCTCTAGCTCTATTCTTTTTTTCTCAAGACTGTTTGAGAAATAGTCTTGGCTATTCGGGATCTTTTGTGTTTCCATACAAATTCTAAAATTTTTTGTTCTAATTCTGTGAAAAATGCCATTGGTAATTTGATAGGGATTGCATTGAATCTGTAGATTGCCTTGGGTAATATGACCGTTTTAACAATATTGATTCTTCCAATCCAAGAACACAGATCTTTCCATCTGTTTATGAAGTTATAAGGATTCTTTATATGTTCTGGATACTAGCCCTTTATCAGATTTATGTATTGCAAATACCTTCCCCCAGTCTGCCTTTCCTTTCCATCTTTTTTACAGTGTCTTTTGAAGACCAGAGTCTTTTATTTTGTTGGTGTATACTTTATCAGTTTTCTTCCTTATATGATTCATGACTTTTGTATCCTATTCAAAAGGTTACACAGATTTTCTTCTGTGTTTTTTCCCTAGGAATTTTATAATTGTAGCTTGTACGTTTGGGTTTGTGATCTCCCTACTAGTCTGTAAGTTCCTTGAAGGTAAAGGTCATGCCTTATTTATGTCGACATTTTCCATAGTGGTTAGTAGCCTAATAACTATTTGTTGAAGAAATAAATAAATTTGACTTTATGGTAGAAAATGATGATTGTAAGGTAAGGACACATAGCTAGGCCCTAAGCTGCTGTATCTGTTTCTTCTTGGCTGATATGATCTGTGGGCTTGAATTACTTATGTGCTTTTGACTTATTTCATCAATCTCTTCTAGTTGGGGAAAAAAATATCTCCAATCAGAAAATGCATTAATGAACTTGGAATAATATTATATTCAATTTATTTAGATATTTCAAAGTACCCGTATTATATGAAAGAAAAATTTCATTTTATATTCCCATGTTGTTGGTACGAGTTCTTCTTTGTATGAATTCAGAAATTTTTGTGTCTTTTAAGAAAAATCAGTATTTTAAAAATTCACCTGTAAGCTATGTGCATGAATTATAGAAACCACTGAAAAACTTCTGTGTATTTTACTTTACCAAAATAAATTTACTTCCTTTTCTACAAAATAAAAGGAAACTTCATCTTTGCTCCTCTAGAAGAAATTGCTAATAAAGAAACTCAGCCATGGTTTTTGCTTCTTTCTCACAGTAGAAATTGTGAGAAAGAATTTGTAACAAATAAGCTTAGTAACATACATTAGTTGGTATTCATATTATTTTTGTTTCTCCTGATGTCAATCCCAACTTGATCTCTCATGATATACCCCCACACTGAAAAAAATAAAACCTGTGTTTTGCCACTTGAAACAGGTTCATAGGACAGTAAACTGCTGTGCCACATAAATGTCTGCAATTTGGAGAATGTGCAAAACCTTAGCCATCCATATTTCACATTTAAGAGGCTGATTTAGTATATGAATTATGATTGAGATTGGGAGATAAAGACAAAAACCTAAAGTTTTTGTTTCTGGAACATCATTTAGTGACCTTCCTTAGTTTCTTCAACTGGGTAATTCTGTGCTTTCCTCCTGATTCTACTTCAGGACAGTAGAGTATGAGATTCAGTGAAAACATTTCAACTCTAGTCAGACAGTACTTCAGAGAGTGCTGTACAAGGAAATACCTCAAAAATTTTTGTGCATGCCCCCTTGTAGCCAAAATATGTGTTTGATTTGATAATGTATTTCATATATAGCTGTTGAGGATTGGGTGTGACTTGGGAGTTTGAAAATAACTGCTCAGATCCAAATCCAGAGTCTCTCTACATTTTGTGTCAATCATACCATGATCTATATCATTAAGAATATTTGTTTTTAGTATCTATTACAGCACTAGCTGTTTCTTTGTAGCATTGAGAGATGTATTTATAAGTGAAGCCAAATCAGAAGATGGAGGCAGTATCCATTTCATCATGTATCTGTTTTGGATATTCTTTCTCAGGGAGCTACGACCATTGGAGAATAGTTCATTCATCCTCATCTTGATGATGAATAAAATGACTTATAGTTTGCTCGCTTTGAGTAAAGAACCTAGAAAAGCCTGATTCTGAGAGTTATGCACTCATATAGATGGAAAGTTAACAAAAGTTGCAAGTATGGTTTACTGAATAATTCTGCCGTTGTGCATTAATGACTCTGAAAGTCATATCAGAAGCGGGGAAAAGAGGTCTGGTATGGCAGAGCAATAGATGTGGGAAAAACAGGATATGTGTGACTGGGCACTGGAACAAATTCAGAAGATGTACCCAATAACTCTCTCCTCCGTTGATCCCTTTCCTCATGTTCCATTGTCTGAATGCACATTTTTTTCCCAGTTGATTGTCTTCTGCATTTATTGAGATTTCAACAGTTGACTTCAGTGCTGGACAGCAGAACTTACTACAGTCACAGGAATGCTCTGATCCGCACTGACCAGTATGGTAGCCACTAGCTGTATGTGGCTATTTAGCATTTGAAATGCAGCTAGTGTGACTGAGGAACTGAATTTTTATTAACTTTATTTAAATTTAATTAGTGTAACTATAAGTAGCCACCATGTTGAACAATGCAAACTTACCATGTGCTGTTTGGCAGTTTCTTTTGCCCTTAGCATAGTAATGATGCTGGGAAAATGTAGGTATTCAGTATGTATTAATATTTTTTGAATTAAATTGAATATACAGTCAGAAGGGAAAGGTCAGAAGCTTGAAGAACTCAGTGGTGGCTTGGTAGGTGTTGTGAGCTCTGTTGCCAATGCCTTCCCTTTAAATTTTAGTATAATTTTGTTATTTTATGGTTTCAGTGTGTCCCATTAGCTTGCCCATCCTGACTCTTTTTTGATGTCTAAATATTGCATAGACACAAAATTAAACATCTTAAATAGATGTATGGGTAAAACAAAGAATAATGATACAATCAACACCTGAGTCCCCCAAAATGCTTCAATTCTTTAGTCTCCTGCATATTCTTTTCTAATCACGTCCTCTTCCCTCCCCATGAAAACTAGCTACTAATCTCAATTTTGTGTTTATCATTCCTTTCCTTTATGGTTTTATCACTTATGTTCATATTTATAAATAATACACAGTTTAGTTTAAAAGTTTTTATATTTTGTATAAAAAGAATCATATGTATATATTCTGTGACTTAGTTTACTCACTTAACATTATACTCCTAAGTTAGATCCATGCTGTGTAATGTTTTCACTACTGTAGGGTATTCCCTTTGTATGAATATGCCAAAAATTATCTATTTTACTACTGGTGGATGTTTTTTCCTCATGTTTTGCTAGTGCATACAGTGCAACTGTGAAACAGATTTAATTCGTCTTTCACTTGGTACACATGTGAAAGACTTACTGCAGGGTCCAAAAGAACATTTCTCTATTCTGTTTGTGTCTGTCTTCATCCTCTTCTCCTCTTCCCTCCTTCCTCTGCCTCCACCCCCTCCCTCTCCCACTCCCCCACCTTCTAGAATTCAGGGAAGATGAATGCAAAGAAATAGAGACTTTTCTGCATTATTCCTATAAGCTAAATGCTCCTTTGAAGGGAGCTTGCCTCTGTTTCTAGTCTGCCATGATCCCTTTGTGCTTTTATGTTTATAGACCAAGCTCTGATTTGGAATCTGTCAGGAATATTAGAAATGTTGTATATCATTCTTAGTCCATAGCTTTTATGCAAATCGTACCCTTTTTGTGAAATAACACCTTTTGTATCGTTGGTACCTTTTACTTTCAATCATAATTGGTAATTAGAAGGTCTAGATCGGTGGTTGGAATGTCTCAAGAGCTTTTTTAAAAATACAGATGCATCAGATTTCAGCTCAGGTCCCCAGAAAAGCAGATTTAATTGGTTTTTCTGGGCATCAAGATTAGGGTTTTGTTTGCTTGTTTTGTTTGTTTTTTTAACTTTTTATTTTATATTTGAGCATAGCGAATTAACAATGTTGTGACAGTTTCAGATGCACAGCAAAGCGACTCAGTCATACATGTACATGTATCCATTCTCCCCCAGACTCCCCTCCCATCCAGGCTGCCACATAACATTGAGCAGAGGTCCCTGTACTATACAGTAGGTTCTCGTTGATTATCCTTTTTAAATATAGCACTGTGTACATGTCAATCCCAACCTCCCTAACTATGCCTTCCCTTCACCCTCCCCAACCCCCGTAACCATAAGTTCATTCTCTAAGTCTGTCTCTTTCTGTTTTGTAAATATGTTCATTTGTATCATTTCTTTTTAGATTCCGCATATAAGCGATATCATACGATATTTCTCTTTCTCTGTCTAACTTACTTCACTCAGTATGACAGTCTCTAGGTCCATGGTCGATCAGTGTTGCTGCAAATGGCATTATTTCATTCTTTGTTATTGCTGAATTATATTCCATTGTATATATGTACCACACCTTCTTTATCCATTCCTCTGTCAGTGGACATTTAGGTTGCTTCCATGTCTTGGCTATTGTAAACAGTGCTGCAGTGAACATTAGGGTGCATGTATTCTTTCAGACAATGTCTTTCTCCAGGTATATGCTAAGGAGTGGGATTGCCGGGTCATATGGTAGCTCTATTTTTAGTTTTTTAAGGAATCTCCATACTGTTCTCCATAGTGGCTGTACCAATTTACATTCCATTCCCACCAACAGTGTAGGAGTGTTCCCTTATCTCTGCACCCTCTCCAGCGTTTATTGTTGGTGAATTTTTTGATGATAGCCATTTTGACTGGTGTGAGGTGATAGCTCATTGTAGTTTTGATTTGTATTTCTCTAATCATTAGTGATGTCGAACATCTTTTCATGTGCCTCTTGGCCATCCATATGTCTTCCTTGGAAAAATGTCTGTTCAGGTCTTCTGCCCATTTTTTGATTGGGTTATTTGTTTTGATGATATTAAGCCTCATGAGCCGTTTGTAAATTTTGGAGACTAATCCCTCGTTGGTCACATCATTTGCAAATATTTTCTCCCATTCTGTGGGTTGTCTTTTTGTTTTGTTTATGGTTTCCTTTGCTGTACAAAAGCTTTTGAGTTTAATTAGGTCCCATTTGTTTATTTTTATTTCCATTACTCTAGGAGACAGATCGGAAAAGATATTGCTGCGATTTATGTCAGAGAGTGTTCTGCCTATGTTTTCCTCTAGAAGTTTTATAGTGTTGTGTCTCACATTTAGGTCTTTAATCCATTTTGAGCTTATTTTTGTGTATGGTGTTAAAGAGTGATCTAATTTCATTTTTTTACATGTAGCTGTCCAGTTTTTCAGCACCATTGTCAAAGAGACTGTCTTTCCACTATCGTGTAGTCTTGCCTCCTTTCTCTTAAATTAATTGACTGTAAGTGCATGGGTTTATTTCTGGGCTTTCTATCCTGTTCCATTGACCTAGCGTTCTATTTTTGTGCAGTACCATACTGTTTTGATGACTGTAGCTTTGTAGTATAGTCTCAAGTCAGGGAGTATGATTCCTCCAGATCCATTTTTCTTTCTCAAGATTGCTTTGGCTATTCGGGGTCTTTGTTTCTCCATACAAATTTTAAGATTTTTTGTTCTTGTTCTGTGAAAAACTGGCTTTGGTAATTTGATAGGGATTGCATTGAATCAAGATTGTTTTCTGAAGTATTGATACCATAGATTATTCTATGCAGCCAAGATTGAGAACCACCCTAGGTCACTTGTTCTCCAAGTGTTGTCCTTGGACCAGGAGCGTCAGCATCACCTGGCAACTTGTAGCAATATAAACTCTCAGGCCTACCCTAAGACCTACTGAAGCAGAAATTCTGAGAGTGGGATCCAGCAAGCTGTGTTTTATCAAGCCCTAGGTGATTCTAATCATGCTAAAGTTTTAGAACCACTGCTCTAGGTCATCTAACTATTTCTAACAAAGCCTCCTTTAACTCAAGTTTAACCTTTTAGGATCCACAGTGTTCTGTGTTATCATTTTTTGTAACCTAAAATGGAGTGAAAAAGTATCCTGATTGACCATCAAAGCTTATAAATGACTGTCCCCTTTCCACTAAGGAGGGGCTGTAGATAAAGCATAAGACAGAAAAAAGCAGCTGTAAGTGGTAGGAAGTGACACTTGCAGACATAACAAGTGGAAGAAGGAAGGTGTATCAGGAACAGCCACCAAGAATGAAATGACCTTGTATAGAGAGGCAAAAACCAATCAGATAACAGTGACATTAAGGTACAAAACTTCTCTTTGGAGCATATGGTAGTGTTTTGTGGGTTTATGGGACCGTTGATCAACTGTGCTGTACTTTGTTAGTTTTGAAGAGTGCACACATGCAGCAAACAGAAAGTGGGCCATGGAGTCAAATTGTGTTGGTTAAAACCAGCTTTGCTATGCTGCTCTGTACTAGTTACTTAACTTGTCTAAGCTTCAGTTTCTTCCACTGTGAATGAAGTGAAATCACCTGCCTTATAGAGTAGATAGCACCACTTGCTATCTCCTTACAGAATAGCAAGAATGAAATAAAACGTGTAAAGTGACTAATGGACAATTAGTTTCAATAAACTTTTTAAAAATTCTATTTTGATAAAATTCAGTACACATAACATGAAATTTACTTTTAGTGACATTGTATAACCAACACCACTATACAGTTCCAGAACATTTTTGTCACCCCAAAAGGAAACCCCATACCCGTGATGCAGTCATTTGCCATTCCCTCCTCTCCCTAGCCCTTGGCAGCCGCTTTTCTGCTTTCTGTCTCTATGGATTTGCCTAGTCTGGATATTTCATAGAAAAGAAATCATACCGTACGTGGCCTTTTGTTTTTTGTTTTTTTTTGTTTGTGGCTGCATTGGGTCTTCGTTGCTGCGCGTGGGTTTTCTCAGGTTGTGTCCAGCGGGGGCTACTCTTTGTTGCAGTGCGTGGGCTTCTCATTGCGGTGGCTTCAGTTGTTGTGGAGCATGGGCTTTAGGCGCACGGGTTTCAGTGGTTGCAGCACACGGGCTCAGTAGTTGTGGCTCGTGGGCTCTAGAGCACAGGCTCATTAGTTGTGGTGCACGGGCTTAGTTGCTGCGCGGCATGTGGGATCTTCCCAGACCAGGGCTCGAACCCATGTCCCCTGCACTGGCAGGCAGATTCTTAACCACTGCGCCACCAGGGAAGTCCTGGCCTTTTGTATTTGTCTTTTTTCATTTAGCATCATGTTTTCAAGGTTCATTTATATTGTAGGATATATTAGTACTTTGGTCCTCTTAATGGCTGAATAATATTCCATTGTATGGATATACCACATCTCTTTTATCCATTAATCCATTGGTGAACATTTGGATTGTTTCTACTTTTTGGCTACTATGAAAAATGCTGCTTTGAACATCTACATACAGGGAGTTTTTTGAACACTTGTTTTCATTTCTTTGGTGTTTGTACTCAGGAGTGGAAATGCTGGGTCATATGATAATTCTATTTTTAACTTTTTAAGGTATCACCAGACTTTTTCACAGCAATTGCAGGATTTTACATTCCCACCAGCATGTGCAAGGAGTTTCTCCACATCCTCACCAACACATGTTATTGTCCATTTAAAAAATTATAGCCATCAAAAATTTTTTTAAGTATATTGATTAGTGATCTTAACTTTTTTTTAAGGTAGTAGTTCTTAATCAGGAGTTCACATAATAATTACTTGTAGAACTTTTAAATATACTCATGACCAGAACCCTCCCTATATTTTCTGAGTGGAAGTCTCCAGAGGTAAAGCTCAGAATTAATACTCCTCCTTAAGAATCATTGCCTAATGTAGTGGTTCTCAAAGTTTGATCTGGGGCCCTCTGAGACCCTTTCAGAGGAGTCCTTTGAGATGAAAACTATTTTCATAATAATAGTAAGCCACTATTTTGTGTCTTTCTCATTTTTATTCTCTCTTGAGTATACAGTGAAGTTTTCCAAAGTCTTCATAACATGTGATAGCAGAACAGATTGAATGCATAAGCAGTTATGAGAACCCAGCTGTCTTCTATTAAGCCAGATATGAAGGAGATTTACAAAAATGTAAAACAGTGCCACTCCTCTTATGAATTTTTATTAAAAAGATGTTTTTATGACATAGGATGGGTTTATCATTGTTTTTAAATGAGTTAATAAATTTTTTAAAATTTTATCAGTTTTAATGATAGATATTGGTAGACATAACCTACATAAACAAAATCTCTTGCACTGACTGAAAGTATAAAGAGATCTTGAGACCAACCAAATCAGAACTGTAGACCTTTGGAAAGAAAGGAGATGCACACACAAAAAAACAAAAACAAAACTCTTACCCATTTGTTGAACACTTACCATATAGTTAATATTACATTAAACTTTTTACATATTGTTTCATCTTTATAATAACCTCATGACAAATATATACTTAACTTCATTTTCACATGGGAAAATTAAGTCTCAAAGAAGTTAACTTGGCTAGTTCATAAGTGGAGGGCCCAGAATTTCAATTTAGGTATTTAGAGTACAGGCTTAACTTAATCACTGTGATGACCTTTAAAAAGTATGGGTCATCAGTACAGGACTTGAGCCCAGGAAATTGTTGATAGTTCAGTGCCATAATGACTCATCTACTGCTACAGTATCAGGCCTCAGAAAACCTTTGAAATCTTTGTAGACTTAAAATAACATGTAAATACCATGTGGTGCATGTACCTAAATTAAAGTTCTCACATGGTCTCTTTCATGGTCCTCAGTACAAGGACTGCTAAATATGAGAAATACAAGAGGGATAATCTAGGCAAGGCATGAATAGATGCAGTTGACAAAATGTATACCTTTTTTAAAAGGTGATTTTAGTATCTTGTTAAAAATGTGAGGACAAATACACAGAAAGAACAATTAGCAAACTTTGACCCTTGAGAAAAGTGTTATTTTCTGGGACTTCCCTGGTGGCACAGTGGTTAAGAATCTGCCTGCCAGTGCAGGGGACACAGGTTTGATTCCTAGTCCGGGAAGATCCCACCTGCCGTGGAGCAACTAAGCCCGTGCACCACGACTACTGAGCCTGTGCTCTACAGCCCTCGAGCCACAGCTACTGAGCCCAAGTGCCACAACTACTGAAGCCCACAGGCCTAGAGCCCGTGCTCTGCAACGAGAGAAGCCCGTGCACCGCAGCAAAAAGTAGCTCCCACTCGCCACAACTAGAGAAAGGCCACACGCAGCAATGAAGACCCAACACAGCCTAAATAAATAAATTTATTATTTTTTTAATGTTATTTTCTAAATTCAGTCAGTCCTCTGAAGAGTCCATCATTACAGGAATGATGAAGTAGCAATACTTGTTTTAACATGTTGGTATCCACTCGCAGAAGCCAAAGAGGCAGGTGCTTCTCTGTTTACGTTGAATAAGACTAAGGGAAATTTTTTTCATGTGGTAATACTTTAGTTTCTCAAAAAGTAAAATCTTTGCTTACTAGAGATGTTCATCTGATCTAGTCCTTTTCAAAGATATACTTGTTGCCTACAGAGCAAAAATAATATATGGGCAGTCTTTTCAAAAAACTGATTCTTTTATCGCCTAGTGCCTTCTGTGAAAAATTATTTCAAGGAATAGCAGAATTTTTTGCTTAGTAATTGATACTCTGTTTACCACCTTCCTCTTACTCCTCTATCCTCACCCCCATCCCAGTGCTGTTTCAAAGGTTCAAAGTTTGGGGATCAGCACATTTTACAGAAAATCAGTTAGTTATTTGACAAATTTTAATTGTCTAGTGTGTGTCATGCACTGGGTTAAGAACTGAGGATACTATAAGGAACCAAAAAATAGATAAGGTCACTCATGAAATTTACAGTCTAGTGAAAGAGATGGACATTAAACAAATAATTACATCTGTATATGTCATTTATTTTAATTTTAAGAGGCTCTATGAACAGTAGTACATGGTGTTATTAAAGACCCTAATGGGAGGATTGACCTGGAAGGTTGGAAGAAGACTGAGGCCAGTGTGGGGGTCAGGGGAGGCATGAGTTCTGTTTGTGACAAGTGAAAGGACTAAATAGGCGGATGTATGCTTCTGGAGCTTAGAGAAGAAGTCTGGGCAGGAGATACAAATTTGTGAATTGTGTGCCAATAGGTAATTAATTGAAACTTAATTGACGGAAGTGAGATCATTTAAGGAGAATGTATACAGTGAGAAAAGAGATTCTAGGAGTACGGTTCAAAGAGTGCTAGTGTTTAATGAATAGCTAGTGTATGTAGAAGGAGACAGAGGTGGAGATCAGATAAATAGGAAAACTAGGAGAATACAGTGTTAAATATTCCAAGAGGAGAGAGTATTTCAAGGAGTATTAAATAAAATTCAGACTCTCTTTACCATGGCTCACAAGGAAGACCCTACATGTTCTGATCCCTTCCAAACTCTTTGACCTCATCTCTTACCATTCGTCTTGCTGCTGGCCTGCTTCTGTTCTTCAAACTTGTCAGGCTCTTTCCTACCTTAGGACCTGTGTGCTTCATATTCCCTTTGCTAAATGTCCTTCCCCCAGTTCATATGCTCATCAGAGAAGAGTAGCCAACCCTCCAGTCCCTTTAGCAGGATTGTTGTCAGACTCTGTCGAACTTTGAATCTCATTATACAATTAAGATTAAATTTGCTTGGACCTCAAATTCAGTTCTAAATCAGATACTTAGGACATGTTAAAGAAAATTAATTTTGCAGAAATGTTTAGCAGTTGTGGTAAAGAAGAAATTTTTAGATTTTACAGTGCATCCTCGCTAAGACATCTTGTTAATAGTTGATGAATGGTGAGAGCTACATCTCTTTATAAACCCATTCACCAAGTGTACTATTGCAAGATAGAGGAAAGGGGGTAAGCTGAAAAGGAGGTGTCTGGTGTCCACTCTGTTAGGCATGTAGAAGCAATGAGTGACAAATATGTCACAGTATTGATAATCCAGTAGATACAAAGCAGTAATAATATAGATGATTGTTTTCTGGATGATGGGAATACCACTTGACAAAGACTGTTTTAAAAGTCCGTTTAAAGTTGTCTGTGAGTTCACTTCAGTTCAATGAATGTTTCCTGAATGACAGTAGGGAAGTGATAGGAGGTTGGGAGTGGGCAGCCTTAGGGAAAGTTGCTGATCCCCCATATGCTGAACGATAAGTTCTTCCCCAGCTAAAAAGGCAGTAATTCCTCTTTTCTTTCAAAATATAAAGATTAGCTCTTAAATTTCAGGGCCAGAAGGAATAAATGGCAAAGCAATCAGTGACTACTTTATAATAATCCACTTGCCAATGTAGGGCTTCATAAAACTCCACACAAGGGAGAAAGTGACCTTTGCAGAACCATTTTTTGGTAACTTTACTTTTTATTTTTAAAAAGCCATTTTTGTAGTTATCTTAGCTGATGTGTATTGAATGTACTTTTGTTATCTTAAACGTCAACTCCAAGCTCATGGACTTTCCATATATAGCTTCCCTTTCTCCATAATTGGCACAAGAATGATTCTTAGTACTGAGTGTTTTCTTTCTCTGCTGGTCTCTTCTCACAGCAGTACTGGCCTTTCACCTGGTTTTGTATCTTATTTTAGTAATGGCCTTGTTCTCAGATCTTATTTTAACTATGGCTTGGGCCAAGCCTTGCTGCAAATTGCTTTCATGTGTGTGGAAGACGGAGGAAAAAGAAGAAATCAGCATAAATTAAAATAATCGTGATTTCACATGGACCTAGAAACAAAATTATGTAAAAGATACTAAAGAATAATGCCAAACTGCCTGCACCTCCCACTCATGTAAGAATTTGAAGACCAGAAAGGCTAAATGTCTTGCTAAAGTTTACAAAATATTGATTAAAATTTATCTTCTCATTATTTGCATGAAAGCAGCATATCCTAGGGAGCTATAATTTTAATACATAAAACAAATAAGCTATTCACAAGGAAGAGAAATATACCAAACTACTCACCCTAGTTATCTTTGAGAAGGCGGGGAGTGCATATTACAAATTTTTCTCTCTTATTTACTGGGTTTGTCCATGTTCAGTTATGAGCATCATTATTTTAATATCATAATGAAGGCTGTGATCATTAGAGTCAGAGCTAGAGTTGAATCTGGCCTCTACCACTTGTTAGGCTATGACTATAACTTTTGAAAAAGCTTCTTCACCTCTCTGAACTTCAATTTCTTAGACTGAAAAATAGAAGTAACAATGTATCCTTTATTGAGTTATAATAAAGGAGTTAACTGTAAGGTTCTCACATCTAATGCCTGGCCCACAAGGAGCACTTGCTAATGGTAGCCACTATCACTACTACTACTTTCACTACTGTATTATAGAACACTGGACGCTGACCTGGGGTGATCTTTATTGAATGATTTAAACATTTATCTGCTTAACAACTTGATGCTAAATTAGGGAATTTGTCAACATACCTTCCAGCTTATTTTATCTTTTTGTTAATTCAGAGAAAGCACCATGGCCATTGATTTTTACTTTACCCTATTAGAATAATACTTAACTTTGGGATACCACAATTAGAATCTAATCCTTTCTAAAATAAAAATCCTTGATCCTCTCCTATATTTTATACAAGAGAGTTTACCCTGTATTGCTAGAGAAAATCATTAACCATTGTTAAATAAAAAATCCCTATTGTTAAATATCTTGGAGCTCCCTCCCTATCCATGTGAGAAGTAGGTGCCCTTGTGACTTGAATCGGTAGTTCTTTTTAGATACCGTTGTTTTCTCTGTTTCTAGTACCTTAATACATATATAATGTGTCTCTTTTGAACAGCAATCCCATTGGCCTCCTTGTATTTCAGGATGATAACTGCCCATTTCTTAGAAGTCTTCCTCAGAGCCTCCAAAGTAAATTCCACCAATGCCATGGAGTTTCTATTCATGCCCTGGAAAATTTCAATAGAATATTCTTTGTTATTAGTGAACATCTGTATGTACAATTTCATGTGATGCAGTGCCAGAAAAGAATGTCGTTTTATTTATTTAAATATACTATTGCCAACCTACCTAGAGCTCGCATAGTCATAGATTAGAAGCTCGAGGTCCTGTGATTTTTGAATTTATTGTTTGGGGCAGACCTAAATTGTTTGACCCATTTTAGCTATTGAGTAACAGCCACAGTAAAATATATCTGAGTATTTTTCTGTACATTATTTGTAATGTTACTGTTTATAAGGATGTTATGCTTTTCCAGTTTACAACTGAAGAAGCCTGTCATCCTCATTATTATTCATTCAACTTGAGCACCTGTTTTATCTTAGGCACTGAAGTTGCAAAGATGAATAAAACATTTTTCCTACTGTAGAATATTTCATAGTTTGAGGGAGAAAGATACAAAATGCACAATTATATTTCTAAGTGATACAGTCTGTATAATAAATGTATAAACAAAGTGTTACAGTCATAGAAAGGAGGGAACAATAAATTTGGGGGTGTATGGTAAGGTTACAAAGAGAAAGTGACATTTAAGTCAAGTCTTGAAGGATGGATGGGAATTTGCCATTTGGAGAGAGAGGAACAAAGGACGGGCACTACAGAGAGGGGACAGCCAATGAAAAAGCCTAAAGGCATATGGGGCATGTAAGGAGAGTATCCTCAGTGTGCTGGAGAAAAGGCTTTGTGAAGGAAGGTCCAGTCAAAGTTAGGAGTTTGAATTTTAACCTTTGAGTAGGGGAGAACCATTGAAGATTTTTAAATTAGGGCTGATCTAATCAGATTTGAGTTTGAAAACGTATAGTAGTTTGGGACTGGAGGAAGAAAGGCAGGTGACAGACACAAGAGTTGACACAAGACAAAGTTGTGGAAATAAAGAAGAGTCTCTAGATCTGCAAGAGTTTCCCTAGGTATAAACAATATAATTCTGTGATCAATATGATAGGGAAGTGTGTGGGCGGTGAGGGAGGGATGGGGATCTGGTTTGGGTGACGAGGTGGGTTAGCTAAGATTAACAGAGCTGGGGAAAATGTACTGTTCATTATTTTGTTTTTGCTTGTTTCGGGGAGCAAGGCAAGGGTTTTCGTTTTGGACAAGGTAAGGTCAGTGTTTTTAGGAACATTCTAGTAAGCAAGTCTGGATCTGAATCTTGGGAGAGAGGTTACATAGTAATATTTTGAATTCTTACGGTTTGTTTTTCCATTAAAAACTAAGATTCTTGGAGGGTCACTGATCATGGTCTCAGAAAGGTGGCTGTAGAACCAAAACATAAATTCCTAAGCTTCTTACCAACTAGGCCTCAACTGAAATGGCCTTTGAAAGAAAAAATAAATCTCATGATTTCCACTATAATTGTTTTACTGTTTAATTTCCCACAGTATCTTTACTTAAAAAAAACACAACACAACAAAAAAATACTGGTATGTATATCTACAATCCGTTTTCTGTACTGTTTTCTGATCTTGATATTATTTGACTGATGATAAATGAAGAGTGTTGAGGATAACAGCTAAGGAGCCCCAAACCTCTTGTTTTGTTCTAGCAAAACCTTAAAATTCAAAGATTACTTGGTCCTCGGGACTTCCCTGGTGGCGCAGTGGTTAAGAATCCGCCTGCTGGGCTTCCCTGGTGGCACAGTGGTTGAGAGTCCGCCTGCCCAAACAGGGGACACGGGTTCGTGCCCCGGTCCGGGAAGATCCCACATGCCGCGGAGCGGCTGGGCCTGTTGCCCATGGCTGCTGAGCCTGCGCGTCCGGAGCCTGTGCTCCGCAACGGGAGAGGCCACAACAGTGAGAGGCCCGCGTACCGGAAAAAAAAAAAAGAATCCGCCTGCTGATGCAGGGGACATGGGTTCGATCCCTGGTCCGGGAAGATCCCACATGCTGCAGAGCAGCTAAGCCTGTGCGCAACAACTACTGAGCCCAAATGTCACAACTGCTGAAGCCCGCAGGCCTAGAGCCCATGCTCAGCAACGAGAGAAGCCACTGCAATGAGAAGCCCACACACCGCAATGAAGAGTAGCCCCAGCTCACTGCAACTAGAGAAAACCTGCGCACAACAACGAAGACCCAACACAGCCAAAAATAAATAAATTAAATAAGTAAATTTTTTTTAAAAAGGGGGCTTCCCTGGTGGCACAGTGGTTGAGAGTCCACCTGCCAGTGCAGGGGATACAGGTTCGTGCTCCAGTCCAGGAGGATCCCACATGCCGCGGAGCGGCTGGGCCCGTGAGCCATGGCTGCTGAGCCTGTGCGTCCGGAGCCTGTGCTCTGCAACGGAAGAGGCCACAACAGTGAGAGGCCCGCGTACCGCAAAAAAAAAAAAAAAAAAGAAAGAATGAAGGTGTCACGTTCACTTCTCTGCAGAAATTTAAAAATAAGAATTTTTTTCCCCGTTTATGTTGTTGAACTATAGCCCTTCTTGAAAACCAGAGAGTAAAGCAGACAGTTCTTCAGAATCCACCCCACCCCCCAAATGTCAGGGCTTACTGAGCATTGATTAAAACTCCTAGGTGGGCGTAAAGGACTTGAGTAGGCCTAACAAGGCAAATCACCATACATATCTGATAATTTTTTTTCATATATTTAGAAAATGATTGGCTTGCCTTATCCACATGAAATTCTGGTTTTAACTGTTACTATCTAGATTCTCTGTGTGGCTTCTTGGGCTGTGGTATTTTTCCTTTACTTTGTTCTCAATTGCTGTGAAATGTAGTTGCCTGCTGTTTAAGGCAGCTGCAGTAGAGTGCATCCAGAAGTGGTTATAATTCTATATTTAGTAAGCCATAGGGTTTGTAAAGCATTTGCAAATTCCTTTGGAATAAAATGGTTTCTATAAATGTAACATTTTTAATGAAACTATTATAATCACCCATTAAAGAAATGTGGCAGCTAATACGTGTGGATTTGTGGACAAGACAGAGGCGCAGAACTTTTTTTTTTTCTTAAGAGCTTACTGAATATTTTAAATACTTAAAATTAATCATGTGAATCCTATTTTTACACTGTTAATCTTGAATTGCAGAGCTTTTACTCAAGTGTTTACCTTTGGTCCAACATTCCGAGCAGAGAATTCTCAGAGCCGGAGACACCTGGCAGAGTTTTATATGGTAGAAGCAGAGATTTCTTTTCTTGAGAGCCTTCAAGATCTCATGCAGGTAGGTACTCAAGTTTTAAAATAATTTCTAAATGTCAGGCATCTGTGACATTAAAATGCTTCTGTATACATTTTTACCTCTGACGTCTGTGCCTTACAGGTGTTCATAGAATGAAGAAGATGGAGAACTAATTAATAAACATCTACTGAATACTGTTAGTGTAATAGTTTTTAAAGTACAGGAGTCAAACAGATTTAAGTTCATGTCCAAGCTCTGCCATTAACTTTGTTATGATGTTACCTAACCTTAGTGATCTTTAGCTTCCTCAGCTATAAAATGAGAATAATAGTAGCTATTTCATTAGGTTATTGTGAGAAGTAAATGAAAGATTATGTATGTATAATGTAAAGCATCCAGTATGGGATCTGGCACAAAGCAGGCTTAGTAAATAGTAGCTCTTGATAATTGCTAGGCAAATAAACAAAACGTCTTTATAGTTAGAGAAACATGTCTATAGCTATAGTATTAGAAAGCATCCACAGGAGCTGTCAGAGCTCTGGGACAGGGATGAAGCTGGAGATATAGTCAAGAGTCAGCTCATGAAAGAAAGACTGTATTTAAATGCCCTGCTGAGGAGTTTGAACTTAATCCAAAAGATAAAGGAGAAAGTTCTCAGCTGGGAAAGGCCATGGTCAGAGTTATATTTTAGAAGTATCTCTCTAGCAGCATTATGAAAAATGATTTAGAGGGAGATAAAAATAGGGGTGGGAGCCTTTTCAGGAGGCTGTGGCCATAAATCCATATAGAGCACACAAGTCTGGCGATGGATGGACCAGGATTTGATTATTAGCTCAATCACTTACTGGCTATGTGACCTAAGACATGGGACTTAATTTCTCTGAACCTCAGTTTTCTTATCTATAAAATGGGAATAATAATTCCTATTTCATATATTAATTCATAGGATTAGAGAGATTATATATATAAGGTGCTTAGCATAGTTCATGACACTTAGTAAGTACCCAGAATGTGTTAACTGTTGTTACGAATTCTCTATCCACTACCATTTTGGTTAAGATCTTAGTTTGGAATTCTAATTACAGGATGTTTATTTTAGCAGTTTTCATCAACTCTTACTTCTTTCATTCTACTCTTATTCACCCAGTAAATGACCCAATTCCACTTAAAACAGAAATACCATGTATACTCCCAAGTAGAATGGAGTCACAATTTTATTATCCTGTCTTAGGTTGGATTTCCTAGAAAATAAACCCTAAAGCAGAGATTTGTGTGCAGGTATTACTGGGGAATGCTCTCAAGAGAAATACCTGTGAGGAAAGGAAGAAAGCAGCATTGGGCAGAGGGACAAGTTAAACTGTGCTGCATTTACAAACAGATGCCTTAGCCAATTCCCTGAGAAACTTTGGAGCTAGAATGGTCTTTCATAGTTGTCCCATAGGAGGGCAAGTGCCTCCTCCTGTGAGCCAGTCATTGGATGCGGGCTAGATGGGAAGGGGTTTGTAACCTTGGGTAAGGCAGTCCTCCTGGCCTGGGCAGTTCCTGAAGAGGGACCCAACTATGTACCATCAGCAGTTACTGTTCCTAGCGGATAAAGATCTTGGTCCTAAAGGGATGTTGTGGCCACACACCACAGTGTCCACTTGCATATACCCCTTTAACATCTCCCACCGATTTCTCTAGACCAGTGTCCCGAAGGGGATATTTTTGGTGTCCCTACTAGGGAGTGGGTGGGGGAGTAGGGAAGACGGGTTGCTACTGGCATCTAGTGGGTAAAGGCTAGGGATGTTGTTCAGTATCCTGCAATGCACAGCCCCCTCCCCGCCAGCGAAGAATTATCTGGCCAAAAATGTCAATAGGAACACTGTTGAGTTAATCCCTTTCTAGATTTAGGGATTCAGAATCTGAGCTTCACCAAGTCAGTAAAATTCCTTAATCAGCTTTCAATTTGAGCTCACCACCCAATTCTTTTTTTTTTTTTTTCCACCCAATTCTTTATTATTCTTTCACTCAGGCAATGAGAGTATTGTAAAGAATGGAACCACACGTTTTACCTCCTATTTCTGCCTTGTCCCTGTCTCCGCTGCCCAATATAATACCAGAGGGAAAGATTATAAAGATAATACATTGTTAGAATTTATTAAACATTATAATCTTTGCTCTATAATTATGTATTCTGTAACTGAGTAATTCTTATTTATTTGGTCGTCCACTGAGTGGTACTCAGGGCATACACTATTGAATAGTTTAATTAATTGGAATATAAACTTTTTCCTAAAGACAGAAGAAAAAGGTATATTCTTTCCAAAAATAAACTCCTGTTTCTCTCAGTTTTCTCCCTTTGATAAATTGAATTCTGTGGAAATTATTATCTTGATGAAGAGCAGTCTCTTAAATACAAAATCAGAATATTATAACAGGATATTTTCCTCTTATGACGTATAAGCAATTAAATATTATTATTTTAATACTATTGAGAAATATATTTTTTAAAACATGAGGGTTATGTTAACCCTTCAGTTAAGTTTCTGTTTTATTATAAATATATTTATAGAGTGTAGTCTGAAAGTCAAGGTTAGAAAAGCCAGTGATATCCTTCTTCAAATGGAAATGTTCTGCCCTTGAAAGACACTGCTTTAACAGCCCCAGCTGTTGAAGTCTTCATCTTACCGATTGTGTATTGTGTCCCTCAACAATGCAAGCATACTATCCGATCTACCTGTTCTTTTTTCCTCTCAATATACATTGGCTTTTTGCAGTGATTGAGGGATATAACGCTTCATAAATCATTCAGTTACTTAGTGATTTCTTTATCTCACTGCTAGATTGAAGGTGGTTATAGCCTCAAGGCAAAACATCTTTAGCCTCCTTTTGCTCTTCTTTCATCAAGTTATTCCTTACTTCTCTACAAAATATATGTATAATATAAAAATGCAAAGTATATATAAAAAGAAATGAAAAATATTTTATATATGTACATAAATCTATCTGGTTGTCACTTGATAATTAAGTTCTTTCCTATATCTGACCATGTTAAATTACTCAGACGTTTATGCCCCACTGTGTTTCCAGTGTTGATAGGGTGTCCAGTGATTCAGAGAGGAAAGGAAGATACCTGCCTGTGTGGCAGCCTGGTCTTAATTCATGTATGTGTCTTTATGAGGACATATCTGAAAATCACAATATGATTTCATTGACATCAAAACAAAAATTTTAGTTTGGATTAAAAATATTTTAGAAATATTTTTCATTCCAGTCACTTTTTTCTTCTGAGAACAAGTTTTTCCCATGAGACTTTTATGGACACCCCTGGTAGAACGAATTCTTATACGCTGATTTGTGTCGTTACTTTATACTTTAGCAAAGCAAAAATGTATGTATTTAGATGTAGATAGATCTCATTGCTTCTCTAATCTTAAAGTTTACTTTCATTTACCAATGACTGAATGAAGCACTTTTCAAAACGTTCCACTCTTCACAACTGATGTTTGTTGCATGCTTCTCTGAGCTGGGCACTAAGCTAAGTCTTATACATGGATTATCTCATATAATTCTCACAACAATTCTGTAAGCTAGGTACTGTTAACTGTCCTGACTCTACAAGTGAATATACTGAAATTTAGAGAGGCATCAGTTTGTTTTAGCTGTTCATTTGACAGCCCACTTCAATACCAGTATTGAAACTGTTAACAGAAGGTTCAGACATGGTTCTTTCTTTTTTTTTTTTTAACCTTCTCTGAGAAGTTGTGATGCCCCCTCTAATCAATATGGAAACTGAATTAACTTGATGTAGTATATTCAGGAAGTAAGAGGCCTAATGGATTTATAGCCATTGAAACCTGGAGAGCAGTCCTTACAGGGCCCTAAACAGGTTTTTCATGAAGCTTACATGTCAGGCAATTCTGTATCATTTCTCTTAGGTTATGGAGGGCCTCTTCAAGACTACAACAATGACAGTTCTCTCAAATTGTCCTGAAGATGTTGAACTCTGTCATAAATTCATAGCTCCTGGCCAAAAGGTAATTAGCTTTGTGGATGAAGCCCTGTAAATATGTTAATTACATGTAACGAATATAATTACATTTAATAAATTTTCTTTTTTCTCTTTTCTTACCAAGGACAGATTAGAACATATGCTAAAAAACAACTTTCTAATGTAAGTAGATTTATACTTTCTCTGAACTTTATTCATAATTTATCATCGTATTTATCACACTGTATTAAATTTTTTGTTTGTATATCTGCTTATCACACTCCCTAGACTCAAGGGAAACCCGTATTTTAATTATTTTTATAGCTCTTATGTCTGGTTCATAGTTGATAATCAGTGTTTCATGAATAAATAAATGAATAAATCATAGCAAGATAATGTTCATAGTAATTATTAACTATATTCCTACAATTCAGACTAATTCTTTAGTAATCAAAATCTGGCTTGATTAAAAAACATGCTTTTAAGATAGGTACATGTAATGTCTGCCCTCTATTTTTCTCTTATTTCAGTCTTCCTTCTTTTTCTTTACCTTCACTTGCTAAAATCTGAAAATATATTCTGAATTTTTTTTTAGCCACTATTTTAAAACCTAAAGATCTGTGTTTTAAATATAGCACATACATTATTGCTTCATTTCCACTATAATCCTGTTCAAGTAGAACTTGTTATTGGACTGGTGGTTTATTCAACCAACCATATTAATCAGATAGGCTATTCTTTTCACAGTTTATTATGAAACACATACTTGATATGGAAAAAACAACAAGCAACTTCTTATATGCAGTACAAATAATTCATATAAGACTTAGTATTCAGGGTATTTACAATGTGTAGAGGAAGTAAGTTTGATAATCTGAAGAAAAGAAAATTGTCTCTGAACATAAGTTAGTATCATTTTTCCCTTGCTATCTTAAGTTTAGGAAGTTTTTCTTCTAAGAGAATAAAGAATTCAACCTGTCCTTGAGAAGGGGAATAAGAAAAACTTGGCAGACTTAGCTGAGAATATCAGGTATCAGCCTAGACCTTCAGGCTACCAGTTAAAAATGATGAGTCGTTGAGCCTGACCCAATAACAAGGCAGCAGCTGTGGGATCAGAAAAGGAGGAAATAGGAGCCCCGTGATAGAGAATCGAAGGGCAATGAAGTACAAGTGAAGGCTTTTGAAACTTTTCCTTTCACTTAAATGTATATTGAATGTTTACTATGTGCCAGGCATTGTCCTAAAATCTAAAAACTGTTTAAAAACAGTGGACAAAGCAGATAAAATTCCATGCCTTCACTGAGCTTATATTTCTGGTGGAGGTAATAATAGCCAAGAGACAAGATAAATAATTGAAACGTATAGTCTGTGAAAATGAGTAATACTTATGGGGAAAAAAACCAGAGAAGAGAAAGAAGATAAGCCAAAGGAAGAATGAGGAGGTAGAAATTTTAGATAGCACGGCAGGGAAGATCTCACTGAGATGATTTTTGAGTAAAGATCTCAAGAAAGTAAAGTAAGAGAACTAGTTATATGGGTAAGTGGGAAAAGAATATTCCAGGCAGAGGGAATAACAAGTACAAAGACCCTGAGGTTGGAGCATGCCTGACATGTTCAAGTAATAGTGAAGAGTGAGTAAGGGAAGAGGATACGAAGATAAAGTAAGAAAGGATGAGGGAGGTAGGGAAATCAGGTGGGGCCTTGTAGGGCACTGTGAAGAGTTTGGATTTTTACTTGGGTGAGGTGGGAAAGCTGTTGAAGGGTACTGTGCAGAGATCTGAGAAGATCTCAATTGGATTTAATAGGATCGCTCTGGCTATCTGTTGAGAATTGGCTGTAGTAGGACAAGAGTGAGAGCAGCAAAGCAAGTAGGAGATTGTTACAGTCACCTAGGTGCAAGTAGATGGTGGTTTGAACCTTGTATAAGTCAGGGTTCTCGAGAGAAACAAGACCAACGCGATGTGTGTATATAAAGATTTATTTTAAGGAATTAGCTCACACAATTGTAGAGGCTGGGCAAGTTAAAAATCTGTTGGAGTGGTCCAGCAGGCTGGAGACTCAAGGAAGAGCCAAGTCAAAGGCAGTCTGCTGGCAGATTCCTTCTTTCTTGGAGGAGGCCAGTCTTTGTTCTAGCAAGGCCTTCAACTGGTTGGATGTTGTTATGGAGGGCAATCTTCTTTACTCAGGATCCACTGATTTAAATGTTAACCTCATCCAAAAAAACACCATCTCAGAAATATCCTGAATGTTTGACCAAATATCTGAGTACTGTAGCCCAGCCAACTTTATACATAAAATTAACCGTCACAGACCAGGATGGTAACAATGGAGGTAGGTGAAATTGTCCTATTCTGGATATATTTTAAAGATACAGAAAACAGGATTTACTGAGAGTGAAAAAGAGAGAGAAGGAGAGTTAAGAGTGACTTCAAGCCTTTTGACTTACACAGCTATAGAAATGGAGTTGCTATTAACAGAGATGGGGGAAGCCATAGAATAGTGGGGGTGTGTGGAGAGAGAGGCTCACACCTCTCTCTCATCAGGCTCATCATCATGAGGTGTCATGTTAAGATTGAGATACTTTTCAGACGTCCAGTTAGATGTTGGGTAGGCAGTTTGAGTGTATGGGCCTGGAGTCTACAGGAGAGTTATGGACATAAGCATATTGATAAAAGTTGTAATTAAGTAGGTAAGGAAAGAAGTAAACTAGGCATCCCAAGGAATCTGTACTGGTAACAGAGAACTAGGGAGATCTTAAGAGAAGTTATCCAGCTTCTGTCTAATAAATAAGATCTAAGATTGGGGAAAAATATCCACCATTTATTGAATATTTACTATGTGCCAGACAGCGATAAACTTTAAATACATTGTATTTCATTGTATCTTCACCACAACTCTGTGAGTAGTTATTGTTGCCCTGCTGTAGATGAAGAATCAACTCAGAAGATATTAGGTGAGTAAAAGGTGAAGTGGGGATTCAAACTCATGGTCATCTGATTTCAAAGCTCATGCTTTCAGCCAGTGTACTTCCTATATCTGAAAGGGCACTGGAATTAATGCTAGAGTAGTTGTAGCTCCCCACTATCTTTATGACCCTTATGTATCATCTAACTGTTGAGCTTCAGAATCCATGTCTGTAAAATACTCAGGATGGGAACATGGGCTGTGCCATATCAGTCATTGCTATCACCATCATCCATTCCACACAGCACGAATCATAGTTGTACATTAAATTTATATGTGTGATGTTTTTTTTTTTGGTGTCGTCACCTCCGCATGGTCAGAGGCTTGTTTGTTTTACTTATGCACTGAGTATAGTGAACTGTGTTTCAGAGGACCTGGATTCTAGTCCTGCCTCTACCACTTATTAGCCATTAATGGGTGAATTCATATTTTTCAACAAATATTTATTGACTACCTTTTATGAGTTAGGCACTGTTCTAGTCATTGAGGATTCAGTAGTGAAAATAGGCACGGATTAGTCCTTTTATGGAGTTTAGCATCTAGAGAAAAAGATGAATAGTTAAATATTTGCATGAATAATTATTTAATTACAACTACGAATTTGACTAATAGTAAATCTTTAACCTTTCTGAGCTTCAGTTTTCTCATCTATGAAGTGATAACTTGTCTGTCTTATTTTGTTGAAATGTTCAAATGCTGCTTAAGCAATATGTCAAAGACTAGATAACATGAAAACCCTCCTGCTACAAAACATCTAAAAATGCTAGTTAAAATATTATTAAATCCTTTTAAATGCATTGTTGAGTTCACTAGAATATATGAGAAGCTCCAGGAGCTAGAAACAGAGGGGACTGAACACCAGAGGGTGTACGTAAATTACATGATGCTGAGAATTCTCAGGGTGGAGGGTACCAGAGATGGAGGGGGTTTGTAGACTTTGAAACCAAAGATTTTAAAAGCCATGAGAGAATATGAGAGTAGACCTAAGCATGATGAATTAGAATCAAGATGCACCCCGAAATACACATGCATACATGTCCACACCCACACGCAAGATACCATATGACTTGTATTCTTTTGAATAGATTTCAGTGTTCTTGAGTACTTGTTATAATTGTTTTATATGAAAGTATATTATTTAAAGGACTTGTGTAGTCTTTGAATTTAGCCTTTATCAAGCAGAAATAGAACACACTTATTTTACATTTCCTTTATAGTATTAAGGCTTTAAAAATATAGAGTACTTACCTTTTTATTTGCTCGGCATTTATTTGTGTGAATTTGAGGCAAAGAATGCTAATAATAATCTCTGTAACTTAGCAGTTGTACTCCAACAGTTTCAGAATAATTTTCTTCATTCAACAACAGAAAATTTGAAATATGAAGGTAGTTTGATATTGTATCACACAATATCACAATATCTTCTTCTTTCCTCAAAGCACTTTGGAAATAGTTTCTGGGAAGGAGAAGAAATATTATTCCCTGTACATACCAAGAAAAGTTAGTAGAGAGTTGATGAAGGCCATTAAGGATATCCAGTGTCAGGACTGTAATTTGAACTTGAAAGTTCTGCCTCAACTTAAGGTATGGGAGGAGTGTGGGGCAGAACATCTAGAATAACAAGAGATATTTAGACATGAGAGTCCTTTTTTTCTTAATAATGTAACTAACATATCAATGGCACAAAATTCTAGTGCTTCCCATTTTGACTGCTCTTATATTTCTCAGTATAATGAGTAGATCATATCAAGTAATTGATAGAATAGAACAATAGAATTTCTAAGCAGACAAGAGCTTAATATAGCCCAGTCTCCTTATTTTATAAGTACAAATACTTAATTTTTTAATGTTTGTATTTTTAGAGTTTTGTATAAAATACAAAAATTTATAAAATGCTTTCATTGAGGTGAAGTGATTTACATAGTTACTAAGTGGTAGAGTCAAAGGGAGAACCCAGAGCCCATTATCTTTTATTTTGATAGAACATATGAAACTCCAAGTGGTTTAGGCATTATCTCAGCAGTTAAGAGCTTAGACTCTGGAGTCAGCACATCAAGGTTTACTTCTTACTTACATGAGTGATTTTTGGCAAGTTATTGATCCTCTCTAAGCTTCAGTTTCCCTTCTGTAAAATGCTCATTTAAAAATTATTACTACTATCAACACCAACACCATTCTTACCTTAGAAATTATCTGTTATTTAATACTAGATTTTAGTTTGAATAGAATTTCCATCTTCTAAAAAACCTATCACTCAAAACATAGCTTTGGGGGCTTTATTTGTACTCTATGACACAACTCTTTCCAGTTAGTTATTATAGATATGAACTTCATTTTTGCTTCAGAGAATAAGTTTGTTAGGTTATTTTTTAACTCAGAGTCCTTCAGAAAGTTTGTAGATTTTTGTTTTTAATCATGCAGAATACTGTTGCAGAGAACATAGAGAAACTGACATTTTCATATACTATTGGTGGGCATACATTGGAAAAACCCTGTAAAAGGGGAACGATATCTTTGGTGGTGTCTTTCAAAATTATGAAAACCGCAAATGCAAATACTCTTGAATCCAACAATTCCATTTTTTCCATGTGCAAAATCAGTATGAGCATAAATTAGGTATATGTAGTCATGATTTATAATAGCAGAAGATTGGAAACAGCTGAAATATCCATGGATAGATGACTGGTTAAACTAATTAGGATACATCCACAAAGTGGAATGTTATGTAATAGCTCAAAAAGTGAAGAAGTTCTTCATATACTGGTATGTAAAGATCTGCAAGGTATATTATTGAGTAAGAAAAGTGTAAAAGAGTGCATATGATATGTATGCTATGGCTGCCATCTATAAAAAAGGGGAGATTGAGTATTAATATTTGCTTATAGATGCATGAAACCCTCTGGAAGGATACACAAGAAACCAATAACAGTAATTGTGTGTGAGGAGAGGAACTAGGTAGCTACGGGACAGGGATGGAAGGAAGGTGTATACTCTTTTATTCCCCTTGATTTTTTTTTTAAAACTATGTGCATATATCACCTATCCAAACTGTTAAAACAAATTCTTGGTTTGGCTTGCGTTAGGCATGATGGTTTCTTACTGAGGTAACCAAAAATGATATTTTTCCTAAACAGTCGTACAATACTAGAATATATTTAAAAAGCCTTACGATGGCCTGAAAGAGTTCATAGGATCTGACCTCTGACTACCTTTCCAATCTAATTTTCTGGCATTCTTCTCCTTGTTCAATATGCTTCAGTTACACTGAATTTTTTGTTCCTTGAATGAGCCAAACTGTTCCTCACTTCAGGCTTTTGTACTCACTGTTCCTTTTACCTGGAATACTTTCCCTTAGGTATTTATATGGCTCATTTCCTGACTTCATGCAGGTTTCTGTTCAAACGTCACCAATTCAGCAAGGCCTTTCTTGACCATCTTATCTAAAATAGCACCCCCCAAATACCTTCTGTCTTTTTATCTTGCCTTGTTTTTCTTCATAGCACCAATAGCTCCCTGGCTTAATTCTGTTTGTTTATCTTTCTTATCCCCATTGTGCGTGTACATACACACACACAAACACACACACACATAGCCACACACATACACAGACACACACACACACGGATAGCAACTCCATAAGGCAGGGGCTTTGTTTTTATTTACTGTATCTCCAGTGCCTAGAATGATACCTAGCACATAGTAAGTGCTCAGTATATGCTGGATGAATGAATGACAGCTTTAGGGAGAGAGTTTTGCTCTTTTAGCCTCAGTATTTCACACCTTTTAGGGCATTAGCATAACATGAATTCAGAGAAAATCTTTATTCGCTTAAGTGACTAGCTTCTCTGTGTACACTGCAAGTGGATCAGGAGTGGGATTATTGAATGGCCATTTCTCTTCATGCTGATCAGACTTTCATAGGTCAACCTTAATTCCTGATTACTCAATAATCATTTTTACAATCATTTGATACTCAGATATGATCTCAAAGACTGTATGAGAATAGGTCTTTCACAGTTTTCAGATGCACCAGTTAACAACAGCCATTAACCTTTCTCTGCTTTTACCCTGTTTCTCTCCAGCATTTCTTATACTGAGGCAGTGGAGATCTTAAAGCAGGCATCCCAGAACTTCACCTTCACTCCAGAGGTAGTATTTATATATATATATGTATGTATGAAAATATGTTTCTCATATTTATCTGATTTCATTAAGAATCCTTTAAAATAACCTTATTTCTCTTACTAGCAGTGTGTATGTAGTATTTGCATATCTGTACATTGGCTTTTTTTGATGTTTGCCTAACCTCACTGAAATATTTAGAATGAAAAATAATTTTGAAGTAGAATCATATCATTTGGAATAGCAGTGACAAAAGGGTTATAAAGAAGTTTCCCAAGTTTAGGAAGATGAAATTCCTTAGAAAGAATGGTAATCGTAGAATATCAGTGTAGAAATCAACTAGTTCAGTGTTTCCCAAAGTATGTTCTGAATGATGTTAACAGTTGACAGGCAGAAGAGGTTATGTGATCAAATAAGTTTAGGCAACACATTAAACACGTTTCTTTTTCCTTTGAACTTTATAGAGGCTTCTGATTTGTGATCCACTTTGAAAAACACTGAGCTTTGTGTGTTTTTGTTTTTTCCCAGAACTCCTTTATTTTATGGGTAAGGATATAGGTCTGGAAAAGCCACATGATTTATCAGTGGACATGCACATAATGCACATAATTCCTATGCCAGTGCTTCTTTCCTATAATTAAGATATTGCCAGACAAGTGGGAATAGTAAGATAATGTTAAGGATCTAATACCTTTGTCTTCAAACTATTCCTTACACCAGTTCCATTCCCAGTTAAGTCAGATGCTCTCTTTAAGTTACGAGTGCCCTGTGCTTGTTATATTTATAATCAACTGACTTCTTTGTATAATTTTTTGTTTAATGTTTGTCTCCCATCCTGGAAGCTTCAGGGATTTTGTGTTTCTTACCAGTTTCCAGTACCTAGCATGGTACTTGGGGTTTAATAGGCACATTAGTATTTGCTGAATAAATAGATTAACAGTATTATTAAATATTCATCAGAGAGCATCTGATATATTAGTTGACTCTTTCATCAAAAAAAAAAAAGTCACTGGGAGAAGCCATCTAGCCAGAGATAGACTCAATATTAGGAATATTATCTTTCATCATTTAATTTCCTGAAACTTAGGGACAGTAACTGTAGAAGAAGCTCTTGGCAATATTAATAAAAATTATGATTCTGAATCAGCTTTTATACACCATGGAAAGCATACTGTGTTTTACTACAGATGCTATTTATCTGCTAAATGCTGCTCCCTGAGACGGGGCACAGAAAGCGCAGTGTTTACTAGTTTCAGCTTTCATCATTCCAGGCCTTTGGATGCTCTTGTTAACACATCTCTCTCTAGTTTATTTATCTGTGTAACCTCAGCAGACAGCTCCACACATCCCTGATCCTCAGGGAGAAGAAGCCCTTGGCACTGATACAGGTTATTTTTAGGTCCTGCATTATATCTTTCAGCTCTGTCTTCTCCTTTGGTAATTTCTTTTTTCTCATTACAGTGGGGTGCTGATCTACACACTGAACATGAAAAGTACCTGGTGAAGCACTGTGGCGACATACCAGTCTTTGTCATTAATTATCCATTAGCACTCAAGCCCTTCTACATGAGGGATAATGAAGACAGCCCTCAGCACACAGTAAGAAAAGACATTAAATAAATTGGGGTTGGTCATCTCAGAGTCTGCAGTTTTTCCCTTGATTTAATTTCATTTATCCTTTGGTATATTTTCTTAAATTATATCATTCACTCTTTATATCTCTTAAAATGATAACATTTCTCAAAGGCACCTCTAAAAATGTGTTCCCAAAGAAGATCCCAATGTTCTATAAGCATACTCCCTCATTTCTATCGTAGGGTGTCCTCAGTTAAGCAGATGCAAATGGAAGTGTGTTTTGTTTTGTTTTTTTAAATTGCTGAGAGCCCTAGAGCGCTGTAGAGCAATGGGCCCGGTCTCCTATCAAATACTGATTAGGAGACTGCAGTGTGGGGGAGATGTTGGGCAAGAGATAATAGTAGTGGCGTGATCGGGCAAAGGAAGAGCTAGCTTGGAACAGCAGGCAGCCTAGAGTACTTTGGCTATCAAATAGAAGTAGTGAGGGGAAGGCTATGGAGGGATCGAAGGGGTCTGGGCGGATTCTCCACTTGGTCAGTCCTCTTCCGACCGTCTCTTCTCTCTCTGCCTGTCTTGTCTCTTGTCTGTCTGTCTGCCTGCCTGCTCTCTTTAGCCTTTCTTGTCCTCTGTTCTCTCTTTACCCCTCAACTACAGTTGGTTTTTATTCTTCTTGTTTACTTTTTCCGTTTTTCTTTTTTGTCTCTTCTCTCCTTCACAAAATTGGCAGTAATATAGAATAAGAATATATTTAACTCTTTAAATATGTATTGGATAGTTATATATTTAATATCATTAATTGTAAAAGTCTGTGAGACAAATATATTATGTTTATCTCAAAAAAGGTCCCAAACCTAAACTTTGCCATCTTCTATTTTTCACTTGCATCTAGATAAACACCAGTAAGAAAATGTAGATCAGGACCTACCAGTAAATTAAATGACCTCGTCTTAGTATATAAGGTTATCTCTTTGAATGTATTTCCTGTCTTCTCTCAGATTACAGTGTTACCAAAGCAATATTAGGGGACTTCCCTGGTGGTCCAGTCGTTTAGACTCCACGCTTCCACTGCAGGGAGCCACGGGTTCAACCCCAGGTCAGGAAACTAAGATCCCACATGCCACACGGCATGGCCAAAAAACAACAACAGCAACAACAATATTAGCCTCCAGTTAGTATGAGGTAAACACTTTCATCTCATCTCTAAGTCGCAAAACAGCCTTGACAAGAAACTCATTGTTTCTCCCATTTTACATATAGAAAACTGGGGTGCAAAGAGACCAATTACATTTCCCAAGGCTACGTGGGTGGTAAGTGACAGAGCTCGTATTCAAACCTGATTCCCTCTGGCTCTGAAGTCTGTGTTCTTTTCCACTCTATCACTCTGCCTCAAAATCACAGATATAAAATTACATTTTAGCCACCGATTTTACGCATCCCCACTTTTCACACCAGCATTATCCAAAACCAATGAACAACACAATTGATTTATGATTCTTACTTCCTCTTTTCCCTACCAACCCTCTGGTATAATCGATTATGAGAAATGAATAGGCCCACAGGTTAGCAGCAAAAAAATGAGAGTGACTAGGGCGTAGATTATCCAATCTTAGATAATTCAATATTGAGCCTACACCACAAAACAGAGGCCTGTGTCTGTATCTCTTGGCTTTTGTATCACTCCACCCTATCCCACTTCCACCTCCCTTCCCCAGTACACACACACCATGTATTCCTCTCATAATTTCCCGAAGTAGAACACCTTTCAGTCATTCAGTTTTGCACTTCTTAAAAATACTCTGGGGCTTCCCTGGTGGCACAGTGGTTGAGAGTCCACCTGCCGATGCAGGGGTCATGGGTTCGTGCCCCAGCTCGGGAAGATCCCACATGCCACGGAGCGGCTAGGCCTGCACGTCCGGAGCCTATGCTCCGCAACGGGAGAGGCCACAACAGTGAGAGGCCTGCGTACCGCAAAAAAAAAAAAAAAAACACTCTGCTTAAAGCAGTTCTAAGAGGGAAGTTTGTAGCAATACAATCCTACCTTAAGAAACAAGAAACATCTCAAATCAACAACCTAACCTTACACCTAAAGCAATTAGAGAAAGAAGAACAAACAAAACCCCAAAGTTAGCAGAAAGAAAGAAATCATAAAGATCAGATCAGAAATAAATGAAAAAGAAATGAAGGAAACGATAGCAAAGATCAATAAAACTAAAAGCTGGTTCTTTGAGAAGATAAACAAAATTGATAAACCATTATCCAGACTCATCAAGAAAAAAAGGGAGAAGACTCAAATCAATAGAATTAGAAATGAAAAATGAGAAGTAACAACTGACACTGCAGGAATACAAAGGATCATGAGAGATTACTACAAGCAAGTATATGCCAATAAAATGGACAACCTGGAAGAACTGGACAAATTCTAAGAAACGCACAACCTTCTGAGACTGAACCAGGAAGAAATAGAAAATATGAACAGACCAATCACAAGCACTGAAATTGAAACTGTGATTAAAAATCTTCCAATAAACAAAAGTCCAGGAACAGATGTCTTTACAGGCGAATTCTATCAAACATTTAGAGAAGAGCTAACACCTAACCTTCTCAAACTCTTCCAAAATATAGCTGAGGGAGGAACACTCCCAAACTCATTCTACGAGGACACTGTCACCCTGATACCAAAACCAGACAAAGATGTCACAAAGAAAGAAAACTACAGGCCAATATCACTGATGAACATAGATGCAAAAATTCTCAACAAAATACTAGCAAACAGAATCCAACAGCACATTAAAAGGATCATACACCATGATCAAGTGGGGTTTAACCCAGGAATGAAGGATTCTTCAATATACGCAAATCAATGTGATATACCATATTAACAAATTGAAGGAGAAAAACCATGTGATCATCTCAATAGATGCAGAGAAAGCTTTTGACAAAATTCAACACCCATTTATGATAAAAACTCTCCAGAAAGTACGCATAGAGGGAACTTTCCTCAACATAATAAAGACCATATATGACAAACCCACAGCCAACATCGTCCTCAATGGTGAAAAACTGAAAGCATTTCCACTAAGATCAGGAGCAAGACAAGGTTGCCCACTCTCACCACTCTTATTCAACCTAGTTTTGGAAGTTTTAGCCACAACAATCAGAGAAGAAAAAGAAATAAAAGGAATCCAAATCGGAAAAGAAGAAGTAAAGCTGTCACTGTTTGCAGATGACATGGTACTATACATAGAGAATCCTAAAGATGCTACCAGAAAACTACTAGAGCTAATCAATGAATGTGGTAAAGTAGCAGGATACAAAATTAATGCACAGAAATCTCTGGCATTCCTATACACTAATGATGAAAAATCTGAAAGTGAAATTAAGAAAACACTCCCATTTACCATTGCAACAAAAAAGAATAAAATATCTAGGAATAAACCTACCTAAGGAGACTAAAGACCTGTATGCTGAAAATTACAGGACACTGATGAAAGAAATTAAAGATGATACAAATAGATGGAGAGATATACCAAGTTCTTGGACTGGAAGAATCAACAGTGTGAAAGTGACTCTACTACCCAAAGCAATCTACAGATTCAGTGCAATCCCTATCAAACTACCACTGGCATTTTTCACAAAACTTAGAACCAAAAATTTCACAGTTTGTATGGAAACACAAAAGATCCCGAATAGCCAAAGCAATCTTGAGAACGAAAAACGGAGCTGGAGGAATCAGGCTCCCTGACTTCAGACTATACTACAAAGCTACAGTAATGAAGACAGTATGGTACTGGCACAAAAACAGACATATAGATCAATGGAACAGGATAGAAGGCCCAGAGATAAACCCACGCACATATGGTCACCTTATCTTTGATAAAGGAGGCAAGAATATACAATGGAGAAAAGACAGCCTCCTCAATAAGTGTTGCTGGGAAAACTGGACAGCTACATGTAAAAGAATGAAATTAGAACACTCCCTAACACCATACACAAAAGTGAACTCAAAATGGATTAAAGACCTAAATGTAAGGCCAGGCACTATGAAACTCTCAGAGGAAAACATAGGCAGAACACTCTGACATAAATCACAGCAAGATCCTTTTTGACCCACCTCCTAGAGAAATGGAAATAAAAACAAAAATAAACAAATGGGACTTAATGAAACTTAAAAACTTTTGCACAGCAAAGGAAACCATAAACAAGACGAAAAGGCAACCCTCAGAATGGGAGGAAATATTTGCAAATGAAGCAACTGACAAAGGATTAATCTCCAAAATTTACAAGCAGCTTATGCAGCTCAATATCAAAAAAATAAACAACCCAATCCAAAAATGGGCAGAAGACCTAAATAGACGTTTCTCCAAAGACAGACAGATTGCCAACAAACACATGAAAAGCTGCTCAACATCACTAATCATTAGAGAAATGCAAATCAAAACTACAATGAGGTAACACCTCACACTGGTCGGCATGGCCATCATCAAAAAATCTAGAAACAATAAATGCTGGAGAGGGTGTGGAGAAAAGGGAACCCTCTTGCACTGTTGGTGGGAATGTAAATTGATACAGCCACTATGGAGAACAGTATGGCGGTTCCTTAAAAAACTAAAAACAGAACTGTCATACGACCCAGCAATCCCACTACTGGGTATACACCCTGAGAAAACCATAATTCAAAAAGAGTCATGTACCACAATGTTCATTGCAGCTCTGTTTACAATAGCCAGGACATGAAAGCAACCTAAGTGTCCATCGACAGTTGAATGGATAAAGAAGATGTGGCACATATATACAATGGAATATTACTCAGCCATAAAAAGAAACGAAATTGAGTGATTTGTAGTGAGGTGGATGGACCTAGAGTCTGTCATACAGAGTGAAGTAAGTCAGAAAGAGAAAAACAAATCCTGTATGCTAACACATATATATGGAATCTAAAAAAAAAAAAAAAATGGTTGAAGAACCTAGGGGCAAGACAGGAATAAAGACGCAGACCTACTAGAGAATGGACTTAAGGACATGGGGAGGGGGAAGGGTAAACTGGGACGAAGTGAGAGAGTGGCATGGACATATATACACTACCAAATGTAAAATAGATAGCTAGTGGGAAGCAGCCACATAGCACAGGGAGATCAGCTCGGTGCTTTGTGACCACTTAGAGGGGTGGGATAGGGAGGGTGGGAGGGATGGAGACGCAAGAGGGAAGAGAGATGGGAACATATGTATATGTATAACTGGTTCACTTTGTTATAAAGCAGAAAGTAACACACCATTGTAAAGCAGTTATACTCCAATAAAGATGTTAAAAAAAAAATACTCTGGTTAAGGCTTTCCTTCTCTGTGAAGACTTCCCTAGGTTACCCAGTCTCCTTGAGCCTTCCTTTATTCTAGATTTCTGTAGTATTTAAAGAATTAGTAAAACTGATTGCATTGATCTATTTTTTGTAGTCTCTGTATAAGTTTTGCTTTCTCACATGAAGTTCTTTTTCAGGATGGTGAATGTTTTATAACCACCACAGTATATGCCACTCATTCCTCATCCCTCTAATGTGACTTCTATTCAAACAGCTAATCATTCCCTCTCATCATACCACTGAAGCTCTGTAATAATTGTTATGTTATTAAGCCCAGCAGACTTTTTTTTTTTAAAGAAGTCTGTCTTTTACTTCACCTCTCAGCCTTATTCATCACTATTTGTGACTTTGTTATTCTTAACACTTCCTCCTTCTTTGGCTTTTGTGACAGCATTCTCCCAGTTTTCTTCCCTTCTCAGTGGGTTATTCTTTCTCAGTCTCCTATACAGGTTCATCCTCTTCTACTAATCCACTAGATGTTGGAATTCCTCAAGCCTCCATCCTAGGTCTTCTTTTCTCTCCCCAAATGATTTCATCAGTACCTACAGCTTACTGTATATTTTCACACAATCAGAAATCTATGTTTCGAATCCAGACTTTTCCTCTGAGCTCTGGACTCATCTTATTGCTATTTACATATTGTAAAACCATCTCACACTTAACATACCCAAAACTGAACCCATGATTTCACTTCTTTTCCCCTTCTTCCACCACATTTGATTTGCTTTGAATATTCTGTGCTCATCTAATTGTGCAAGCCAGATTCCTGAGTCATCTTTGAAATCTTCCTCTCTCTCACTTCCCAAACTGAAACTATTACTAAGTTCTGTCATTTTTATACTTCTAAATAAATCTCGAAAACATCTACTTCTCTTTGTTTCCACGTTTGCCTTTCTGCATTAACATACCATTATCTCTTGCCCAGACTACTTCAGTAGCCTCCTGCCTGGTCTTCCTGTATCCATTCTTTCTTCCTCTGAGTCCGTTCTCCCCATTTCAGCATGAGCTTTTAGAAAATGTAAATCTGATCATGTTCTCTCCCTTCTAAAAACCGTTCAGTGGCCTCCCATTACTCTTAGAATAAAAATCAAGATCCTTTATTTGGCCTACAAGCCCCAGTGTAGTCTGGCTGCTCCCGTCTCGTGTCTTCAGATAGGCAGGACTTTCCCTCATCACAGGATCTTTGCACATAGTCTTCCCTCAATCTAGAACAGTCTTTTTCACCTAATTTTACTTACTCTTCGGATCTCTTCTCAGTAATCATTTGCCCAGAGAAACCTTCCTTGATCCTCCAGACTGAGTCAGAGACCTGTTAGACAGTACAGTGGTACCATGTTGAATTTCAGACCCAGAACTACTAACTTTTAATCCATCATAATCCTTAACACAGTTGTAATTTTACAGTTATTTGCATGACTGTTTAATTAGTGACTCTTTTCTCTATGCCAAAGGACTTGAGGACCTTTTTTTCACTTATCAGTGTATCCTAGTGCCTAGCATAATGCCTGGGACATAGCAGGCACGTGATATCTATTTGGTGATGTGTAGGTGGGTGGATGAATGGATGGATGAATCAAGCCCAACACAGTTTAGACCCATAGTGGAGAAGTAGTGAGAAAGCGACGTGATTTACTAAGGAAGTTCCTGGGAAGCTAAAGAGCAGCTTTTACTCAAAATTTTTTGAGTGATGGCAACGTGGCATATAGGAAAGTCCAGGAGCTTTAGAATCAGGCACTCTTGGTTTCAGGTCTCAGGTCTTTGTGTTATAAACTATGTGATCTTAGATAAACCACCTAATTTCTTTGAGTCTTATTTTCCCATCTGTAAAAATAAGATGATAATATTTTCCAGGATCATGGGGATTGAATTAACCCATAGTTAATAATATATGAAAAGTACACAGCCTACTGTTAGAGGTGGTAGGTAGTCAATAAGTGTGAAGTCCCCTTTCGTTCTAAATTTTGATAAAATCTTTATTGTGTTACAGCCCAGTAACGTTAAAATGTGTGTGTGTTGCGGTGGGGGATGCCACATCATAACATGCCATTACATAAGATTCCTTAAAAGGCAGTTCTCTCGTAGACCGCAGTCACAGATAGTACCTTTAGAAGTACCGGGAGGCCTTCATTATGACGAGTCTCTCTATCTTTTTTTTAATTTATTTTATTTATTTATTTATTTTTGGCTGTGTTGGGTCTTCGTTGCTGCACGCGGGCTTCCTCTAGTTGCAGCGAGCGGGGGCTACTCTTTGTTGCAGTGCACGGGCTTCTCATTGCAGTGGCTTCTCTTGTTGCAGAGCATGGGCTCTAGGCACACAGGCTTCAGTCGTTGCGGCACACGGGCTCAGTAGTTGTGGCACGTGTGCTCAGTAGTTGTGGCTCACGGGCTCTAGAGCACAGGCTCAGTAGTTGTGGTGCACGGACTTAGTTGCTCTGTGGCATGTGGGATCTTCCCAGCCCAGGGCTCGAACCTGTGTCCCCTGCATTGGCAGGCGGATTCTTAACCACTGCACCACCAGGGAAGTCCCAAGTCTCTCTAATAATGTGGTCTCACAGCCTGAAACCTGAAGGCATTATAATAAACTTTAGTGTACTTTTGTAATTTATGCAGTGCTATAGCTTATAGCTTCTCAGAGCTAAATTATTAAAATATAATTTACTTAAACTATATACAACACTGATTCATAAGCAACCTAGATTTCTTTTCAACCAACCTATATTAATATAAAGTGTCTGCTTCCATCCCTACTTTTTTTTTTCCAGTGGTGAATGAACAGGCTTTGGGTCAGCTAACTAAATTCTGTGTTTCTTTTAGTAGGGGTGCAATAACGGGTTATGAGTAGGGTTGCAAGAGTTTCTGCAAAGGGTGCAATTCAATCTAAAAAAATTAAAACAGGTGTGTTTCACAGTTGCCTTCTTTAGAAAATCAAGAGAGAAGTATAGGGGAATGTGTAACCTATGCTTGTAACATTTGGCCAGAGGTAATGAATAGTAATATGGAATATTTTTACAGGTATAGTTTCTTTTTCTTTCTTTCTTTCCCTCACCCCCTCCAAAAAACAATAATATTAATAATGGTATGCAGCATGTAATAGTGAAAAGTACACTGGACTAAGAAGTTACTAGTGCCGGGTTTGAAAGCCACCTCTCTTACTAGTTATTTTTATGGCCTTAGGCAAGTTTCTCCAATCTCTGAGCCTCAATTTCTCCCTCCATAAAACCAGAGAATTGGATTAAATGACCTACAATGTACTAACCAGCTCTAAAATTCTCTGATCTCAGGTAGCCTAAGTCTTTGCTCATTTGGATGTATAAGAATAACTTGTAAATTATCAAACATATTTGATCATTTGAAGGGGACAGATCATGGGCCTAAATAAAATGAATCTAAGCAAACATGCAAAATACTATATGCCCCTGAATTTGGGTCCTGCATAAGTCCTCCAAAGGCAGGTGGCAAATATTCATTTAGGGTATTGGCTTCACAGAGAAGCCATGTGTGATTATGAAAAGTGACTGCCCAACAGTCCCTGATAGGATGCCAAGATCACTGGGTAATGTTCTAATTTTTTTAATTTTATCAGTATTACTTAGTAAATCATAAAAATTAAAGCATTAGTGGGCACTCAGTAAAGTACATATTGCGAAGTCAACTTGGAAGGGAGAGTACTCAACCAAGGGGTATCTAATGAATTTCCCTGAGCTTGGGGCTAATTACCCGACCTGCATCAAAATAACTTGACCCTCAAACCAACAGAAATAGTGATGAAGGGAATTTCCAATTTTGCCCATATCTAGGACTAATGACTATCCTGGGAATTTATGTCGAAGTAGAAAGTATGCATTTCAGTCCATCTAAAATGCTCCCAGACTAGCCATTTTACTATCCAAAGGCCATTTTCATTCCTTGCTACATGTAGCCCATCTGCATCTTCACAATGTCGCATCTGGAAGGCTCTCTTTCCTAGCTGCACCTCATTGTTTTTAGGGGCCAGATACTATCTGTATCAGCAGTTAGAGCAAAAGCTCATAGAGGCTTAAACCACAAATTTATTTCCTGTGATTTGTGAAACAGTCTTCTTCCTTTGATAATAGTACATAATATTACTCCATTGTTGGTAGCACCTGTGAGAAACTGAATAGGGAGGTGTTCGGTTTCTGTTTTTCATCAATATTTAAAAATAGGTAGCAGAAGATGGGACATTAAACTTCTTTCCCCTCTCTTTGAAGTTAGCATAGAGGAGGTTATATATTAAATATTAAAGGCCTTGTTCCTATCTAGCCTGTTCATTTTTTAATTCAAGGGCTGAGTTTTCTTTTCAGTACACTATTGGAATCAAAGAGTAGGAGTCAAAAGGGAGTGTCATAAATAGAGACCAGGGCTGTTCAGCTTAAATACCAACACACACTATTTCTAGACAGCATGCTGCTGTAGCTGTGTGACTTGAGCAAAATCAAAACTCATACACAGTGGAGGAAGAGGTGCCAGACAGCATTCTGGCCTAGAAGAGGTGCCCAAAGTGGAAAAAGTCTTAAGACTAAAGAAGTTAGTGAAGGGTGTAGTAAAAATATTTCTAGCTTAAAAAAAAAATATATATATATATATAATTTGTAGCCTTCATTGAGAACTGTGTAGGAGAGTGAGAGGACAGCAGAACTAAAGTCCTTCTATTTATTTCAAGTCTCCCAAAGATGCACAGGAACACAGTGGAGATTTTAAGTGAAATTTGGTCAGCTTTGAATTAAGAGGACATTTCCCTGTGCAGCCTGTGGGTTCTCATTTCCTCATCAAGGGCAGGATTGCTCAGCCCCTGGCTTTAGACTCCTGTAAACCACAGACCTGCCAGCCCATCTTGGCAAACTAATCACCTGCTAATGATCTGGGCAACTTGCTTGTTTTCAACCTTTTGCACTCTAACTGCCTTACCACCCGTCACTTGGCAAACACAACCAAGTTTTTCTCATTACTTCTTAAGAAATTTGTGTGAGTCGCTCCACATTTTGTACTTTGTTCACCCCTATGTCATGGTTTCTATTATATCTGTATGTGCCTTTTACCTCCCCTAGAGCCCTGGAGAAACAGGCAGTTCTGTAGTAATTAGCCCAGTACTTACCAGGTGGAGACACAGATAGAAGAATCCTATGTGGAATCTCAGCCTTAACTAAGAAGTGTGGAAATTGAGGGGATTGTTATAGTGATCTTTAGGGAATGCCGTATTTTTTTATATCATATCAGAAGAAAGTGCCACTCTGTGTCTACTGATGTAAATGTCATTATTTATATTTGAGGAATACTTTACTATACTATAGGTTCTCAGAAAGTGTGCAGAACCTCTAGGTAGATTGGAAGATCTCATTATAAAAGGAAAGCAGGACGTAAACAGATCTGATATTGTTGAAGGGAAACCTAAAGTAACAGAAAAGAGAAGAAGATTATATGTAGGAAGAGAAAAGAAGGCCTTTGTGGGCCTTTCTTCACCAAGAGATAAATCTATCCTTCATAAAAAAGAAATAGTAACCTGTAGTCATGGAACATTGATGAGGCATTAAGTGGAATGCCTTACTTAAAAGGTACACAGCTCCTAAGAGGGGAAGCAACTTTACTCTCCATGTCAAGAAAACATACAGGAAATTCTCCTGCCTGAGAGTGTGAATTTTCAGACCATCCAGACAAAGAAAGGACATAGGTGAGGATGTCTTCCTTCTGCATGTCACAAAATTAGTAGTGATGTGGGACTTGATCTTCTAAACTTTTTATTCAACTAAAATAGACTATTTGGTAAGTTCTTTCCTACTGATAAGTTCCTTTCCCAGAGTACAGAGGAAGGAAATAGGGGAACTGCTATTCTGACCTGAATTCTAATTAACAATGAGAAATTGGTTGGGAAAGTGGAAGTGGAAGAGCCCAAGTAGGTGGGGGGAAAAGCTACCTGGTAAATTGTTTTATTATACATAAATGGTTGCTGCTCCGCCCTCGGGAGGTGGGGGCAGGGGTATTTACTTCCCTGCCCCATTGACATGAGCTTCATGACTTGCATGTGGCTTGCATTGGCCAACAATTGGGAGCAAACATGACCTACATACATTACTTCTGGACAAATGCTTTTACTACATTCTCATCGTGCTCTTTTTTTCCCATCGGCCACAAGATCAGCAATACCTCAGAAAGAAGCCTTTTTTATCGTTTCAAGCCAGGATGGACATGCAGCATAAGTTTTAAAAATCCAATTCATTGATGTAAAGCAGTGTTTCTCAATCGGGTTATTTTGTTCCCCCTACCCCCACCCAGGAGACATTCAGCAATGTCTGGAGACTTTTTTGGTTGTCATAACTAGGGGAGTATAACTGTTGGGAGATAGAGGGAAATCAAATATTAATACAAAGGAGGTTTATAATCAAAGATAAATATGAGTCTTACACTCCTCTAAAAATAGCATTAAAAAAACCTAAGGTCCAAAGTTGACATAATTTAGACCTGCAAAAAATGCTAAGATCCAAAAAGGGTTTTTGCTTGTTTAGCTGTGTTAGCAGCAGGACCAAGCAAGAAATGGATCTCTTGTTTGATGCATCAAGGTTGCCTCACTTCCTCATCGCTGGCCACCAGCCTCTGCTGGACTTCCTACTTCTTATTCTTCCGTAATAGCTGATTCCTAAGCATTTTGTTTTCTTTTGAGGCAGTGGACTTTTTTAGTTCTGGCTCTTAAAGCTTTGCATGTACTTGCGGTACCGGAATCAATCTCTGTACACCTTTGTACCTTGGAGTTTCCCTTACTTCAAAAACGTTGAAATGATAGATTTTGAATATACCTGTCCTTCTGACAGAGCTACACAAGGATGGAATGCTGTATTTCAGGGGTCTTGGTTCCCTTAAATATTTTTGTTAAATATTTGTTAAATTTATTAATATTAATATAGTACATTAAATGTTAGTAAACAATTAGTGTAATTATATTAAATATTTGCTTAAATATTTTCAAGCAAAGGCCAGAGAGCCACTTGGCTGTCTGTTCTCTTCCAACCCTGATTGCCTGTAACTCCAAATTTAAAACTCTGGATTGACGTTAAGAACAAATTTTTCATCACGTGTCTCTTAGCTCGTAGCATATTTTAGCCATGTCTAAAAGCAGTATACTAGTAAATAATGATACCTGTCCTTCTGTGGCCATAAAAACTCCCTCGATCTTCTCCTTTCTCTGAGAAAAGAAGGGGTCCTGATTGGAGTCCAGCTCTATTAATTGTATAGCCTATGAGAATTTGCTCTTCACATTAGTAAAGCTCTCTTGTTTACCTAGCCAAAGCTGTGTGTTTCATTACCTACTATCCTGTCTGAGTCACCAAATCCACATTCTAAAATACTTGCCTGTTCATTTTAGGTCTTCCAGGTTCATAGAAGAATTACTAAAATGTAGTCAACCAGCAGTGGTAGTGTGAAAAAGGCATGTTTGTACACTTACTCCTCACAAGCTTATTGAGTGGTAGGAGATTCTATAAAAGTAGAAACCATTAGTAAATTTCCATTTGCTCTCACTTTGATTCAGCTGATGGATGAAAATCATGTCTCGTGTTTTCTCTTTAATGATAGTACTGAGGATTATGTAGCATTTGGCACACATTCTTAAATTACTACATTCTTTATTTTAATTATTTATAAACTAGACATCAGTCAAAAATTCTGAAATCAGGAAACAGGAGAATGGCTTAATAGTAAAGTAAGGCAGAGTTTAAGAAAAGAGTTCATAATATAACGTGACATTTAAAGCTTAAGTGTTTTGTGTGTTATTAAATGTGTTTTATGGGTTCCTAATTTTTCATTTGTAAAATAAATCTTTTCTGAGTTTTGTGCCTTCAGATTCTTGGCCCTAAAAATGTCTGCCTGGTCCCCCTTTGTTCCCCCCACCCCAAAAAAAGAATTGCTAAGTCACAAAATAATATAGACAGCAAATAAACATTCTCAAAAAGTAAATATTACTAGTAAGTGAAGAGATACAAATTAAAACATCAAGCTACCATTTTCCCCTATTAAAAAATTTTTGTTGTTTTATTATGAAAGTGTAACACACCTCTATTGCAGAAAATAAGAAAATACAAATAACATCCTGTGCGTTGATCTTATTATTTTTTTTTTTTTTTGCATCTCTGATGATTTTGTTAGAACTAGTTCCTAGAACTCCTGTTGCTGAGTCGAAGCATATTGCATTTTTAAGGCTTTGATTATCTTTTGCCAAGTTGCTCACCAGAAAGGTTGTATCAGATGTACGAGAGTATTGGTCTATGCATTCTCTAATCCATATTGTTTATGTTGTTTATCTTCACCATTTTGATAACTCCGAAGTGGTATCTCTTTGTTTTAATTTGATTAATGATCAGAACATATTTTACATGTCCTAACGTACTTCAAATTAAAGAAAAACTTCAATGCCACATTATTTATAAGAGAAAAGACAGACACGCTGTCACACACACACACACCCCTAAATGTTCAACAAAAGGAAAGAAGTTAAATAAACTATTAAATAAACTATGATACTTCTAAACAATAAACTGTGAAGCTGTTAAAACATTAAGTATGCAAAGTATTTTTACTGACATAGGAAAAATATTTATTGAATAATATTAGCTAAGACAATTAGAATGGTAAATTTTATATGTAATTTGATCTCTGCTATACTCTTTAAGTATATAAGAAGAAAAACCTGAAAGAAAATACGCCAACATGTAATTGCTTCTGCATGCTAATAGGTGTTTTTTAATATTTCATAATTTTTAATACTTCCCACATTTTTATAATTAACATTTGTCTCACATTTGTGCAGAAAACACATTTTTGTTAAGTAGACTGCATAAATGGTGCCAGAGGGGAAACTGTCCACCTGCATTTTGTATTCTAAAGATAATATTAAACATTTGGTATTAAAACAGGGAACATGAACAGGTAACATAAATAAGATTCTGGTAAGCAGTTAAATAGCCAGTTGTCAAAATGTTAAATGTTCCACTTGCTTCAGAAGCTGACAGTTGTTGGAATGCTCTGAAAACGGAATGTTGTTTATGAGTTTTTTCCTTTTTAGGTTGCTGCTGTTGATCTTCTGGTTCCTGGAGTTGGAGAACTCTTTGGGGGAAGCCTCAGAGAAGAACGGTACCATTTCTTAGAGCAGCGATTGGCCAGGTATTGGTGAGACGTAGAAGAAACAGAATTCAGAAATTGGGGATGGGGCACTCAAAGGCAGTCATGGCAAACTAACAGAGAATAGCGCATGGGCCGTAGCTCCTGACAGACTTGGATCTCAGATTCTGTGTGACCTTGAGCAAGTTGTTACTTAACCTCTCTGAGCTTCTCTTTCTGAAAGACTAGAACTATTATATGAAACACAATGATTTTTTGCCACTATTTGTATCTATCTCTCCCTATGGAAATAGCTTTTTTTAAAGTTAATGATAGGGCTTCCCTGGTGGCACAGTGGTTGAGAGTCCGCCTGCCAATGCAGGCGACACGGTGTTCGTGCCCTGGTCCGGGAAGATCCCACATGCCGCAGAGCAGCTGGGCACGTGAGCCGTGGCCGGTGAGCCTGCGTGGCCGGAGCCTGTGCTCTGCAACGGGAGAGGCCACAACAGTGAGAGGCCCGCGTACCGCAAAAAAAAAAAAAAAAAAAAAAAAAAGTTAATGATAGAGGGGTTTCCCTGGTGGTGCAGTGGTTAAGAATCCGCCTGCCGATGCAGGGGACACAGGTTTGAGCCCTGGTCCGGGAAGATCCCACATGCCACAGAGCAGCTAAGCCCATGTGACACAACTACTGAGCCTGTGCTCTAGAGCCCGTGTGCCACAACTACTGAAGCCCACGCACCTAAAGCCCATGTTCCTCAACAAGAGAAGCCACCACAAAGAGAAGCCCGCACACCACAACAAAGAGTAGCCCTTGCTTGCCGCAACTAGAGAAAGCCCATGTGCAGCAACGAAGACCCAACGCAGCCAAAAATAAATTAATTAATTAAATAAATTTTTTTTAAAAAGTTAATGATAGAAAAGGAAAATTTTCCCCCTTAAAGTTTGTTCTTCACTTTGTGTGTGTGTGTGTTTAACTCTAAATTATGATTGGCAGACTCCTACAGGGCATAAGGACAGGCTCTGAACCAGGGAAAGGATAAAGATGGAGGGAGAAAGAAACTAAAAATATCCACTAAGCTAGCATTTAGAATAAGCAGTTTTCCCTTCCTCAGGTTTTCTACTATGTAAGCATCTTGATTTAGGTATTTGAATAACTTTATTTTAACTCACTGTTTGAGACCTGGGAAATTTATCCATAAACACCAGAAAATGTTTTGGATATGAGGAGGAGGGAATCATGTTTCTAATCGAACCACCACTCCTGTATATGCATGGTCAGCCAACAGCCCACAATGACTTCCTAAACTAACCAAGGTTATAAAGCTCTGTTTTCCATGGTTTCCACTTTTACTGTGCCAGACTATTTTAAAAAATGACTTTCCCATGTTGAAGGCTTAATCTTTCTCTCCAGATAATACTAAGTTTCACAGTAACCTGGAAAAGTCATGATTGTTTGACATGTTTATTAAATTAGCCATTTGTTAAGGCCTTCTTTTCCTAATGGAGAAATGCTTAAAAAGTTGTAGATTTTCCAAGATCCGAACCTATGAATCTGTTGAGTAACTTGGTTTTGTAATCCCAATCATTTGAACGGCTCTGTTTGGTTAGCGTCCAGAAGAAAGGGGATAAATATGTTCTGGGAGGACTCTTTTATCACATAGACTACTAACTCCTTAGTATTACTATAGTGTTAAAAAGTCCTGGAAAAATCGTGGAATTGAAGTGATGGTAAAACTCCTTAGATGGAAAGAATTTGAAGATTTTCTGTTTTTTTTTAAAGCACAATAAAAATCACACATGGCAAGGAACTTCATCTGTTGAAAGATTAATTGGTCTGTTTTCTTTGCTTGCTTCCTTCCTTCAGGAAACCTTTCCTCATAACATTAAATGTTTACCTAATATCTGATAATATCCAAATTTGTCTTTCCTAATGAAGTGGATATATGTGTTTACCTGTCTCAGAGATCTGTCTGTGACTTCTGTTCATGTTTTTCATATTTTTGTATATTTGAATTTTTCATAATCTTGATCACTTTGAGGTACACAGTGGTCCCAAACACTTGTAAGGGCTGAAACTAAATTTCATGAGTACTAAGAGCTTTAAGTTTTATTAACATTTCTCAAATTGGCAAAAACCAATTTGCAGCCATGTTATGAAGGCAGCCTCAGAATCTGTATTATTGTTTTAATATTGTGGAAAGAAAATTGTGTCTCTACATCACTTGTCTGTGTGTGCCTTTCAACAACCCTATATAGTAGTAATAGTACTTATGTCACAGGATGATAAATTTATCTCAAATGAAGCCCTTCTTTTGGGCTCTGGACCATACTTTCCTTCTATAGCATTTATTATTTGATAATACGTTGGACTATTGGTTTTCTTACTATTGGTTATCCTACCTTTCTTACCACCTAATAAAGGCTCGGCTTCTTAACTGCATTGCATGTTATTTAAGAGCACAGGTTTTGGTGTGTACTTCTTTATAAAGAGCACTGTGCACACAACCCAGAATAAATGTTTGGTGATTAGTATATTTATCTTATTGCCATTCTCCGAAATAATTTTGTTGTTTTCCTTTTACAGGTCAGGACTGACAGAAGCCTACCAATGGTGAGAATGTGACCCCTGATGACTCTTATTCTAGCTGTGGGTCTGAGTGTGAAATAGTTTTCACTTGTATTTCCAGGGTGCTATAGAAGAGTGTTAAAACAATGAACAGGTTCTCAGATTATTTACTCCCTTTGAGTCTTTGAAAAGTAGTAATAATAATGTCTGTCATTTATTTATTACCTATTGTGTGCCAGATAACTGTGTTAAAATTTTGATGTATATTGTCTCCTGTAATCATCACAACACCCTGTTAGTAAGGTACTATTCTTATTCTCTTTTTATTATCCCTCCAGGCCTGAGGCCTAGAGATGTTAACTAACTTAAGCAGGAGCACACAGTTAGAAGCATAGAGCTGGGACTTTGTTCCTAACCATTATGCTTCATTTTCTCTGTGTGTGAAATTAGGAGCTTGAGCTAAGTGGTCCCTGAGGTCTCCACCAACTGTAGAAATCTAAGCTGCTTAGGGAAGATCATCTGTCTGCATTCCTAAGTTGTTCTGGTGTTCTTTATGCAGACCCTTTCTTCAAGTACTTTACAGTATGTACAAATTATTTATTTATATTTGTGTAATAAGACTCTTTCAGGATCTTAGTATAATAATATCAACAAAATTATTAATTCTTTTGCTGTCCTCAGGAGAAGGAAAGGTTAAATTACACACTTGCCTTTTCGTAATGAAGGAGCTGATTTCAGAGATGCAAAAAAGCCTAAAATTGGGTTCAAGTAATGGCCCTAGATTGCTTCATTATTTATCAGTAATGAACTTTGGCATATTTAATCTCTCTTGAGTCTTGGTTTTCTTGGCCATAAAATGGAATGATAATATCTACTTCACAGGGTTATTGTTAGGATGAAAGGAAACAATACAGGTTAAGTATCTACACAGAGTAGAAGCTTAGTTAAGTTTCCGTCCCCCTTTCCTTCTTTTGTTCTGAGTCTTGCTATTAGGTAGATGAGCCTGATTGTCAAGCTTATGCATTTTACCTCAGTTTCTTTCTGTCTACAAGGTAATATTCATAGTGTATAAAAACTAGTTATATATAAATCTTAATTATTGGTTTAGACCTTTTCTGGTCTTTATTAATCATTTCAATACTACTCTTTCCCAACTAAAGTTTTCAAACTCCTAACATCTCCAAATATAAATATTTATTATTTTGTTAATAACAGAGACAGCAGGCTCAAAATGGAGTCACTTGTACTAAGCTCACATCACCAAACTGAGACTTAATCCCTAACTTAATTATAGTTTTGACATCTCCCAGGAGTGGAATCTTGAACCAGGGAATCTAAAATTACCTGGTCAACACTGGTGAGGTAATCTGCCTGATAGACCCCTGCCATCTCCTAAAGGAAGGCGACCTTGCCTGAAACCACCCACTCTTTGCTAGTAATTTCCTTGTCCTACCCCCTTTTGCCTATAATCATTCTGTAGAGCTCTTCGGAGCTCTTTTCTATTGCTAGATGGGATACTGCCTGATTCATGAATCACTGAATAAAGCCAATTAAGATCTTAAAAATTTACTCACTTGAATTTTATTTTTTTAACAGTTGGGATCTGCTTCCTTTTATATGATAATCATAGCATTTTAAGGCAGAAAGGACCTTAAAAATCTCCAAGTCTGTGATCTCTCCTAGTGTTCTACCAAACTGTGAATAGCCACCCCAGGTGTCTAAGAATTTTCTCACTTCCTGTTTCTACACGCCACATGCAAATAATCTGTAACTAGTTCCATAATTTTTGTACCATCTCTTCTATAATCTGGCTACCCTAGAATCAATATAACAACAATCAAATAAAGATTCTTTTGAAAACTTGTTTTTAGAAGTAGATTTTTCCATCTGTCAAAGCAAAGGCAAGAAAAATGCTAAAGACAGAATCCCTCTTCTGAATTCAGTTTCCAGGCATTTATGCCAGTGTTTTGACATCGATGTATGAGAAATTTAAAGCCAGCTAAAGCTAGATACTGGACTTCTAGCAGCCGACTCAGATCCTGCAGGTGTTTGTGGCAGGTGGTTTGACATGCCCTTCATCTCATTTTCTCACTAAATCAAAGTGTATTCTGCCCCCATGCCTTATGAACTTAAAGTTAATTCAGCTACCAAACATTTCAATTACTCAAGACTGTGTTCCTTCCATTATTCCTGATAGTTCTTAAATACTAACTCCTGTCTTATTGATCGCTCACTTGGTTGTAACTCACCTAGTTGCAATTTGTGTTTTATTTTAGAAAGAGAAGTACTTAATCTTAATTGCCTAAAATACCAATACATGTAGTCATTGTTATTAATAGTGGGGAAAAAGGTTATAGTCTTTATCCTTGAGGAGCCGTATGACTACCAGCTGTGGTGCTTAAGTTTTATGCTGTATTTTTGTATATTTTACAAATCATTCAAGAAACTATAAACTTATTTTAATCAATATTGTATAATTCAAGAATTCCCACCATTAAATGACAATAAAAATAGTTATGGAGTCTTCCTCCTTCTCTTCCGTTCCTAAAACAACTTTATCCCAGGCTGGTGTATTGGAATCCGGGTTTGAATCATGAACATACCATTTTCTAGCATGTAGTCTTATGTGGGAATAGAATGTGCAAGGATGGGCTTCAGAGGCTGTGTAGCCTTTCAGAAAAATGACTCTGGACATCTTCTACTAGGCTTAAAGCAGAGAAGTCAAAGTTTTTCTTCACTCCAGTGCTCAAGAGTATATTTTTATGCCTTCAAACAATAAATCATCATATAGTGAGCATCTATTCCCAGACAGTCACTGGAGATAAAGGTTGGCTAAGATGCAGTTCCTGACCTTGATGTAGCTTACAGTCTAGTCTAGTAGGGGGTCTCTTTTTGTAATACATCAGGCAAAACTCTTCACCCTTCTCTGTGTATTGAACAATATAATTTTGGTAAGGAAAAACAAGAACATTATCATAGATATACCAAGACATAGAAGAGGAATATATTTAAAGAAAAATAAGTTATGAGAAATTTTCCTGTAGCCTCATGAGACAAGTTTTCTGTATATAAGCATCTAACAAACTTTAAAGAATAAGGATCAAGTGACCAAAGCCCATGAATGCATGACAGGATATGCTGCTGTTTGCCTGGGTAATCTTGGACAGATCACTTTAACTTCTCTGTAAAAAGACTGGTCTACCGCAGTGATGTGACAATAACAAATGATTGCAAAAAACTGTTGAAACATAAAATTCTGTCATAACATCTGATCTTAAATGAAGCGTTTATAGGTAACGATTCTCTGTTTTTCAAAATTAGGTATCTGGACCTCCGTCAATTTGGATCTGTGCCACATGGAGGTTTTGGGATGGGATTTGAACGCTATCTGCAGTGCATCTTGGGAATTGACAATATCAAAGATGTTATCCCTTTTCCAAGATTTACTCATTCGTGTCTTTTGTAGCTGAAGACTGCTTAAGGAAAACCACCCTGTGCCAGAGGTACTGCACATGAATATACATACAGGAGAATGCATGTTTGAACTGTTGAAATGCAGAAGTTTTCAATATGTAATTGTCATGCCAGAAGATACATGAAAGATACATGTGATCATGATTTTCATTGCACGTTGAAGGCATTTCATGGAAAGATGAACTCCATCAAGAAGAGGTACTTATAGCAGATAGAATCTCAAAGCTATTGTGTCAATTAAGAAAAAAATGAAGAAATTGAACTAGATGATCTCAAAGGTCCTTTCAAACTCTAGGACAGGATGAAATTGTGTATTTTAGTTTTTCAAGATTTTTTTTTTGATGTGGACCATTTTTTTAAAGTCTTTATTGAATTTGTTACAATATTGCTTCAGTTCTATGCTTTGACCGCAAGCCATGTGGGATCCCAGCTCCCCAACCGGGGATCGAACCCACACCCCGTGCACTGGAAGGCAAAGTCTCAACCACTGGACTGCCAGGAAGTCCCAAAATTGTGTATTTTACTTTGTCTTTAATCAGTAGACCACTGCCCTCTGCGACCTTTGAGAAGCAACTACTAGGTAAAAATAAAATGTTGTTGGATCTTTTCTCCCTTCCCATTTAACCTATGATAAATTCCCATCTTATTCTCATTGCTTTACTAAACATTACAGAAGAAAATATTCCTTTTTCGGGTCTTGAATTAAGAAAATTGCTATTGTGAATTGAAATCTTTTTTCATCAGTCTACATGAAAAATCACATTTAATAACTGTTGATCCTAAATTATAAAAGCTAACAAGATGTATTATTTAAACTAATCACTGTTGTGTTGCAGTTAGTTCATGTTAGATATTTATAACGTCTCTGATAATAAAATAGATTTTCGATACCTATGAAAGAAAAAAACAGGTTTTTAAATTCCATTTGGCCTTTTCCCAGTGAAATTTGGAAGAAAGGTATTTTCCATCCAAGATGAGGATATATAGCTAAACGTAAAGGGAGGATAATTCTGGAGTCAAAAAGTAACAGGGCATATTAGAGTGAGAAGATCACTGATTTGGGACTTCGTGACCTGACGGTTCTAGCAGTCACAAGTATGAGTTTGGATAAGCTACTTACTCTGTATGAGCTCATGCATCATTTTCCTCACAGACTTGATATAGTAATTACATGGAAGTGTGTGTGCGTGTGTGTGTGTGTGTATGTGTTTAAAACTGTGAAATGCTACACAAGTTTTTTTTAACTCTACTTTTAGTCTTCGTTGAGATGCAGATATATGGGCTTATGGCAAATGGTGAACTCAGTAGGATTCATATGTATCAAATAATTATAAAAAGGCATGCATGCCTGAATCATCAATTTTCTAAGTCTCATTAGATGACTTATCTTAGGTCACTTCCTAATGAGTTTCTATATGCACTTTATTTTAACCTAACTCAAAATCAAACAACTGGAAAGAACTGCAGAACCTAGAGTTGGAAGTCATAGGAGACGCTGAGAGGTTGTCAAGGTCGAACTTCTATCTAAAGCAGAGGGATCCTATGTACCTTGGCAGCCTCTTGGCAAAGAGCCCAGTACCCCACAGAATAGCTCATTCCATTTCTGAAGCTCTCTAATTGGTAGCTTCTGCTGAGCTAAAATCTGCTTCCCTGGAACTTTAATCCTTGGGCTTAGATACCAAGTTTAGGACAGGATAAAAGGAAAAATTAAAGCTTCCATAAGGCTTGCCTCAACCACGGGTTAGAGAGATAAATTCATTTGTTTACTCAACAGATATTACCTGAGCTTATTCTACATGCCACAGACTGTGCTAGGTGCTACATAAACAGTAGTGAACTGACCCTTGCCTTCATGGATTTACAGTCTATTAGGGAAGATATACCAATGATAAGTAAACAAATGTATTATTTCAAAATATGGCATGTGCTATAAAATTTTATGAAGAACAAGGCAATCATAGATTTAGCTTGCTAGAGGGGGCATCCCTGAAAAGGCGATATTTAACCTTAGACCTGGAAGATAAAATAGAGAAACCATTTTTTTTTCTTCTTCTTCTGTGTAAAACATGTTACTTATGTTTACTAGGTTCTGCTTAAGAATATAAACAATGAAATATATATATGTAACTTATTTTTTAAATTCTGTTAAAGTATAGTTTAAAAAATCACACACAGAGATAAATCTTATTTATTTGAAAACATTTTCTTATATGAATTATTTACCCATTTGTGCTGGGTACCTAAGTTTCCCACCCCAAAAATTAGTGAAGAAGTAATTCTTTAAGAAGTGTGGCACTATCAGCTCTCCCTTTCCCTGAAGTCGCTAAATAATAAAATATACCGTATTTTATAAGATTTCAGGTTCATTGTAATCAAGACCCCTGTGGTACAGGGAGATCAACTCGATGCTTTGTGACCACCTAGAGGGATAAGGAGGGTGGGAGGGAGGGAGACGCAAGAGGGAGGCGATATGGGGATATATGTATATGTATAGCTGATTCACTTTGTTGTGAAGCAGAAACTAACACACGATTGTAAGGCAGTTATACTCCAATAAAGATGTTAAACAAAACAAAACAAAACACAACCCTGTGGTAGTGTTTGGGAAACAATTGTTTGGATAAAATAGGTCAAGCACTCAGATTCTGTTCCTCTTCTTACGTTTGCCTTGTAGTCCCTCTTACCTGTCCATGGCACTGCGCTTGCCACGCACATCTATTAGAAATCAGTGAAGGCTGTCTCTGTCGTAGCAGGTTGAGTATGTGGCTGTGGCTACACACATGGGCCTGAGAACACATGGGCAGACACTGTCAGCAGCGACTTGGGAACGATCACCTCCAGCCACAAAACACACAACCGAGCCTATGCTCCCCTAGGGTTAGAGAAACCATTTGTGACATCAGTTAATTTGATTTGGCTTTTAAGTCTTGATACTGTATTTTGTGGAGTAAGAATCACAAACATTCACAGGCCCAAAACCTGGATGCACTAATAGTTTCCAAGGCTATTAGGGATCATGCCTGCAGTGATTTTTGAGGAGCCAGTCAGAATTGTGATGTTAACATGATGGCTGGGCATCAAAAATAACAGTGATAGAAAGAATACTGAATGAGAGAAGCCCCAGGTTCTGGTCCCAGTGCCACCATTGGCTTAACTGTGGAGCATTAGGCAAGTAAGATCATCCTTGTGGCCTCCAGTTACTTCATCTGCAGAGCTATCGCTTTGAAGTAGATGAACTCTAAGGATCCTTCTATCTCTTAATCTTCTAGGAATTTGTGATGGACATAGTCAATAATAACTGATTTAAAGTGTGACCTTTAGATTTTATTTTAGTACATACTAGGTCTCTGAAAACTTATAATGAGGTCAATCGCTGAAAGTTTAACACTAGACTTAAGTGTGTTCAATGTGTGTGTATGTGAGGTGGAAAAGGCTCCTTCTCAAGGAGTCAAACATACATTCTTCCTTATCTGAGTCTCCAGCAGTGTATTTCCGAACCTTCATACTTATTTGTTCATTCTTTTCTTTCACAGTTGATCACATAATGAGTATCTGGTTGAAGCCAGACACTTGCCACTTCAAACGGCCTAGTCATTTACATCTTTGGCTCAATACTTACATTTTACCAATAAGTAAACAAAAAACAAGCACTAATGTCAGACAAGGATGATGAAAATGCCAAAACTAAACCATTGCTTGCAGGCAGCATCAACAGAAGAAAACCTTTTAAATGTTGGCTTGTCAGCTGATATATGAATATCCAGATTCTACATAGAAACAGCGTTGTATAATTCTATGTATAATGAACAAAAATGTGAATTTAATAGTTAAGGATGGTCTGTTCTGTAATACCATAGGGCTTAATTTGTGAGTTAAAAGGGGATTTGAGGGTATTAATTTTCACTTGAGTAACCAGTTTCCAATGAGGGAAAAATCAGATTCTGCTTTCCCAAGGTTTCCAAACATTACCTCAAAATAGTAACCCAAGTAAGAGTGTATTCTAAAACTTAGAAATGTTTTTTTCCATCATTAGTTCCCATTCTCATTTCAAATTTTGAAGAAGGTGGAGAAAAATAGTTACTTTCCATCTGGCTGTCCGCTTGCCTGCGTAAGTTGTGCTGTCGTGGGTTTGTGGGGTTTTTTTGACAGGGGGGTTGGGGGGGGATTAGGAGGGTCTGACAAGAACTTAATTGTGGGAGTGATCCATTCCAGATCTAGACATAGCTCTCCTACCCTCTGACCCAGCCCAGAGACTCTTAACTCTCACAGAACGGCAAAGGAATGGTTTGACCTTTTGTCCCTCCCAAACAGAATCTGCTAGAAGCACCCCTCTACAGTGTTATACATTCATATTCTCTATAAATTGAATCTAGACATTTCACGCAGGACTGAACAGGCATTGAAGATGCAACTGGTGAGATGGATTAACTCTACCCTTCTTTAAACCTCTTCAGGTAATTATAAATGAGAGATGCTTACTTGGATTGTTATTTTATTCATATATTTATTTGAGTAAGTGGTGAGGCAAGAACATAAAAATGCAGAGTTGAAAGACAGATTGGCCTGGATTGAATTGATAAGAAATGTCTGGGGCGTTTTGGCTTCTGATCAATATTTGTATTCAGTCTGCAATCTAAAGTATGTATAATAAAAAGAAAACAGGTGGGAGTAATATCTGACAGTAGTTCTTCCCAGCTTCAATTCCAATGAAAAGATGGCAAAAGCATTAAGGAAAGAGTGGAAAGCCACCTTAATCACCCTACACCAAAATACTTCAGTAGGATTTCTATAAGACAGGTCTTATTAGATCATGGTTAGCACCCCTCCAGAAACTTAGACATTCCACCATTGTCAGGAGCCCTGGATTGCCCCTTGGATCAGCTAACACTCCAGCTGGCTCTTGTGCAGTTTGCTTTGGAATCCAGTGGATTTACAGCCATTATTAGTACACTGTGTGGTAGTTTCTGGGGGACCTTTGTAAAGAAATCAGGAGTTTAGATGGTTCGTAAGCTGCCATTCAGGCAGCTAATCACTGAATTAACATAGTTTATGACTTTTCAATATCCTTCTGCTACATCTTTACTGTTCATAATTGTTATTAATAATATGACTATCATTTGGACATTGCTTTACAGTTTACAGTATTTTTTAACATGTCCACAATATATTGTGGACCTTGTTCCTTTGTAGCTTACTGTGCCTGAAATTTGTTTGGTTAAATTAGTTTATTTGTTATGGAGATTGGTTATTAGGAATTCCTAATAATGAGGGGGAGTAAGACTACAAATAAAGTTCACCACTCTCAGCCTCCAGAGAAACTGAAAGCACTGAACTTCTTACAGTAATCAAAGAATCTTGCCTTTTAAGCCCCAGTGCAAAACACACTTTGGCCTCTGATTTCCTTGTTCTGTACAGGGAGAAGAAATTTAAGAATGTGATGGAAAATGATGGTTGAGCCCAAATACATTCTAGTAAAGAGAAACATTGAAAATGGAATACAGAGTCCCAGACCCAGCAGTGTACTTAAGCTCACTGTGCAGTTTTTTAAATGAGTCTGTGTTCACATTTGTCCTACTTTCCTCTTAGGATCATCCTAGAATATACATAGAAAGGTAGATGAAAGAACTTTGATAGGAATTATTAATAGCCTTCCCAAAGTGATCAGCCTTTGATATTTCAAGATGATACTCTGAAAATAGAAACTTGGTGGGCCCGTGCAGCAAAGGTTTTTTTCGTGCTACAAATACACATGTACACAGAACTGTATTTTGCAGAACCTGGCTTCTGCCACATGCAGAACCTTCTCTGCACACTGGCTCAACAAGAACTGCTGGTTTGCTGTTTTCCAATGATCCTAGATTTGAAAAATCTCTTAGAGATCATATCCCTTCCCCTGTATATGATGTATAAATTACCCTCCTCTGTATTTTTCCCAGTTCCTACTAATTTACCCACTGAACCTTCAGTGAATTAAGAACTGTCTGTCTTAAGAGGTAACTTTTTTTTAATACTTGGAGAACTCTGATTGTGACCTGATAGTAACAGAACCGGCCTCTCCATGGCATGCAAATATAATAAATTAGAAACAGCCACACACTTTCTTCTCCAGAATAGAATTTCTGTAGCTGCTCACTTGGGACAGTCTGTCCTTCCCTGAAGAGCTGCACCCCACTAGGGTGTTCGCCAGGCAGAGTATCCTTAAGGTGGGCCTTTCTCTTAGTAGAGTAATGCTTCTTTTCACTGTCCACTCAGCTGCTACCCAAGTACCCTGTGATACCAGTCTTGACGTTAGAAGAGCTTAAAGTCTCCAGTGCCTCCTCCCTGTCTGTCTTACAGCCTATAGTAATTGTTCCTCCTCCTGTATCTGTAATACTGCTGAAAGATCTCCGAGTTTCAGAATGTTCAGGGCAGTACAAACCCCCTTTATTTGGGGATTGCAGAAATGGACTTGGGTCATATATAGATTTGTTGTTGAAGAACAGTAAGTTCCTTTACTGAAGATTTCTACTGATACTACATTTTCTTTGCATTGCCCCAAAAGGCAGAAACGGATTCCTTATACAGTTAGGATACGGCTGGCCAACGATCTCTTTAAATGTAATTTCCATCTTCTGCCTTCTGTGTTACAGGTTTTTGCATCAGGAAACTGTCGGGTCAGATTCCTGCCAGAAAATGTGCTGGATGTTTCGTGTCTTGGAAGGGGTATTAGACGTAGAGGGAGAAGACTCTGGTTTATGTCTGACGCTCTACTTACCAGCTGTGGAACCTTGAGCAAGTTATTTTATCTCTGAGTTTGTATACTTATCTGCAAAATGAGGATAATATTTAACTTACAGAGTGTTGTGAGAAACGGCGAAGACTGTGTGAAAGGGTTTCATAAGTTGACAACACTACACAAATGTAAGGTCTCCTAAGGGAATCCTTTTCAAAACTCAAAAAAAAAAATCTGTATGAAGTAAGATATTTATTACATGTTGAATGAAATATTTTATAGCCATAAAAATTATAAGAGAAAATGTGTTGAAAATTTTTTAAGTTGTACTTTGCAGTTACAACAGTGTAAAAGCTGTGCACATGGACTAGAAGCATATGGGAAAAAATGGAATCAGCTGTTTCAGGACAGTGGAATTGAGCGACTTTTCTTTAAAAATCTCTTTGGCCTATTCAATTCAGTTCAGTAGACGCACTGTGCCAGGTTAAGTGCTCGATTCTGTGAACACAGAGAAAAATAGGATATGCTCCCACGTCTCAGGGACTCCCATTTTGTATAATCTTTGTTAAAGTTTATTATGCATAAGAATCACCTGGGGAGCTTATTAAAAGTTCAGATTATCCTGATACCACCCTAGAAAGTCTGTTCCACCCTAAAAGGTCTAGGAGGTAACAGCACACAGTTAGCATTCTTCAAACAGTCACCCTGAGTGATTCTAATATAGGTGGTTTAACTTCACACTGTGAGAAACCTTCAGTGAGGTTTTAATGTTTTTACTGTAAAAAGTAATAATTAGATCTGCTCATTGAAGAATTTGATTGTTCTGTCTGGACCTTTCTATTTAATATATATATTTTTTAAAATTTTATTTTTTTGGCCGCATTGGGTCTTCTTTGCAGCGCAATGGCTTTCTCTAATTGCAGTGAGGAGGGGCTACTCTTCGTTGCGGTGTGTGGGCTTCTCATTGCGGTGGCTTCTCTTGTTGTGGAGCCCGGGCTCTAGGCGCGCGGGCTTCAGTAGTTGTGGCACGTGGGCCCTAGAGCGCGCGGGCTTCAGTAGTTGCGGCACATGGGCTCTCAGGTGCATGGGCTTCAGTAGTTGTGGCACACAGGCTTAGTAGCTGTGGCGCATGGGCTTAGTTGCTCTGCGGCATGTGGGCTCTTCCCGGACCAGGAACCCATGTCCCCTGCATTGGCAGGCGGATTCTTAACCACTGTGCCACCAGGGAAGTCCCCTGTGTGGACCTTTGAGCTGGCTTCTGTGCCTCTATATCAAGGATGGGAAAGCCAGCCTGCAGAGTGGTGTTGCTCTGGAACTCATGTGGCATAGATCCTGCCACATCTCTCGACCTTTATCTCTGCCTCACTTCCTTTCTCTTCCACTACCTCTCCCATGTTTTTTCTCTGTGCATGTTTTTCTCTCCCACTCTGATTCCTCCTATGCCTGCAATACAGCAACATCCAGGTGCTTCCCCTTCCTTTCTCCACCCCTTCCCCCAACCAGATATGTCAACTTTATTGAAAAGAAACCCAACCTACTTCTAGTTTACTAACTTGTGCAGGAAGGCTCTTGTATCTAGTTAATGTTTCTCAGAAAACTTAGGAGTGGGCTATTCGTGGATCAACAACCACAAAGATACCATATGTGGACCTTTTGTGTCTTTATTTTGACTCTTGATTAACTTTTTTCTAGTGGGTTAGCAGCCTTCAACAGAGTCCTGTCCTGCTCATCAGGCTGGAGTGTGCCCTGCATCCTGACAGAGCACTGCTTGTCTCCACATGCCTATGAACGGACTTGGGTGGCTTTCTCAGGCTACACACCTGTCACCTCTTAGTCACCTAGAATCAAAATATTAACAGCTCTGATCACACTGTCTGAGGCCATGAGGCTTTATTTCAAGAATGGTGACACTCCAAAATGCAGCTAGGATTTCTACCTTTTCATGTGTTTATATTACTAGTGTTAGTGTTTATATGACTTGCACCTCTAGATACCAAGGGTTGGTCAATGGCTTCCAGACTCCCTCCCTCCATTATGCTCCCTCAGAACCATATGAAAATACTGGTTCTCTTATGTTGTCATTTGTCTTCTCTGCCAGAACGTGAGCTCCATGAGAACAGGAGAGTGTATTTATCTTTGTATGTCCAGTGCCTTGGAGAGTATCTGGAACATAGAGGGTACTCATTAAATAACTCTTGAATGAATTAGGTATCAAAAATTAGGTGTCAAAAAAAAGTAAATGTACCCACCAGACAAAAGGGAGATATTCCTTAAAAAATAATTCCCAAACGGACTTTCCCCCCTCTATGTCTCTAAAATATATCATAAATTGAATTTTTAAATTAGCCTTTTCAGCCTAAACCCAAGTCTGAAGCCACTGCCTGAACATAGAACAGAAAGTCAGGGATCAGAAGAAACTATGAGTTCAACTAGTAATTTGTCATTGTAATCTGTTACTGAAGGTGAGTTTCTAGGGCAACTCTCCAGCACTGCTGGAGTACAGTGACTTAGTAGGCTTGTCAAGAACCTCTCCATGCTGTTCATCATTACATAACCAGCACCTAGCCAAGTGCCTTGCACATAGTAGGTACTGAGTAAATATTTGTTGAATGAATTATTTGATTGGTGGAGGAAATTCAGAAGCAAGTCCTAAGACGAATTTAGTTGGAGTCGCTCATATTTTTAGTTAGTGTTTTTTTCCACCTTGCTCTCTAAATCTAGATAAGTTTCTTGCCTCAAAATTGAAGGAGCTACTGCTTACATCATCTAATTCAGCAAACGTTAATTGATGCCTACTCTGTGCCTCTCTGTGTGAGGCACCCAAAGACAAGGAAAACCCTTACTGTTTGTCCCCATATAGGGGGGACAAACTGATAATTTTGTTGGGCTGATGATTTCTCTGTGCTCTCACAATCCTTTGAACATACCTCTATTATAACATTGCCCACATACTACTATAGACATCTGCTTATCTATTTCTCTCCCCATAAAGACCCTGAACTTCTTAAAACCCTGGTCTTACTCACCTCAGTATTCCTATGCTGAACTTGTCATAGTAGGTTCTCAGAAAATCTTTATTGAGAACTGAATAACATGGACTTCCATGGTGGTGCAGTGGTTGGGAATCTGCCTGCCAATGCAGGGTTCGAGCCATGGTCTGGAAGGATCCCACATGCTGCGGAGCAACTAGGCCCATGCGGCACAACTGCTGAGCCTGCGCTCTGGAGCCCGCGAGCCACAACTGCTGAGGCCCATGCACCTGGAACCCGTGCTCCGCGACAGGAGAGGCCACCACAATGGGAGGCCCGCGCACCACAGCAAAGAGTGGCCCCTGCTCGCCACAACTGGAGGGGACCCTCGTGCAGCAACGAAGACCCAGTGCAGCCAAAAAAATGAACCAAAAAAACCACAACATTGTAAATCAACTATATTTCAATAAAAATTATTTAAAACTTAAAAAAAAACTGAATAACAAGTACATAAATAATAATTCCCAAGTAATATATATAGGAATATAAACATTTTGTACTTGAATAGAAATACATGCCTAAGTGTTTTCTGAGTTTCAAATGATAGATACTGGGTATGTCCTGCAAGAAACAAGATTGGTGTTCATGTCTCTATTAAACACCTTTCAAGGTATCTAGTTAGTTATCGAACCTATCTTTCCTCTGAGAATTCCCCCACCCCTATCCTAGCCAGTAAAACCCCAGCAGACATATTGGGGACATGAGCTTCCCTTGCTGGTAGGACTGGGATGGATACCTGACCCCAAATGGACCAGTCTCATTTTCTCTTAGAAAATTGGGGTTGAGAACGCTAGACAGCCTGGACTAGTTGCTTGAACCAGGAACATGTAAACTTAGGAGCTCTAAGACAAACATGTACCTTAAGAGACAGAGAAAGTCTGCAGAAAGAAAGAACTGAAGGCAAAATGCTCAGAGATGAAAAACCATATGGCCTCTGAGAGAGACAGACACACAGACTGGCTGCCTAGTTCTTGCTATATTTAGTCCTTGGTTGCTGCCCTTCCTGAGGCCACATTCAACTATTTCTTGGGTTCCATGGGATATGCCTCTTTTTAAAACAAAACAAAAAAAAAACAGTAAATTCCCTATTGGGGCTTAAGCAAATTTTAAATGGGTATCTGCTTTTACAACTAAAAGACATTAGTACACTGTCTGACTTACGGAAAGAATTCTCCTTACTCTTTAAGCCTCATTACCTTTTCGTCACACATACTATTCTAGAATATTTGTTGATCGAGAAATTATTTAGTAGAGGAATTCCTGATAAATAAGATGCAGGAGGGTAAGTGATGACTTCTTTGCTTTTCAAGTTTCTTGATACTCTAAGTCACAAAAACAAATGAATGGAGACTTATTTACAGAGGGGATTGGATACACATCAGACCTTTCTTTGAACTACAAAACTGGATTAAAGAGGTTTTGAAGAACCAACACATTTGGCAGCTTCCCAAGACATCTATTTTTGAAGATTCTGCTTTCCAGAACTGTTTAAGGATGGCTTTTGTCACGGGCCTTAGCTGTGTTTCAGACTAGCCAAAACTGAAAAGTGGGAAGAGACTAAATCAGAAAGTGTGTGTGCCTAGAGCAGCCCAAACCCTGCTGCTGGGCTGGCATAAACACTCATGGCCAGATCTCAAAGTAAGATAAAGACTTTGTTCTTCAGAAACAGTTCCAAATATGAAGTTATAATGATGTCTGCCAACATGTTTCTAACGACTCTAGGAAAAGAAAACAACAACAAGTAAGTTTCCAGCTCTTTTCTCAGTGGACACTGGACCTTGGAGAAGCTTGCATGTAATTTGACTGCAGCTACTTTCTGTTTTTAGTTAATTATGTTAAATGTGCCTCATAACTTCCAATTCCAGTGGGGCTGTCATTTAGAAGGGTGCTGGGGGGAAGCTGTTTTAATTCTGGCTTTTGTTTCAGCCACTAAATGTAATGCCACATGATTGTTGACCCAACAGTAATCCAGTTAAAAAACAGGCTACAGAGTTACTGCATCACCAAAATTAACCCTGATTACATCAAATTATGTTGAAACAGACCACAGCTGTTTGCCCTGTTGAAGCAACCGTTTGAGAGCCCATCCAGAAGATACATCTGGGTGTCAGGAAGACACATTCTGGGTTTTATTTTTGTTTCTCAACATAAATGGAGGAGGGAAACACTCTGTTCTGCCCAGAGTGCTTGGTAGAGCTAAAAACCTTGTGATTCTCCAGAATTAAAAATCTTCATTCCAGAAGAGAAAAAAACCTGAGATCTCCTGTTTCAGTTTTCTATAGGAAGAATGTAAGAAGGAAATCCAAATCTGTTGAGTATCACTCTTGTCAGCAAAAAAAAGTGGAACTGACTAAAGAGAAGGACAGTGGGATTTTTTGTGGAGGGCTGTATGCAGTGGTATGCTGGGCTAGCTCATACCAGCCTATGAGAATGGATTGTTAAGTTATGGAAAAAATTTGCAAGCTGATTGCTAAAGAATAATGTTAAAATTAAATTATAATTAAAAGTGGAAAATAACAGGTATTTATTGGAGACGAAGTGGACAGATTGGAACCCTCAAACATTGCTGGTGGGAATGTAAGATGATGTAACCACTGTGGGAAATAGTTAAAGAGTTCTGTAAAAAGTTAAACACAGAGTCACAGTATGATTCAGCAATTCAACTCCTAGTTATATAGCCAAGAGTATGATAACATAGGTTCACACAAAAACTTGTACATGAAGGTTCATAGCAAGATTATTCATAATAGTCAAAAAGTGGAAACAACTGAAATGTCTATCAACTGATGAATGGATAAATAAAATGTGGTACATGGATATAATGGAATATTATTCAGCCATGAAGAGGAATGAAGAAAAACTGATATACATCAGAACATGGATGAACCTTGAAAACATTATACAAAGTGAAAAGTCAGACCCAAAAGGCTATATAGTATATGATTCCGATTATATGAAATATCCAGAATTGGCAAATCCACAGAGACAGAAAGTAAATTAGTGGTTGCCAGGGGATGGGGTTGGGGGAATGAGGAGTGACCGCTAATGGACATGGAGTTTCTTTTGGGATGATGAAAATGTTTTGAATTAGCAGTGATATTTGCACAACTCGTGAATACACTAAAAACCACTGAGTTGTACACTTTAAAAGGGTGATGTTTATGGTATGTGAATGATACCTTAATTTAAAAATTAAGTCATATAAACTTACAATTAAGTAAGTTATATAAAAACAAAGGGAATAAACAAAACTCATCAGTTACTAATTATTTTAATACATTTTACTATTATCTTTGCTCTTGGCGTTACGTCTATTGTATCTTTTTGATGGAAATACTAAAGGTGTATTACTGTGCATCTCTTAACTCTGCATTCAGAGACATGAAGTTGATAGCTTGAAATTGTTTGCGGGGAAGAATTGTGGGGGGTTTAGTATTTGCTCCACAAAAATTGTCACATACTACCAATCGAGATTACTACCACCACCCGAGAGCTGGGTTTTAAACTTTTACCAACACATCATTGGCTGTATAGGTCCAACAGTCGTCTTGGATAACTGGTTAAAATTAGAGAGTTAGATGAGATAATCACCTGTGGCCTTTGGATCCCCAGCAAAACAAAGACTAGCAAACCTGCACAGTAACTGTGCATGCATTTGGTGCAGAAGAAAGGGCATTTCTGGTCAGCTGCTGTATGAAACCCACTTTGAGTTCGGGAACATGATTCCTCCAGCCTTGCTAGTGTTGGTACAAGGGGTTAAGTGATAGAGCCTGGTAGAATTATCAAAACGAAGCCAGATATCAGATAAACCGCAAATGATATTAATTCTTAGTCCCAGACAGGAGGGTATCTGGGGAACCTGTGTGATAGATTTGGAAACCAAGGGTTAACAAGCGAAACTTAATAGAATTACCTCCAGCTGTTCAGCCCTTCCCATCAGGCCAGTCCCTGTGGTTTAAACACTTCAGATGCTTATAGGTACCTTCACAGGTACTGTTATCTGGTGTGGATGATCAAAGAGTTCTAGATGCCCCAGGGGTCCATAGCTCCCACTTGTCATCCTTTAAGGGTTGGTTCCTTCATTCTCAAACATTTACTGAGCATCTGTAATGCTCAGATGCTGTAATGCTCAGAACCTCCAAGCCACCATGCTTGGAGGTTCTAGGGATACAAAAATGAGGAAGATGCAGTCGTGTCCTCAAGGAACTCACAGGTCCTTGACAAGGAAACAAATATTTGCAGTACAGTGTGATAACCCAGTTTATATAGGTGCAGTGTGAATCTAAGAATGAACAACTGTGTTGGGGATTGGAGACAGTGAATTTTAGGGGAAGGGGTCTTGACATATGTTCAAGACGTAATTCAAGGTAGGAGTACTCTCTGAAGGAAGTAAGGGGTGATCATGCAAAGTAGGGTTTGGAGTACTAAGGCACTTTCCCAGGGACCTTGACAGTCTGTTCTTCCAAGAATATGCTAATTGATTTTGCAGCATGATCTGTGGGTACACTGATATCACCACCTTGTCAGCAGAAATGTCCCAGGAGCCTAACTGCCCCGAAGCAATTAGCACAGGTTCTTATTCTTTACAAAGGAGAAACTGGGGAACGACTTAAACGTTTACTTTAAGAAAGCTTATTTCCAAAATGTCTCCCACTGGGTGTAATGTCAAGCAACTCAGACTGTTAGCAGCCGCAGGCAGGGAGGAAACTCAGTTCAGTCTTCAACCACACCCCAAGCCCACTTCCAGATCTTAGTCCCAGCCAGATGCCAAAAGTTGATTTGAGTAGGTGGGAGTAATTTGATTGAAGGAACCAAGTGGGCTCAAAGCACCCAGGGGTTAAAGAGGCTCCCACCTCAACATGCCTGAGAGACAAGTGTCCTGCAAGTCACCAGCTGAGGGGGCCCAGCTGGTCGTACTGACCTTGGCAGGCAAGCACTCAGCTCTGAAATCAACCTGTCAACTAAATTGAAAGGGAGAAAAGGCAGAAGGGCTAGGACACAAACATCCCTCCCCATCCCCAGTCCGATCCCTGACGTCAGGCTTAGCGTGGGCGGTATTAATCACCCGGCCTGGTGTGCAATTGAGGACAGCTCTCCTTCCAGCCCTTCCAACTCGCTTCTGGGAGCGTGCCACCAGCCATGCACCTGCCACTGGCCACAAACCCTCAACTCCCAGACAGGCACGGATGCAGGCTGTCGCTGACGACACTCAAAGCCACAGTGCACCCTTTAGAACTCAGGCTTTGGTGGGGGGAGGGGCGGGAGCAAAGCGTGGTGCCCATGCTTTCCTCCCAGGTGTGCATTTCTCTAATCTCCGCAACGCTCCTCCAGAGAAGCCCTCCTCATAAGATGGGTCATTTCCTGGGGATTTAATGAGAATATAGAATTAATGGCCCAAAGCGCTCCTTGCAGCCGGTCATTAATTCCCCCAGGAAATACCGGTGGTCTTTAATCAAAATTGCCTGAATTATAGACTAGTGATGCATGTCCAGGGGAGGGGGGCTGTCATCCCAACTGGTTCCGATAGATGGCGCCGATCTTCATGTAAATAAACCATTCAAATAATTCGTTTTCCATTTCTCTCCAGTGAAAACCAAGGAGCATTAAAAAACAGAACAAAAAACCAGCAGGGAGTGGAGAGAACTTAGTAAAGGCCCAGAAGCCCAGACAGGAACGTTCTATCCGAAGGCTGTTTCCAGGCCTGGCACATGCCTCAGGCTCAGAAGACTGAGCCACACCGGGGTGCAGCCCGGGACCTCAGCAGCAGTCCCTCCGCCGAAGAGCAGCCTGAGCTGGGTGCCGGCAACTGAGTAATAAAAAAGGTTGGGGGATGGGGGGTAGACCAGCAAGAAGAGCCCCTTCCTCTAAACTTTGGGGAAGGAAGGCTATGTTCAGAGAAGATGTCTGAAGTTGATACTCTGTTGTATTTCAAGGCCCCTCTTGTCATTGGCCTCAAAACATCAAACATGTTTCCACATGAAATTGTACATAACAATATTGGCGGGGGCGGGAGTGGGGGGGTGGGCGTCTTTTGCTAAACAAAATAAGACCCTCAAAAGTTTCTGGCCGAGGACATCCCTCGTGGCACAGTGGTTGGGAGTCCGCCTGCTACTGCAGGGGACACAGGTTCGAGCCCTGGTCTGGGAAGATCCCACATGCCGCGGAGCAACTAAGCTCGTGAGCCACAGCTACTGAGCCTGCTTTCTATAACCCGTGAGCCACAACTAGTGAAGCCCGCGCACCTAGAGCCCGTGCTCCACAATAAGAGAAGCCACCGCAATTAGAAGCCTGAGCACCACAACGAAGAGTAGCCCCCGCGCGCCGCAACTCCAGAAAGCCCGCATGCGGCAACGAAGACCCAACGCAGCCCAAAATAAATAAACTCTATTCATTAAAAGAAGTTTCTGGCCGAGTGCAGCCCAACTCCCAACTAACCGTTGCTGAACGGTCTCCCAGTCTGTCTTGAATCTTATAACTATTAAAAGATATGTAATAGAAGACTACTCTTCTAGGGAAAGATAGGGCCCGTGTACGCCTGACTTGTATCACAAACCTCAGCTGCAAACAAGCCGTGCAGATTTCTCAGACTCTGCAATCCCTGAGACTTGGCACCATGACTCAGAAGTGAATGAAGTCAGATGATTGCTTTATTTTGGTCCGGAGTCACCGCCTCCTGATTGATTTGGCAGGCTTTGAATATTTTGATATTTGTCTCACGGGTTTTAAGGTACTTAAAGCCAGAGATTAAAATGGCCATAATTCTGGTGGTAGCCCTTATATGAGGCTTAAGGATCCCTCAGTTGGAAGGCTAAGAGGCTCTGCTTCCAGCTATAGCCTGACTGTTCTGGTTTTAATTGCAATCCAGTAGCACACCGGATAGTGAAGAAAGTCGGTGAAATATTGGGTCCAGGGTTGCTGATCTCTAAACCCTGCCGGGGGCTTAGAAGATCTATGCATATAGTAAAGAATTAGCTTTTACAAACTGATTGAAGTGGTTGAGCTTTCCCCAACCCAGTGAAGATCTGTAAAATGAGAAGGATGTCCAACTGTTTGAAACAACTAGCTTTGCTGCACAGAGATAGGGAAATGAACAAAACAGCCTTAAAGTTGTACGCGGAATGTAAGATGCTGGTTCTACTCATCTGCCCGCGGCGGTTCCCTATTGATATAATGGGTTACTATCCACTTCTCAAAGAAGCTGGGGAGAGGACCTCCCTTTTAATGCTGCTTGTAAAAGTACTTTGTGAGTTGAAAAGAGCCCTTACCAAAGGTTTCTGGCGTTTTTTTCCCCTTCTATCTACCATGCCCACCACACTGCTCAATTTGTCAGGTGTGTGCTTCCGCATGCTTTATCTCAGTTAAGTCTCACCACAACACAGTAAGAGAGGCATCTGTATCATGTGAGCCCGAGAGTTCTCATAACCTGTCAGTAAGTTGGAGCTCTGAGGAATTTTGACCCCAATTTCTTGCTCTACACCACCTTGCCTTCCAATTAACTATGAAATAGTACATTGACTCATTTTTGTTTCCTTGATTCTGCAAATCGTTAAGAATTTTCTTCTACTGAATTGTTTTTCCCAGAGGCAGTGTGGGAGCCAGCTGGACTTTATTTTCTGGTAATAAGAGGACCTTAAATTGCTTTAATGCAGCCATTAAAGCAATTCTCCCACTTTAAATAGCAGATGAGCAGGACCTCCCCCAACCCCGATCCACCGCCCAGAATTAGAAACTTGACTGCATTGCAAAGGCTTTGGGACCTTAGGCTATCTGTAAAATGGGAATAATAGTGCCCACCCAGTTTGGAGATTTGTGACGACAATCATGTAAGCAAGGAATGTAAAAGCGCCCAGCATGTAGTAGCCTGTTTTCTTCTTTCCGTCTCCCACCAAGGGAGCGAGAGAGTTGCAACTCTTGCTGGGAAGCGGATCACTAATTTCAGCCATAACCTGACCCACAGAAACCTGAAACTCAGGGAATGGATAGGAAACGTGATCAGCCCTCGGGTCCCTTCCTGACGACCCCTGTGAAAAATCGATTCACGCTCGAGGCCGCGCAGTCCCTTTCCATCACCCCACCCCCACCAGGGGCGCGGCCGCCTGCCCCGCTAACTGCTTGAGGCTTCGGGAAAAAGCCAGACCCTGGGGGCGCGGCCGGCCGCAGGCGTCCTTGCAAACCTCGGTCCTCTGGGGTCCAAAGGCGCGAGGCGCTGTTTGCGTCTTTGAAGGCGGCCCGCCCGGGGGCGCGGCGGGCTGTGGGCGTGGCGGGCTGTGGGCGTGGCGAGCGCGCGCCGCCCTTCCTGCCGGGGCGCCCCCACCGCGGCCGGACTGGGAGAGCGCGCGGGTGCGCGCGGGGAGAGCGGGCGCGCGCGAGGCAGCCGGGCCGCGCCGCCTAGTCCTCGCCCCGCGGCCGCCGGCCGCCCCGGCCCCTCCCTCCCCCGCGAGCTGCGCACCGCCAGCCAGCTGACCCAGCGGCCCGCGCCCGCGCCCTTGTCCGCCGACCCCGCGGCGGGCTCCAGGCTGCCGACAGCATGAGCGGCGGCGGCGACGTAGTGTGCACCGGCTGGCTGAGGAAATCGCCCCCCGAGAAGAAGTTGAGGCGCTATGTGAGTGCGGGCGGGAGCGGGTGCGGCCGCCGAGGGCGCGAGCGGGGGCCGAGGGGCTGGGGGCTCCGGGAGGGACGGCGCCGACGGGGAGGGCGGGCCCCGGGGAGTGGGGGTGGTGGTGCGAGGAGCTGCCGGCGGGTCCCGCGGCTCGGGGCTGTGTGAGGCTCCTGCACACCTGTCACAGGTGCGCTGCGAGGGGCGGGGCGGGCTGGCGACCAGGTTGAGGCTGCGGCTTGTTCTCGGCGGGGCGGGCGCGGCGGCGGCGCCTCTCTAGCCAGCCCCCCTGTAAAACTAAATCCAGTATTGAAGTTTGTATTAGATTGTTTTTGAAGACCGAAAGAGTTGATTCCCGGGGCTGGGGGACCATACTAACGCCGAGCGGCTCCAGCCTGCGGGGCTGGGGGTAAAGGGGGGCGTAGGCTGTGGGGCCGCGCAGCCCGCCCCCCACAAAGGGCGAGGCGCCTCACACCCTTTCCCCCTTCCCTTTCTCTGACCGCCCCTCCCGGTGGCCGCCTGCTTCCTTCCAGTCCACAGCCTCTGCATCATGGGCAGCGTCAGCAGCATGTGCAGTCCTTGTATTAAGTGACTCATTTGTTTGTCCCCCTTCTTTCCCTTTATTCCGTGTGCCTCTCACATGCATCCCCCCACCCCCGATGGTGACACTGCAGTTTGGTCTTCTACAACTGGTCCGTGTTTTGTGTTGTGCAGTCCTTGGGGTCTGGGGTCGGGAGAGATCAAGGTTCTCAGTTGCCAGGTGGTGCTAACCGACAGTGTTTACTGAAATTGCTGGGACAGCCTCTCCTTTCTAAGTGAGAAGCTGGCAACATCCTGGGGAAGGTCGTACAGCCTGGTGTGAGCGGTGAAGAGGTCTGGCTTCCCCCCCCACACACACACACACACACACACACCAGAAGATGCCTTGCTTGGTGGGGTCAAAGTACAAGATGGTGCCAGTTTCTGAGAATTGGCTGAAATCAGTCCTGGGCTATTCGACTGAGTTTGGAAATGGAATTAAGATCGCTAAAAGATGTCCCGGTCTCCCATCCTCTTCTCTTCCCTTCCTATGAAATGCTCTTGTTAACTGACTCTCGGTGCTGGACTCTCTGGGATCATTCCCACAGCATGGAAGTGAGCTGTTGCCTTCCAGCTGCAGTGCATCAAGGGAGCTCTGAATAGACCCTGCCCTCTGTCAGCTGCACCAGTGGCTGTCCATGGGGGGAGAGGCAAAAGCTTACCAGTTTCCTGTCTTGGCTCCCCAGATCAGAACCAAGGGACTTCTGGCCTCTGGATTGAGGAAGTGACATTCTGTTTTTCAAAGGAAGTGTGGTTGGGAGTGCAAGTGAGTGTGTATGTAAATGAAGTCAGGCTCTTATTTAGATCATTTGCTGGGGGGTGGGGGGAACCTCAGGATTTAGCACATGACTTTTTAAAGTGGACATAGATTTTAAATATAGTAGGGATGATACAATGAAGTGTTCATCTGAGTTTTAAAGCTCATTTTCAGAGACGTCCATGTAGCCAAAGAACTATAATTGTTAAGAAAGATTTTCTCCTCTTGAGGGCCATATCAGTTCATTAGGAAGGGTGAATTTTTATATTAGGTTAATATAAAACTATTAATGTTACTAATGCTATTAATGTTTTTACAACTATAAAGCAAAAACAAAAATCTTTGGCCCCAAAGAGCTTCTGAAGACTATCAATAAAAGTGTAATACCATTCCATACCACCTACTGGAATAAAGTATCCAGTAAAAATGTGACTCTTAATTGTCAAGTTAGAACACTACCCTAAACAACCTTGAAACTTTGTTTGGAAACAGTTTGCAAACAAGTTGACACTGTATCTACATTGACAGATGACTACTTCAACTCTATCACCCTCTTTATGATCCATTTCTTGGGTATTTTTGTTCCCAAGCAACTTTAGCTCAAAATAACTGGGTTCAGAGGCTGTGGGGTCAACCACCTTTTTCTCTCACTTGAAGTACTTGACAGCCTATAGTCATAAGATGACCTCAGCCTTTTCCCATCTCCCTCGCAGCTCCAGCCCATAAGACCAAACTAGTAACAGCTTTTCTTAGACTAGGGTGTGATGTGTTCCATTGGTATGAATGGAAGTCTCCCCTACTGTGGAAGTTCACTTCCCTTAGTTGAAACTGAGCTGGTTCGTGTAACCCTAAACTCTTGGGGAACAGTCTTCCCATACATCTTCTTTTCTTTGAGGGTTTTGAGAATTTCTCTTTTAAGTTAGAACCTCTGTCAGCTCCCTCTGTTCGTTAGAGGCCCAAGTTCACTAGAACCAAACTAGGAAATTTCCTAGCCCCATCGCTAAACACATACCCCCAAATTGCTGCTTATTCTGGTATATATAATAGCCATGTGGTATTATAGATTGATAAATCTTCATTATAAGAATGTATCAAGAATCTGAAACAAGGGGAAAAGAAGTTTATGAAATCTATTGCAACTATTTAAAAAAATTTTAAAAACCTACTTCTTTTTTATCAATAATTTGGGGAGGAGGTAGGTGTAGGAGTAAAAATAAATAAAGAAAGAAGCTATGGCAAATGTTACCAGGATTAGCTTTGGGGATTTCTTCAACGATGTCTTTTCCAATTTATTAATTATAAGAAAGTGTAAAAGGTCTATTCAGGATTTGCTGTGTGCCCTGGAGGAATTACAAAAAAATGACCTCTGGAAAATGGTGAGTGTTGCCTCTGGGGCATCACTGTATGATTGCAGTGGGAGGCTGGCAGAAGGAACAGCCCTCCCATCATGCTGCAATGTGCATGTATATATGTGTGCATGCGCGCATGTGCACAGGTGTGAACACACACATGTATACATGTATATAAAGCTGAAATCAGATCTTCTTGAGGAAAAAAATACTTTATGACACACACTGCCCTGTAATTTTCTATTATTTTCACTGAGTTAAAAAATTTAGGGGAAAAGATTGGCAGCAGCACTGCCCCCTAGTGGCTAATTTGGAGAAAGTTGTGTGTTGATTCTAAAGAACAATGGAATTAAGGAAACTTTATTTGTTAAATAAGCTCATTTATTAAATATATGTGTCCCAGGCACTGGATTAGATTCTGGGAGTAAAGGTTAATCCATCCCTTCAGTCTTAGTGGATGACACTGCCGCCTTCTTCACAAAGAAGATTGAAGCTGTTAGGGAGTAGCTGTCAGCACATATTGTGACCAAATTTCCATATTTACCTGTATCCGCATGGTTCCTTATCTTTTTCTGACTTCTCAGAGTAGAAGTACTATTTCTAACTGATTATCATTTTAATAGCCATCTGTTGAGCATTTACCTGTGCCAAGCACTATGCTTAGACCATTCATCTCTTAATTTAATCATTTCAGCCCTAAGAGAAAGGAAGCGACTTGCCCAACATCACCTAGCTTTGTCCCAAAGCCTGAGCTTTTTTTAAAATTTAACTTTATTTTCGGGTAATTGTAGAAGCTATGTAGTTGTAAAAATAGTGAAGAGATAACCCATGTACCCTTTACCCAGTTTCTCCTAATGGTAACTTCTTGCAAAATTATAGTACAATGTGATAATCAATATATTGACAGTGATACAGTCAAGATACAGGACATTTCCATCAGCACATGATCCCTTATGTTGCCCTTTTATGGTCACATCCTCTACCATCCCACACCCACCACATCCTTAACCTGTGATAATCACTAATCTCTTCTCCATTTTAATATATTATTATTATTTCAAGAGTGTTATATAAATCGATTCATGCAATACATAACTTTTTGGGGTTGGCTTTTTCATCCAGCATATTTCTCTGGAGATTCATCCAAGTTCTTGTAGTATCACTTGTTCATTCTTTATTATTGCTGAGCAATGTTCCACAGTATGGATGTACTACAGTTCATTTGTTTAACTGTTTACCCATTGGTTTCAATTTACATTTCCCTATGGCCAATGACGTTGAATATATTTTCATATGATATTTGCCATCTGTATATTCTCTTTGGTCAAATGTCTCTCTTCAAGTCTTTAGTCCCTTTTCTATTTGGATTGTTTGCTTTTTTTACTGTTGAGTTTTGAGGGTTTTCTGTATGCTCAAGATACCAGTCCTCATCAAATATGTAGTTTGCAAATATTTTCTCCCAGTCTGAAGCTTGTCTTTTCATCCACTTAACAAGGTCTTTCCAGAGCAAAAGGTTTTGATTTGGATAAAGTCCATTTTACCAATTTTACATTTTATGGGTTGTATTATTTTGGTCAAATGTAAGAACTCTTTGCCTAGCCCAGTTGCAGAGATTTTCTCCGTGTTTTTCCTCCCAAATATTTTATGGTTTTATATTTTTCATTTAAGTCCATGATCTGTTTTAAGTTAATTTTTGTATAAGATGTGAAACTTAGATTGAGATTTTATTTTATTTATTAGTAGTAGCAGTAGTAGTACTTGGCAACGGATGCCTGATTGCTCCAACACCATTTGTTGACCAGGCTGTGCTGCCTTCACTGAATTGCTTTTGCACCTTTGTCATAAAGCAGTTGGGCAATTTGTGTGGGCCTATTTCTGGGTTCTCTGTACCTATCCATCATCCCATGTGTCTATCCCTCTGCAGTACCACATACTCTTGATAACTCTAGCTTTTTGATGAATCGTCAAATCTGGTAGACTGATTCCTCCGCTTTATTCTTGATCAGATTATTCTTAAATTTTTCTTAAAGGTAAATTTGAAAAGTCAGTACATCATTAGAAAATTTGAGCAATATTAAAGTATAAATAAAAATTACCTGTAATCCCATTATCCTTGAATTTTTCTTTAAACTTGTCTTCTCAACAGAGAATGTGAATGTAACAAATATAATTTAGTTCAGTAATTTATCAAGCAGCCATTATGTGCCAAGCACGCAAATTCTGGGACTACAAAGAAGAAAAAGAAAGGGTTCTTTGAGAGGTGGCCCTAACTAGAAGTAAGCCACGAGAAGAAAGCTTTCCAGCCAGAGAGACCACTGACAGCGGAGGCCAGGTGGCAAGGGCCCGAAGAGTGTGTGCAGGACACTAAAAACAGTTTGGTGTTGCTGGACCGTCAGCAGGATGATGGAAGTAGTGGGCTATGAGACTGGAGAGGTAGGCAAGAGAGAACATACAGGCTGGTAAGAAGAGCAGACAAGTTAAAATGGTCAACAGTGCATGAAAAGGTGCACAGCATCAGCAGTCATTAGGGAAATGCAAATCAAAACCATAATGAGTTATCACTTCACACCTGTTAGAATGGCTGTCCTCAAAAAGACAGGAGATAACAAGTGTTGGCAAGGATATAGAGAAAAGGGAACCCTTGTTGCACTGTTGGTGGGAATGCAAATTGTTGCAGCCCCTATGGAAAACAGTGTGGAGGGTCCTCAAAAAACTAAAAATAGAACTGTCACATGATCCAACAATTCTACTTCTGAGTATATATCCAAAGGAAGTGAAAATAGGGTATTGAAGAAATATCTACACCACAGTGTTCATTGTAGCATCATTCACACTAGCCAAGATACGGAAACAACCCAAGTGTCTATGAATGGATGAATGGATAAAGAAGATGTGAAAGAAAAAGTGTATATATACACACACATATACATACACACACAATGCAGTAATATTCAGCCATGAGAGAGAAGGAAATTCTGCCATTTGCAGCAACCTGAATGGACCATGAGGGCATTATGCTGAGTGAGATAAGTCAGAGAAAGACAAATATTGCAGGATATCACTTACGTGGGGAATCTAAAAAAAGCCAAAGTTAAAGAAATAGTAGAATAGTGGCTACCAGAGGCTAGGGGGTGGGAAAATTGAAGAGATGTTAATCAGAGGGTACAAACTTCCAATTAGAAGATGAATAACTTCTAGAGATCTAATGCACAGCATTGTAATTTTAGTTACTGTATCGTACGCTTGAAAATTGCTAAAAGAGTAGATCTTAAATGTTCTCACCACAAAAGAGAATTACGTGTTGTGAATGGGGGTATTATCTAAAGCTACAGTGATAACGATACGAATGTATATGAATGTAGCAAATCGACCTGTTGTGCACCTTAAACTTACACAGTGTTATATGTCAATTATTTCTCAATGAAGCTGGGGGGAGAAAAGAACAGGCGAGAAGGAGGTCTTCAGAAACTAGAGTGAATTGAAGATTTGTTTCTGGACCATCCTGAGGAGCCAGGGCTTTATATCAACATATTATTTGAGTATTTAAACAAATGCTCTTTCTGGTCCCAATTCCTGGGACAGATAGCCATATGGAAATTCCTTTTAGCAGCTTTCTGCTCTGTGGTCCTAATCACTGGATTGATTCTTCGATTGTGTTCACAACATCAAAGAGACTGCTCTGTTCCAGGGCCAGTCTCCTGAGCGTCTTTTCACTAGCATTGGGTCAGAATTTCTCATTTGGAAGCAACCCTTACGTCTACCAGCAGATGAATGGATAAATAAAATATGGATGTACATGCAATGGAATATTGTTCATCCTTAAAAAAGAAGAAAATTTTTATACATGGACTTACTACAAAATGGGTGAACCTCCGTGACATTATGCTAAGTAAAGTAAGCCAATCACAGAAAGAAAAATATTGTGTGATTCCACTTCAGTGAAGTACCTAGAGGAATCAAATTCATAGAGACTTGCCAGGAACTGGGAGGAAGGAAGAATAGGGAGCTGTTGTTTAATGGGTACAGAGTTTCAGTTTTGCAAGACGAAAAGTTCTTGAGATGGATGTTGGTGATGGTAGCACAGCAATGTGAATATTTAATGCCACTGAACTCTACACTTTAAAATGGTTAAGATGGTAGATTTTATGTTATATGTATTTTTCCACATGTTAAAACGAAGCAATGCCTCATTTGTTAGTACTTGGCCCTGCGGATACTTTAGTGCCAGAGAAAAGACAGGATGGAATCGCTGCAGCCTTGAATGATAATGGAATGTACAGCTGCCCCTCCCCCGGCTTTATGCGTGCTTCTTTTTATTTATCTACCAGTTGTCAAAACAGTGCGTGGATTCCTTAGTAGCTTTCAAAGTGATCAGTTAAGGTATTTGGGGGAGCAGCATGAGCTCACACATTTATACACATTTACGTGTTCGAACCTGTTCTGGCTGTTGTCCTTATTGATACTCAGACTGTACTCTTTAGCCAGTGGGAGGCTATTCAAGTTGGCCTCCGAGTCCTTTTGACATAACCTTACTAGTAGGTTTGTTATCATCTGATATGACAAGATGTTCCAGGCCTATCTTGTACGTTTCTGATCCATGCTTTGAATTAACCATTTCCTCCAAGAGTTCTTTTCTTTTCTTAAAAATGGTATCTAGAAACCACATGGGCTTTAAGGGGTGCTCATTGCTTTTGGGTTGGTCACACACATTCAGTTTCAAATATTATCAGGATTTCATCACAGTGGCTTCATTTATCCCTTTTACTGTTTCTTTGCTCAAATATCTTAAGGCAAATTCTAGACATGTACATAAGTCTTACAAGCATGTGTGTGAAAACAAAGAAAGAAAAACAAAAATGCAAAAAAAAAGACAAGAAAGAAAAAAAAAAAGTCTGTGAAAATACCGTACCTTTTGTTCACATTTCCCCTGGTTAGACATTTATGTTACTTCTAATTATTCACATTTCTGTTTTAAAGGTGCAACATCTTCTGAGAGTTTCACCCCAGCTGATAAGCCCACAGGATTTAGATATCATTAACTATCACCGCAGTACACTTGGAAGATTTTCTTGGATAGGCAATCATATCTTTCCTTAGCCTGCCTTGGAAAAACATACCAGTTGGAGGTTTGCTGGCTTGCAAGAGCAAGGGAAAGGGCTAAGGTTTATCAGTAGAGAGGTTAACATTCTTGTGAGGACTACAGGAATGAATCTGTCGTTTTGATCTTTTGATATAATTTTCTAGAGGCAAAAATGGGTGTAGTCTAGATAGGCATACAATTTTTTGCATACCAACAGAGGCTACAATATGTTGAGTTTAATTCCCATTAGAAGTCTAAAGATACTATCATTGATGAATAGTGAGTCTACGGAGTACATGATATTCCCCTCTGAGTTTACAATCTCGTTGGGGAAGCAGCTTGAATTATAATGGCAGACAATATAAATGGCAAAGGCCAGTGCTGTAGGAGCCCAGGAGAGATTGGTCTAGTGTGGTCAGTGATCCCAGTGTCACAAGACCTATGTTTAGATTTTACTTGCTAGGGAATCTGCCATTTTACCTTTCTGCACCCATTTTCTCCTGCATTCTTAGCACTTAGTTCACGTGTCACCTTGTGGCAGCCTTTCCTGCCCTATCTTCCCCATCAAAATGAGTTATGAAACCCCTTCTCCACCTGTCATTATGCCTTAGTACCATTGACTAACTTGGTTTATGCTGTGCTTCCCCCAGAATGGTAGCTTCTGGACTGCACCATGTCCTTTGTTCATCCTTGTAGCCCTGGTTCCTAAAACCTAGTTATTGGTTGACTAGGACTTTATATGCTTTTAAGTCTGAACAGATATTTCTTTAAGATTGGTTACATTTCTTTGGAGAAGAAAGAGCTTGAGCTGGAACTGGATTGAAAGTGTGATTTTTTTTTTTTCTTTTAGCAGCAGGTTTCGGAAACTTTGATGGGATAGGCTATTAAAATTGAATTTTTGGGTAATATGTAAATTTCACTCTTACAAAAAGGTATTGTAAATCAGAATATTATCAAAAAGCAAATAGCACCATTAATAAAAAGCACCTGTAATACTCCTACTACAGCATATACATTGTTCACATTTTAGTGTATTTCCTAGTGTCTTCTTTTCTGTGTCTACAGTGTGCTTTGTATACTTTATAAAATCAGAGAGACTGTACCACCTTTTGTATGCTTTAAGTTATATAGTATTGAAAATATTTCCCTGTGTCACAGTCTTCTAAGACGTGGCTTTTAATGGTTGCTTAAGCATAATGTGACATAACACAGAGCTTCTCAAGTATGTGTAATATAAGGACACTTTAAACAAACATTTTTACATGTTCTTGATGTTGAATTAAATTATCTTTATTATTATGTTTCCCAGATGTCTATAAACAAAAACTGAGGTATAAATGTATACTTATAGCCCTTCTACAATTATAAAACCGAAACAAAATTTTCAAATTAACTTCAGAGCCAATATAATTCACATTAATAACACTGGATATTTTGCTGAAACTAAATTGCTGCTTAAAATGTAGATATGGCCCTTATTCTTTTTTTTTTTTTTTTTTGGCCACATTGGGTCCTTGTGGGCTTTCTCTAGTTGCGGTGAGCAGGCTTCTTATTGCGGTGGCTTCTCTTGTTGCAGAGCACGGACTCTGGGTACGTGGGCTTCAGTAGTTGTGGGACACAGGCTCAGTAGTTGTGGCTCGTGGGCTCTAGAGTGCAGGCTCAGTAGTTGTGGCACACGGGCTTAGTTGCTCCGTGGCATGTGGGATCTTCCCAGACCAGGGATTGAACCTATGCCCCCTGCGTTGGCAGGCAGATTCTTAACCACTGCACCACCAGGGAAATCCCGGCCCTTATTTTTATGGAAGCTTCTGTTCTGTGTGCCATGCTTTTCTTTGTTTGACCTATAGTGCAACTTTGGTTCGTATAGCAAGCCATTTGGCTTTTAATTGGTATGACCGCATTATTTATATGCAGTCACCTCTGTCCTTCTTTCTCATTAGTCATTAGCCTATGAAATTTAGAGAACTTAATACTTAACATCAATTAGATTATAAATGCAAATGCTGGTAATCAAGAAGCATCTTTCACTTGTAAGATGATCATTCACATGATTGAGACTATATTTACATATTTTAAGATCACCCTTGAGATAAAAATTCAATATTGAAAAATATTTTGAAGTGGATTTGCAGATTCCTGGGGATGACATGTCTTTGGGCCCCATTTGAAAAATCCTGGTGTGACTGTAAAATGCATGGGCTCTGAGGTGGGCTCTCGGTTGGAATCCAAACTGAGCCTTCCCTGTGCTCTGTGGGTTTGAGCAAGTTTCTTAATCTTTCAGAGCTTTCATTGCCTAATCTGTGAAGTGTAGATAATGGTAACTTTAATCAATTAATTGAATAATTTTAACTCAGAGGGGTGCAGACATGAATGCTTTTTTCCCCTCTAGTCAGAATTCCCCACTGTGCTTTGTCAAAATCTTCCTTTCCTCTAGGGGACAGATCCCTTGATGGTACCTGGGGCAGAGTCCACAGACTTCTGGTCACTCTGGGTTATTGCAAGGGCACCATGGTAACATTTCACTGTTATCTAATTGAAAGCTCTTCCTACTGCTATTGCTGACCAGACTTGTGGCTCTGGGGGTGTGCTGTGGGAAAAGGTAGATCTGTTTTACCTTTCCGCTCCTTTTCCCTGTTGCTCACCTCAGAGAGTTTGGGGGTGGGAGGACAGTCCGTCCGGGGTATTTCTTCCCTGCTCCCTTCTAGGTCCCAGAGGTTGATGTGTAGGGATGGGCAAGAGGGAGAGGGACAGGGGTAAGTGTCTCTTACCTGGCTGCTCTTGGGTCCTCCTTGATGACATTTACTGGTTGCCTGACCAGCACTGCCTGTGTGCCCGCCCCATGATTGTGAGTTCCTTAGAGGATAGGCTTTCTCACCGTGCTCTCCAGACCTGGAGAGGAAACTGGTATTATGTTCTTTCAACCTCTTTTAGGCCAACCCCTCCCCTTCTTGTTACCCCACAGCTGGGGCCCACTTGCCTAATGGACAGCCCTCTTGGGTGGGGACCTGGCAAGAGGGCTTAAGGCCATCAATCTCCGTGGGACTTCTTTTTTTTGTTTTGTTTTGTTTTTTAGCGGTACACGGGCCTCTCACCGCTGGGGCCTCTCCCGTCGCGGAGCACAGGCTCCAGACGCACAGGCTCAGCGGCCATGGCTCACGGGCCCAGCCGCTCCGCGGCATGTGGGATCTTCCCGGACCGGGGCACGAACCGGTGTCCCCTGCATCGGCAGGCGGACTCTCAACCACTGCGCCACCAGGGAAGCCCTCCGTGGGACTTCTTGACCAAGGGGACTCATGTCCATGCCAAACAGTGGGGGAGCAGCGCTGCTGCCCCTTCTTACCCCATTTCTCCTTCCCCTGTCCAGAATGGTCCAGGGCAGATGTGTAATTCAGTTGCCTGAGCAGATATTCACCAAGCATTACGATTTTTAAAAATTCTTATCCCAATTCTTTTTTTGTGGCATCCCTGAACTCAGTAACTGATTGATTTAGAGGAGCCCACTGTAGGGGTAGGGAGAGTACCACCTGAAAATACAGCACGACCCACTAGGTCAAAGGATCCAGGGTTCCCCCTCCCCATCTCTACTCTTCTTTTGTGGGCTGTGGAGGGGGAGGGGCAGTGCAGGGGCACAAATGGGGGCTGGATTAAAAGGATTCATACTACAGCTTCTTAATACATCCTTGAACTAGCCCAGCCTCAGTTACTGACTGCTGTCTGCTTTGTGGGAAGCTCACCTCCTCTGTATTTTTAGTTATGGGTTCTATTTGCCAATCTGGTGCAACTGGAACTTTATAAATGGCTGTGGTATTAAATATGATAATGCCAGGCACATTGTAAGCACTCTGTAAACGGTAACTGTTACAGTTATTGAAGTGCCAAGTTTATTTGACTCTTCTCTTGTTAGACATTTAGGTAGTTTACTCTTTTCCACTATTTTAAATAATGCTGTGATGATCTTTATAGCAAAGACTTTTATCCTTAGGACAAATTGCTATAAATGGAATTTCTAATTCAAAGAGTACAGTTATTTCCATGGTTTTTGTTACATCGTACCAAACTGCCTCTCAGAAAGGATAGAATTTTGCTTTCCCTGATTCTTCTTTGATCCCTGATTCTCCTTTGATAATAGATAGTATAATTTTTGAAAATACTTGATAATTTGGTAAAAAAGTAGTCCCTGATTTTAATTTGGATTTATTTGATTGCTACTAGTTTGAATACATTTTCATATATTAAAGACTCGTATTTTTTTAACAAGTTGCTTGTTCAGATGATGGGTGCTTTTTGATATAAACAGGAAGATTGAGTAGTTTTAGGTATGAAAAAAAAGGGAGCTTGGAATAACTTGAGCAGGGAATCTCTAGCAGTAGGGAGGGAAAAAAATGACCACATCTGACCAGACGTGTACGCGGGCCTCTGACTGTTGTGGCCTCTCCCGTTGCGGAGCACAGGCTCCGGACGCGCAGGCTCAGGAACAGCTCACAGGACCAGCCGCTCCGCGGCATGTGGGATCTTCCTGGACCGGGGCACGAACCCTTGCATCGGCAGGCGGACTCTCAACCACTGCGCCACCAGGGAAGCCCGTTCCTCTTATTTATCAGTTGCCTTGTGAGACCTTTTAGCTCCGATTCCATAGATTTCCCCCGTGCTGGCTTCTCATCTTAATTTGGTTTCAAGGCCTACCTCAGATGTCATCTGCTTTGTGCCACTTCCTGGTTTCCTCCTGAAGGACATGTGTCTTCCCACATCATTGCACCATACCTCCATACAGCTCTTAGGACGATGCTGTTTGACTGTGTTTTTAGATCTCTCCCCTTGATTACACGGGCTCCTCAAAGGCAGCAATTTTTCTTTTTTTGTTTGGCACAAGCAGGAAGTAAGGTGATGAGTAAGAATCATCCTTTTTCTCTGGTAGTTCACAGTTTATCAAAGAAAATGGACATCTAAACTTACTAAATATAATGGAGAGTGTTCTGCTATGCTAGAGGTTGTGGATAATGTTACAGGGGAGTGGAATAGAGGAATTTCACTTAAAGTGGGGTAGTATCAGAGAAAGCTCCGGTGAGAATGACAGTGGAGCTGGGCTTTGAAGAATGAATAGGAGTTCATCAAACAGATGGGAGAAGAACATTTCAAGTAATGAGAACAGCTTATCAAGGGTCTAAAGATACAGGCACATGAATGTCGAGCGAAAGTATATGGATGGGGAAGGATTAAGAATGAGGTTCAAGTGGCCCCCTCTGTTCTCCCCAAGACCCCATCTTCATTACCTTTACTCACCATGATCCCTTTGCTTTCTCTGGAATATCTCCCTCTGTCTCCTCGGACCCTATCAATCATTCTGCAAAGTTACTGAATACTTATTATACACCATGCACCAAGGAAAATAGACAGAAATGGGTTCATGGACAACTTTGAATGGCATCATGGGAATGTTAGCCCCATGCTGAAAATCTACACAAGAGAGTGGTGTCTTACCCACCCAGTCCAGATACTTTTTGGACTGCTAAGATTCCAAATAACTAAAACATTTTCTATTATAGCAACTGTAGATAAAATAGATATTCTTAGCAATCAAAAGAGTATTATAATTTCTTTAGTTCCCCATGATAACAGTTTCTCTCAAACCAGGCTTAGGCAATCAAAGAAAATATAGTTTCATATCTTTTTATATAACTGATCTTCTTTTCTGTCAGTTCACATCTGTCGTTCCAGTTTCTTTTCCTTCATGATAAATCTTTGGACATGATAAGGCATGCCCAAAACATAGTGGCATAAAACAACCACTTTATTTAGCTCACAGATAGTATGGGTCAAAAATTCAGACAGGGCATGGCAGGGACTTGTTTCTTCTCCCAGATGTCTGGGACCTCAGCTGAGAAGACTTGAACGGCACAGCAGCCCTCACTGCTGGGAACTGGAATCATCTGAAAGTGTCTTCACTCACATAACTGTCAACAGGGTTGGGATGACTCAAAGGCTCCATTCAGCTGGGGCTGTTGACCAAGAGTGTCTGGAAGTGGCCTCTACATGCAGCCTGGGCTTCCTCCCAACATGGCAGCCTCTAAGTAATCAGACTTCTTACAGGGTGGCTCGGGGCTCCAAGAGTGAGGGTCTTAGTGGCCAAGGGGGCAACTACATGGCCTTTTTAGTGACCTCATCTTAGAAGTCACGCAGTGTTACTTTTGCCATATCTAGTGGTCAGAGGAGTCTAAGGCCCACTCAGATTCAAGGAAAGGGAACATAGATGCCCAACTTTTTGGCAGATGGAATGTCAAAGAATTTGTGGCCGTTTTTTAAAACTGCCATAATTTATAAATTTTAATTTTTCAGCATAAACAATCTCGTTTGAATCTTTTCAAAGTTCAACTTCCTAATCAGAGCCCTTTGAGTAAACACTTCATTCTTCAGAGTTCTGCCCACTTCCCTTTCTAAACCCCCAAATCTTAACTCCATCAGGGCAGGGATTTTGTTTGCGTCACTTATCTCCAAGTCCTCACCAACCCGGAACAGTGTCTGGCAAATAGTTGATGCTTAATACCTGTTACTGACTGCTTCATGAGAATGCTTACTATGTCTTTGTGTGAGTTAGAGAGAAGAGGGTGTCTGTGTGGCCATCCATACCGATGTCTGTGTGGTGTCCTCTGCTTCATTGTCTAGTTTGGAATGTATCCTGGAGTTGTCTGTTGAGTTGTAACTAGTCCTGTCTGTCCTTTGGGAGTGATGTGCAGGAAGGAACCCACTACGGAGGTTGTGGTGCTAGACATTGGTCTCAAAGTCCCGGTGCACTGAGACCTCTTTGCTCCAACCACAGACCTCTGCTGGTCCACCAGTCTCTTAGCAACTTCTAGATGCCCTGAGTGCCAGGCAGGCTTTAGGGAGAGAGCACTGCTGCCCCAAGCTCATCCTTCTGGCTGCCTCCTGCTGCTACATCCGAGCCCTTGCTCCCATACATATATTGACACAGAGCTGAAGATTGAACTCCAGTAGCCTGAAGGCCACCCCCATGTTCTGTATGGGAAATGGGAGTCTCAGGATTTCTGCAGTTCCATTGCTCCCTAAGTTGAACTGGTTTTGGTGACAAGAAGGAATCTGTATGTGGGGAGGGGGTGTGTGAATGAGGACTGTGTCTTTGTTTACCAGTTCTACTCCCTTCCTTCCCCATAAGGCCAGAGCGAGTGGGCTTCTCTTTTACTTCCCCTTCTATGGCTGGGGCTTCTCCTGTATCACATCCTCCTTTCCCACTCAAACTTAGCTGCAAATAAGGAGGCACTTTATTGATAGAGCACGTGACGAGAAACTGCTCTGTCAACAAGGGAACACAAATTAGGAAACATTTCAAAAATATTGTAACAGTTACTCTCCATTACATTGAGGCACAGGTAAAATGACCTTAACTAGTTATGGACCAGCTGCCTTCCACCAGACCACATCTTCACAACACCAGTACCATAATGGGAGCCTGGAGAGTCTGTTTGAGGAAGGTGTGAGTGCATCGTCAGGACTCTTAAGTGCTGCCCAGTCCTTGTTGCTGACTTTAAAAAGTGAATCCTTGAGTGTCAATTTTCTCTTCAGTAAAATGGGGATATGCTACCCGTCTTCTGATGGGCAGCTACTACAAGTTCAGCATGATTGTTAAATGAATGCTTAGATGATTTCCATGGAAACCAGTTTCCCATCTCATTCTTCCTGAAGTTTCCTAACACTGTTTCCAAAAGACCTGGGGTGCTTTAGAAAACATAGATGCCAGCCTGCTCTGGTCTAAATGAATCAGAACCTCTGAGGGATGGGGCCCAGGGATTTGTGTTAAAAAGTTAATTCATGTGACTTTGTGCACCCCCTGATTAAAAACCTCTGCCAAAAAAAGACTAGAGATACAATATTGTAGTGTTCTGGGGGCAAGTCTTTTTATGAGACTGTCTAAGGCTTCTGTTTAACTTGGACTTGACCAGGTGGGAAATCACTTATTTACAGCTTGCTGTTGGGGGCTCCAAAGTGATAGCCTTGCCAAGCCTGGTTTCTATTCCAAATCCTTTGTAAACCAAGGGGACAGAGGCAAAGTGCCTCCTTATTTGCATGAGTGTCCCTATCAGGGTTTTCTATTAACTGGACTTATGGTTGGTGAGCTTTGAGCCAGTAAGTGCTATGCTCTTTTGTTACTGCACTTGGTGTGCCTGGTGTTAATGTAAACTGTCTAAAGCTGCCTGCTTCTAAACGGATGCATTTGTGTGATGGTGGACACAAAGGGATCTATATTATCCTGAAGAGAACAAAGCAGTATTATCTTTTCCTTGTAGGATGTTATTGTGCAACAAATGCCTAAAATGTCTCCTGGGTACAAGGACCTCTGCTAGGCACAGTGAGGGATAAGCATTAGAATGAGGACTCATCTGAAGCTGATAATATTGGCAACCCGTGGGGATTTGGGTGGGAGGGATGGTCAAAGGGGCTTCGACTTTATAATGTCTCAATTCTTTTCTTTTTTACTTTATTAAGATATCATTCACATACCATAAAATTTGCCATTTTACGGTGTACACTTCAGTATTTTGAGTATAATTCACACAGCTGTACATCACCACTGCCTAATTCCAGAACAGTCCCCCCCCAAAAGGAAACTCCGTACCCATCAAGCAGCCATTCTCCATTCCCTTCTCCATTCCCTTCTCCCCAAAGCTCATGGCAGCCACCCTTGCTTTCTGCCTCTGTGGACTGGCCTGTTGTGGATAGTCCATATAAATGGAATCACATACTATGTGACCTTGTATGTCCACCTTCTTTCACTGAACATAATGATCTCCAGGTTCATCCATGCTGTAGCATTTACGTACTTCATTCCTTTTTTTCTGAATGATATTCCATCGTGTGAATATATCACATTTCGTTGAACAAGTTTAATGTGATTGTTAAAATGAACGCTTGGGTGATTTGTGTGGAAACCAGTTTCCCATCCCATTCTTTCTAAAGGACCCAGGGGAATTGTTAGGTCACATGGTAACTCTGTGTTTAGCTTTTTAAGGAGCTGCCAAATGGTTTGTCTCAACTTTTTAATAAAAAGAATATATGCATACTATTTTTGTAGTTATGAACCAATTTTTAAATTACTTTTAAAATAGAACAGAAAGTATTACAGAGGATGCAAAGAAGAACGTATATCCAGTTCTGATTGTATTCTCTGGAATTCACCAAGTTGTGTTGCTTCTTAATTTTTGATAAAGTCACAGAATCAGAACAGTAGAAGAGCTACTTCCCTTCTATCAGAGTCTCTAAAAGAAGAGATGGAGAAGAACGTGGCCTCGTTCTTCACGTCAATCTCAAATGTTTTCCCCACAGTAATATGTGATCTTCCCTGTTCATGTCAGAGCATGTTGACTGAAACTCTTTCCTAGCACTTAACACATTGTGCCAAGGAGCAAGTCATGTGTATATATATACACCTCTCTCCTAGATGACGAGGCCCTAGAGAGCAGAGAGAGACCAAGTCTTGGGCTCCTATTTGTACCACCTGTAGAGCATATGCTTGATATATGCCCATTAAATATTGACTTGAATTATATTAACATCCTTAGACTTTTCAACTTGATATTACGAGGAAAATTCTTTTCTGACCAAGATCCCTAGTTCACTTCTCTGTTATGTGGAGTTTCTCATTCTTCTGTTTCTACCCAAAGAAATATGGTTTAAGGCAAGATAAGAGTTAACTTTGTTTTTTAACAAAGCAACAGTAAGCAGGACTAGTTGTGGGAGTAGGATTATTGTGTTACTTATTATGAAGCTATGTTTTCTAAGCATGTCCACAGCTGTGAGGTCAGAAGGTTGGTAGAGAGCATTTGAGTGAAGATGAGAGAAATTATTTTCTAAGAATATATTGTGAGCCATATACACACACATGTATATATACATACACATATATAGGTATATATAGAAAAAATGTACATGGATATTCCTATTCACAAATAGATTTGTCTGTTCATATGTCTATGGGATACTGTTCTGAGCACTTCTTGTATGTTATCTCATTTAATCTTCACAGCAGCCCTAAGAGATAGGCACTTTTATTTTCTCTATTTTTGGGTAAGGAACTGAGGAATAGGGAATTTAGGAAATTTGCTAAGTTTTCTCCATTAGAAAAGAAAGGAAACAGATTTTTGACCCCAAGTAATCTGGCCTCTCTATATAGAATAAGCACATGTTTTTGTGGGACAAATCTGCGTTTGGATCCTGGCTCTACTGTTTAATAAGAATATGACCTTGGATAAGTTATCTAATCTCTCTGAGCCTCCTTTATACAAGGGGTAGTTGGCATATTGGGAGTAAAGTTCTTCATTCCACTTTAATTCCCTCTGCTACTTCCTTGTGGGTATGTCTTTGGTAACATTACACAACGTGACAATGGCAGGATATGAGAGTGATGGCAGATTTCAACTGAAATTTTTTTGAGTTTTGTTTTGTAACAAGTAAGCTATTCAGCATGTCCGTTTCTGGCCATGATGACAACATCGCTTTCTAAACTCACTGAGAGACCACTGTTACTATGGACTTAATTCTGACCCAGTGGGAAATATCTTGGTAATAATGAACTTTGTGAGAGCTTGGGAATGTGATGGTCAATTTAGTTTGCTATCAATGAAGAGAGAATATTGTACCCCAGACTTTAGGAATGCATATTTTAGAAAGTGTGTATCTAAAAATCTTGACCAGTGCTAGTACATCTAGAGAAAATGACCAGGGGATCGTGTGGGATCCATGTCAAAAACAGAGTAGTCGAAGACTCAGGGCCCTTTTGGTGTGAGGAAAAGAAGAGGAAGTAGATTTCTTTTCTTCTAGCTATGAGCTTTCTTGTGCTTCAGTGTTTCAATCAATGATTTCTGTATCTTCTTCCTATTTTCCATGGAAATGATAGAATTCCCTACATGACCTACTGACTTTTCTGGAAGCCTATTTCTAAAGTCCGATCAAAGTTATATTAAGTGTATTTTTTGAAAAACATGAGAGAATCTACGAAGCACAAAACTTTCACTGTAAGTAGAAGAATCATGGCTCATAACCACTGGTTTTGCTCTCATAACCATGGATCCTATTGGAATTCCTTGTTATTAGTAGACACAAAGAAAACAAATGTTTTCTGCTCCCAGCTCTATAGGGACTTTATTAAAATTGGAGGAATAGTATTTTCCAGTGCTTTGAGCTGTTAGGAAAACAGGCTTTATTATGGCTAAGTCTGCAAACTGACTGCAAAAAGGGATGATTGGGTTAATTTCTATGCATGGTGACTTAGCTTTGTGTAGGGAGACTAATAATTGTTGCAATACACAGAGACTAATAATTGTTGTTCTTGGAAGGTCCATTAGGCCTAAAAATATAAGTCTCCCTGTTGTTAATTGTGCTAGGAAAAAAAAAAGCATAACTCGAGTGTTCCCTTTTGTGGATCCAGGAGAGCTTTGTTTTGGAATATGGAGGCCCCAGCAGAAGAGAGCTAAGGCAATGTAGGCTTTTACTGAGCGCCTGCAGGAGGCCTCTCACTGGGGATGTAAATGATATGGTTCTTGGCCTTCAGGAGCCTGGATTAGAAGGAAATTGATCAATCAGTCAATCACTAATTGAGATCCACTGAGAAAAGTGCTGTGAGAGAACAGAGGAGGGTACAATTAATTGAGTGAAAATGATCAGAGAAGGCTTCAGTGAGGTGTTATATGCACTAGGTCTTAAAGGACCTGTGGAAAGTTGGACTGGAACAGGGGGGAAGAAAGGTATTTCAGCCAGAGAGAAGACCGTGTGAAACTGGCCTCCCGACATGCTGGAATGATTGGAATGGAGCTGATAGGAGAGAGGAGTGGTGGGATTTACAAGGTAGATGGGGCCAAGTTACAATGACTCTTGTGTGTTATGTTAGGGAATTAGGGCTTTCATTCTCTGGGGACCCTGGGAACTGTGAAGGTGTGTGCGTAGGTTTTAATAGCCTGACCTCACATGTGTGATACAGCAACCTTTGGTTTTCTGATCAAATAATTTGGGAAACATTCCGTACTATATTTCTCTTTTTTTGGAGACTCTGTGTATGTAACCACATTGAAGGCTCTGAAATGATAAGATAAACCCATTTGACTTGTTTACGCATGGTCCAGTGTGTTCAAACGTGGGACCCTTTTCATTTATTTTACCTTGTATCATGTTTGGGACATACGATATAGGGAAAGGAGGAGGAGGAAGGACAGGTTTCTAGGAAAATAGAAGAACCTTGCTCAGCAATCTCTCAATACTGGGGGTGGGGGGAGGGAAGGGGAGCCATTTCTTAAACCTAAAGAGAGCCCTGCCCTGGGCGTGAGGAAGTCTTGGTTCTTACTCTGGCTTTGCTGTTAAGTATGCTGTGTGCCTTTGACCAATTCACTGTTTTGAAACTCATCCTCCAGACACAGATGGTACTGCCTGACCACAAATAATTGGACACTGTATTAAGCAGTTTACATGCATTAGCTCATGAAATCCTCAAATCAAACCTAAAGTTAGAGTCCCATTTCAAAGATAAGAAAACTGAAGAATTAAGAGATAAAGGAACGATTCAAAGTCACTCTTTAGTAAATGAGCGTTCTTGGATGGGAGGGGGATGAAACATTTTCAGTGGAAGAAACAGTTTAAAGGCACAGAAGCGAAAAGGGGTAGGCAATCTTCAAGGAAGCACATACTGTGTATAATAATCTGCTGTGTAGCCCACTTGGAAGAGTGGTGGGAGACAAGAATAGAAAAGGTAGGTTTAGGTCAGGTGGTAGAGGGCCTTTGAATGCCATGTCTTATTTGCGTTTTATTTGCATTTTATCATCCTGATTTTCAAATGAGGCCTTAGAAATGTTATCATTCAGTGTTCCTTGAGTCTAAGGTGGTATATATTTAAACATACACTATTATTTTATGTATTTTATTTTATGAAAAAAAATGCCTTATTGAAAGAGCACTCTTAGACTTACTTGGACGTGGATTTATAGTGTGTCACTCTCTTGCATACACCAAAAGGAAAATAAAAGTGAAATATATTCGTAAAGGACGCCTAACACTTCCTGATGTTCAGTTCCAGCTTTGAATCACTTTTTGACTCATTATCCGTATTTTGCTACCTGATAATTGTCCTCTATGTTATCAAGGGCACTGACAGTACATTTCTTAAAAACGTTTTAGCATTTGTTCTCCCAAGTCACTGAGACATATTCTGCGATTTTCAGTGCTGACACTTTCTTGATCTTACCAGAAGATCTTAACAAAAAGTCTTCTCACAACTACTGAGGTTCATATTTCTCCCTGAAATGGACCTTGAATTATTTGTTCAGGATTGCACTGGTCCAGTCACACCACCAGAAACGACAACCGAGTACACTCTTGTTGACAGCCATGTCCTGGATGCAGCTTGACTGTAAAAAAAACATTCTGATTTTGATGTCAAAATGTTCCAGGAAAAAAAGAGAAGGATTTTAGAATTAACACAATATGGTAGCTTATTGAAGGTTAAACAGTGGTAGAAGCTGCAGAACCAGTATTCAGAAATAAGAAATATGCATCCTGGAGCCAGACTGCTTAGGTTCCAGGCCCAGAGCCTCCACTTATAAGCTGTGACGTTGGGCACGTTTCTTCACCTCTCTGAATCTGTTTCCTCATCTGTAAAATTGAGATAGTAATACCTGCCTTACAGAGAAGAGTAACTGCAAAGTAAGTGCCTGGTTCTTATTAAGCACTCTCTGTGTACTGTCTTCTATTAGTAACATTTTTGACAGGAGGAATTAACATGTATAGAGCATTTCAGTATGTCTTCAGTGCTTAATCTTTGGCTTATTTGATAGGAGAACGTTGAGACTCGGAGAGATCAACTCCTTCACAGCCTCACTGCTAGTCAGTGGCAGACCTGAAACTTGGGACTTCTGGTTTTGTTCAGTGCTCTTCCCATTGTTCTCGTTGTCTCTCCTCCTACTGGTTATATCCAAAATACGGATACAGGGCTGTGGAGCATGCTTTGTAGTGCTAGCCTGCGGTCAGAGTGAATAGTGGTCTCAGAGAAAATAGCCACTGTTGTCCCCACCCTTGCAGTCTTGGAGGAGTTATCATCTTTGGTTGCCAGATAGGTGTGTTCATAGTTTAGATATGTCCAGACATGGTAGGGCATCAGAATAATTCTGTCCCCAGTTCTAAGATCGGGCCTGCTTTGTGTTCTCGTGGGTCACTAGCTTTCTGAAATGAGGTTAAGGTACAGGTATTATTCACCTGGTGTGAATGTCTACTCATGTTAGAAATATAGTAGGGAAGCTGTATCTGGCATTCCAGACCAAGACTTGGACCCTGTGACCTGAAAGTTGGGACATATCAGGGCCTCTCTCCTCCCTGAAGAGGCCACTGTAGCTTGCTCCTTGTCAAGCATGTCTCAGGGCTCCGATGTCACCTGTCACCAGGCATGCCTAGTTGACTATTTATCAGTGTTTCTGCTGACCTTTGTCTAAGCAGAGAGAAAGGGAAAGAGAGAAGAGTCAAGACAAAAGTCCCTGGAAAAGCAAGATGCATAGAAGAATATCTTCTCCCCTGTTCCTTACCCCCAGGCTTAGCTCTTACAAGAATACCTTTTCCAGAAAAAGCAGATCCCATTGCTCTTTCCTTTCCTCTGCAGCCCTGGGGCACGGGTTATAATTAATTATCTGGGAACCACCTCTTTCTCCATTTGTTGCATTTGGCTCTTTAGTGTCCCTTTTTTTTTTTTTTTTTAAACCAGGACACAAGGTCATTAGACTGCACTTAGTTGCCTGACATAGCGATGGAACATACAGGTTAACACAGATACCAGGGCTCACCTGAGGCCCTGAAAAGAACCTTCCTCAGCAGCAACAGATGAGAGCTAACATATGGACATTTGAGTCTAGAACACATATTTTATTTCAGAAACAAAAAGCTATGCAAAGATAAGAAATAAACAAGAAACCTTGGCTTTGCTGGTCAAAGCCAAGCCCAGAGACAAGGTAGTCCTGATCTGGTCCTACAGCACATAGCCTTTCTCTCTAAGTTGCCTTCCTTAGCGGAGTCTCTCAGAAACCTGCGTGCTTATAGCCAGATGCTTTTCTAGGAAGGTGGAGGCTGTCCTGGACGAATGATTATATTTAGCTCAACTTGATGTCATGTGTGGCCGTGGCTACGAGCCTGCTTTTCGGAGTCAGATCCACCTGCTTTGAATCCTGGTTCTTCTACCCAATAGCTGTGTATCTCAGGCAAATGTGCTTAGTCTGTTAAGCCTCACTTTCCACATCTACAAAATGGGGAGGGAACAATGCCTATCCCAGGACCGTTGTCTTAAGAAATTGTATAATGTAAGGTCAGTATGAGTCATTTAGCTTAGTCTCTGACATGTAGTAAAAGCATTCGAAGAAACTACTTGATAGCGCCTGTACCCCTCCCAAATTCAGTCTCACACCGCACCGCCCCATCGTTCACTACCATTCAGCCACAGCAGCCTCTCTTTTTTCTCTGAAAGAGCCAAGGCCTCCCCCACTTCAGAGCCTTTGCACTTGCTTTTCCCTCTGCCTGGACTATCTCACCCTCCCTCACCCTCTCCCACACCTCTGGCTCCTTCCCATCATCCTGGTGTGAGCTAGTATCTTAAAGGAGCACAGCCAGCTGGTGAAGAGCGCAGACTCTGAATTCACATCCTGGCTCTGCCACCGAGTGACTCCATGACCTTGGGCAAGTTACTTCTCTGTATCCCAATATCTTCAACTGTAGCATGGAGTAATAATACCTGTTTCATGAGGTTGTTGTGAGGATGAAGTGAAGTACTGTACTATATGTAAAGCACTTAGAATAATGCTTGGCACGTAGATAAGCTATGTAGAAGTGATGGCTGTTATTATAAAATGTCATTTCCTCAGAGAAACCTTCCTTGACCAGTTTATCTAGAGTTTCCTCCAGACCACTGTAATGATTTATTTGGGTGCATTTTTGCCATCTTATTTTATTCTGCTTTCTCTCCCCCTCCCTTCCATTGGATTCATCTGGTTTCCTTCATTTCTCTTTCTCTTCCTCCCATGGTTTGGAATACACACATCCTATTTCTTTTATTTTAATGATTTTCCTTGCATTTTTTTATACAAGTTCCTTACTTAATGTCTAAAGTAAAACATCTCCCTCCTCCTTAGAATTCAAGATCCTTAGAAAGTTCTCTAATTCTGCTTACTCCCTTCATTTTCATGTTTAGTGTTGTCTGTTTTTTTTTAACATCGTTATTGGAGTATAATTGCTTTACAATGGTGTGTTAGTTTCTGCTGTATAACAAAGTAAATCAGTTATACATATACATATGTCCCCATATCTCTTCCCTCTTGCATCTCCCTCCCTCCCACCCTCCCTATCCCACCCCTCTAGGTGGTTACAAAGCACCGAGCTGATCTCCCTGTGCTATGCGGCTGCTTCCCACTAGATATCTACCTTACGTTTGGTAGTGTATATATTGTCCATGCCTCTCTCTCGCTTCGTCACAGCTTACCCTTCCCCCTCCCCATATCCTCAAGTCCATTCTCTAGTAGGTCTGTGTCTTTATTCCCGTCTTACCCCTAGGTTCTTCATGACATTTTTTTTTTCTTAGATTCCATATATATGTGTTAGCATACGGTATTTGTCTTTCTCTTTCTGACTTACTTCACTCTGTATGACAGACTCTAGGTCCATCCACCTCACTGCAAATAACTCAGTTTCGTTTCTTTTTATGGCTGAGTAATATTCCATTGTATATATGTGCCACATCTTTTTTATTTTTAAGTTTAGAATTTTATTTCCTTTGTGTTTTGGGCTTAGGGCTTTTTTTTGCATTTTTTAAAATTTAATTTTTATTTTATATTGGGGTATAGTTGATTTACAATGTTGTGTTAATTTCAGGTGTACAGCAAAGTGATTCAGTTATACATACACATTTATCCATTCTTTTTCAGATTCTTTTCTCGTATAGGTTATTACAGAATATTGAGTAGAGTTCCCTGTGCTATACAGTAGATCCTTGTTGGCTATCTCTTTTTTTTTTTTGCAGTACGCGGGCCTCTCACTGTTGTGGCCTCTCCCGTTGCGGAGCACAGGCTCCGGACGTGCAGGCTCAGCGGCCATGGCTCACGGGCCCAGCCGCTCCGCGGCATGTGGGATCTTCCCGGACCGGGGCACGAACCCGTGTCCCCTGCATCGGCAGGCGGACTCTCAACCACTGCGCCACCAGGGAAGCCCGGCTATCTATTTTATATATAGTAGTGTGTAAATGTTAATCCCAAACTTCTAATTTATCCCTCCCCCACACACCTTTCCCCTTTGGCAACCATAAGTTTGTTTCGAAGTCTGTGAGTCTGCTACTGGTTTGTAAATAAGTTCATTTATATCATCTTTTTAGATTCCACGTATAAATGATATCATATCATATGATATTTCTCTTTCTGTGTCTGACTTATTTCACTTAATATGATAATCTCTAGGTCCGTCCATGTTGCTCTTTCATAGCTCTAGGATCATCATCCTCTCCCTTAAATGAGCAGAATATCAGTTTCCTTTTAGTTTAACCCTCTGCGTACATTTTCCTTTCTTTTTTTTTTTAACATCTTTATTGGAGTATAATTGCTTTACAATGGCGTGTTAGTTTCTGCTTTATAACAAAGTGAAGCAGTTATACATATACATATGTTCCCATATCTCTTCCCTCTTGCGTCTCCCTCCCTCCCACCCTCCCTATCCCACCCCTCTAGGTGGTTACAAAGCACCAAGCTGATCTCCCTGTGCTATGCGGCTGCTTCCCACTAGCTATCTATTTTACGTTTGGTAGTGTATATATGTCCATGCCACCCTCTCACTTTGTCACAGCTTACCCTTCCCCCTCCCCACATCCTCAAGTCCATTCCCCAGTAGGTCTGTGTCTTTATTCCTGTCTTACCCCTAAGTTCTTCATGACATTTTTTTTTCTTAGATTCCATATATATGTGTTAGCATACGGTATTTGTCTTTCTCTTTCTGACTTACTTCACTCTGTATGACAGACTCTAGGTCCATCCACCTCACTACAAATAACTCAATTTCGTTTATTTTTATGGCTGAGTAATATTCCATTGTATATATGTGCCACATCTTCTTTATCCATTCATCTGTCGGTGGACACTTAGGTTGCTTCCATCTTCTGGCTATTGTAAATAGAGCTGCAATGAACATTTTGGTACATGACTCTTTTTGAATTATGGTTTTCTCAGGGTATATGCCCAGTAGTGGGATTGCTGGGTCATATGGTAGTTCTATTTGTAGTTTTTTAATGAACTTCCATACTGTTCTCCAGTGGCTATACTAATTCACATTCCCACCAGCAGTGCAAGAGTGTTCCCTTTTCTCCACACCCTCTCCAGCATTTATTGTTTGTAGATTTTTTGATGATGGCCATTCTGACCGGTGTGATATGATATCTCATTGTAGTTTTGATTTGCATTTCTCTAATGATTAATGATGTTGAGCATTCTTTCGTGTGTTTGTTGGCAATCTGTATATCTTCTTTGGAGAAATGGAATTAAGTGGTTAGGTGACTGAACAATGTATTGTTTTACAGCCTCAAACACTTTTTCTCCATACCATTTTTATGTATGTCTGGATTGAAGATGATTTCTCTTATATGAGTTTGGAACTTTTCATCCTTAAATTTTGAGGTGGGAGAAGTTCCATTCCCGGTAATGGAGAAGTACCTTGTATCAGACTAAGTCTTCTTCAGAAAAAGTAATTATAAACTCTAAACAAAATATGTGAAAACAGTTGTTTGAAGTCACTGAAGAGCTACCAGAATAGATGGAAATGAGAGAGGATTTGACTCTAAAAAATAAGGAAAAGATATAAAATGTGGGTGAGAGCCACAGTTATGTGGCTTTTCTTCTGAGGGTATTATTATCCCCCAGTATGCACAAGGCAAAGTGACTGAAACTCAAATAGAAAGCTGTACTCATTGCCTGAAGAGTTTGGGCTTGACAAAACAACTGGAAATTGAAAGGGAAAATCCTGGAAGAGGGGAACAACAGAGCCTGTGCATAAACACCCCTCACATACTTGGTTGCCTCTGAATTGTACTTGGATGAGTGAGACTTTCAGGACCCAAGGAGGAAATAACCGCTGGAAGGCTGACATTGCTGATCCGAGATTTCAGCTGCTGCTCAACACAGGGGAGACAGATTTCATACCTAGTTAGAGACCTGCCAGCTTGGAGGGTATGATAAAGACCAAAAGCTTTTCATTGAAACCCTAGAAGGACTGCAGTTTAGAATTAAAGGTTATATCCCCAAAGGGCATTACCCTAGGACTAAGGGCAGTACCAAAATAGACCTGTCCCAGCAAAGCATAAAATAAAGCCTTCAAGGTTATCCTTCAGTAACTTAACTGCCTGGTGGAACAAAAGCCACTCTTCAGAGAAAGCTAATGGAAGTACAGAAAAGAAGATTGAAAAGAAAGTAAATAGAAGTTCAGTGACTTGTGAGGTAATATCAAGAAATCTAACATATGTATAATTGGAGTTCCAGAAGAAGAAGGGAGAGGGGGAGGAGGAGGAAAGGGGAGAGTAGGGCAGAAAAAATATTTGAAGGAATATTAGCTGAAATTTTGCCAAAGTTGATGACAAACAGCAACCCACCAGATCTTGGAAACTCCATGAATTCCAAGCAGTATAAACACAAGGAAGAACACACCTAGGCACATCATGGTCAAACTGCTAAAAAAAACAAGACAAAGAGAAAATCCTTAGAGCAGTCAGAGGGGGAAACACATATACACACATTATCAGAATGACAGCCAACTTTTATCAGAAACAGTGGAGGCCAGGAGTTAATGTAATGACATCTCTGCAGTCCTGAACAAAGAAAACTACATCCTAGACTCTATATCCAGTTTATATAAATATATATATATGTAAAATAAAGGCATTGTCAGATTAAAAAAAACAAAAACAGAAATTTTGTTACTAGATGACTCACAATAAAAGAAATACTAAAAGAAGTAATTCAGGCCAAAGGAAATTGATACCAGATGCAAATTTAATTCTATAGGAAGGGAGGAAGGGTGGGCATAGGAAATGATAAATATGTCACTAAATCTAAAAAATTATCTTTCTGTGTCAGTTTTTTAAAGTAAATTGATACTTGAAACCAAAAATAATAACAGTGTATTGTTTGTAGCATATACAGAAGTGAAATATATGGCAGCAAATATGCCATATTTGAATGTTTGAAATTTGAAATTGAAAGTTTCAATTTGAAACTTTGAAAGTTGAAACTTTCAAATTGAAAGTTGAATTTGAAAGTTTCTTGCATTATAATTTAAAGTGATATAATATTAATGCCAGATACACTGTAATAAATTCAGGGTGTATATTATAATCTCTAAAACAAGCACTAAAGAAAGGGAGGGAAGGATGGAGGAAGAAGAAGGGGATAAAAGCTAAAAAAAAAGAAAAAAGAAAACGATTAAAAGAAGACAGAAAGGAGAAACAAACAGAAATAAAGTCTACTTAAACCCAGTTATATCAATAAATATATTGAATATAAATGAACTAAACACTAATGACAGAGATTGTCACATTGGATAAAAATGCAAGACTCAACTATAGTTGTAGCCCTCCAAAAAAAAAAAAAAGTCTTGTGTAAGAATGCTTATAGCAGCTTTATTCATAATTGCCAAAACTGAAAACACCTAAATGGGACTAGTTGTGTTCCACGACTGCAGAATTCATATTCTTTTCAAATGTTCAAGTAATACACGTGAATCACAGCTAAACTTTATTTCATCATTCAGACTAATGAGGTGGATTGGGGCACCCTCATTTTTATAAGTCTGGAAATGAGGCTCAGAGGAAGACGGGTCTTGTTCAAGATGGCAGTCATGATGAAAGATGGGATATCTCTCACCATGGAGGTAAACAGTGAACATCTGTTCAACTTTAAAATCCAGGTACTTTCTACTCAAGAGCTCAAAGTGAGTTAGCTTGGGTCTTAGATCTAGAAGCCACATCTCCTGAGTCCCAGTCAAGAGCTAGAAATCTATATCATCTTCTCATTACATTCTAATAGAAATTTCTGTAAAAATCCCGTTTGCTCACTGTTGTCAGTCCAACCAGTGGAAGATCTGTTTTGTTGGTTAAGTGGGTAATAAAACCCTTTCCTAAAGGAAAGCCTCACCTTTCTTATTTTCCCATAATTTTAGGTTTATGCTTACTAAGGAGGAAGCCAGGGCAAGGAGACAGCCAAGGACATTTTAATTGAGTCAAGTGGGACATGCTTTTAATCAGGTCTTAGTGTCTAGCTTCTGGAAAGTGCATTGAGATCTCTTAATTATCTAACCAAATCTGCATTTCAATTTGGTACTCTTGAGTGTTTAGAGAGTCACTGATAAACTAACCAGCTTCCCTGCGGAGAATAACTGAAGCCTCTGGAGGAAAACAGTCCTAAATTAGACAGAAGAAGTATGAGATCACAATAATGTGAGCAAAAGGAGTTATTGATCAGATGGTTCAGAAATCTAGATCATCTTAAAAACTTGTTTGTTCTATTATTCCTTTTGAGTATGTAGTGAACACTTGCTGATTGCTTCTCCTGAAGCCACTTCCCCCTTTCTCCATCCTAGCAGTGCCTTAATTTCTTTAAGACATCTGTGTGGTTCTGGGGATGCTGGCTTCATCCACCCTTAAGGTTTGGCCAGTCAGCAATTTCCGTCCCCCTGGCCACCATGATTATTTTGGATTGGGCATGCAACCTAAGAGGTGCAGTCTAAGTAAACTCTAGTTGCTGTGGTGTGTGGGTGTGATCTGATTACAGAAAGTGACTACCAGTCCTGTACTCTGACCCTAGACTTATACAGGGGTTCGCACTGTTGTAGATATGCACTTGGAGTGAAAAGGGAGAAAGAACCAGTGCCTCCCTGTCAGGGCTGCTGTGAAGATTGCATGGGAGCTCATAAAGCACCTTGCAGAAAGTCTGGCATAAAATATAAATTCATGCTTTAAGGACTTTTTGAATTACCAATGACAGAAACTACCTGAGACAAACAAGCAAAAAGCTAGGAATGTATTGGAAATGTACTAAGGAAGCTCAGAAAGTTGAAGGAAATGTTCTAGATACCTGGGTAACTCTGAGGGCTTTATACACCAGAATCAGATTTCAGTGCCCCCAGGGCTCTCCTTGGGTCTCATCACTGCTTGTCTGTGGTTGAATTTCTTTTCTCTTGGTGATAGGAAAGAAGGTCACCTGCAGCCTCCAGTCCTCCTGTCTCTATGACCCAAAAGGCAAGGTTCCTACTCCTGAAACTCCAAATTAAAAAATCTTGGGGAAGGATACTAACGGCTTGGGTCATAGTTCCACCTCTGGCTCAAGGGCTGCGGCCAGGGATTGGAGAACTTGGTTGGTCAGATCCGGGCCACACATGCTCCACCTGAGACTTGCCTGGTAGACGGGGAGGGGTATGAGTGGCAGTGCCACCCAGGATCATGTCTGCATGACATGAATAACAATTTTCCCCAAATGGTGCCGAATAGTAAAACAAGTGTCCGTAGTTATTTGGTATTGCTTTTCTTCCTAAGCAGATTTATTCTCCTTCTCTTTCTAATCAGGGTGGGGAGCAGGAAATAGGAATGTAGGGGGGAAGGTTAAGTGTGAATCGTATCGTTCACTTACTATGTAGTAAGTAACTTTTGCGTGTATTAGCCTATTACCTCTCATTTCATCTTTACTATAATACTGTGAGGTAGATAATATTGCCATTTCAGCCAGAAACAAGCTCAGGCTAAGAAACTAACCCAGGACCACCAGATAGCCAAGTGATGGAGCCAGGAGCCAAAGCAGGGTCCACTTGTCTCCAAAGTGTCTCCAAAGTGTACCACTTGTCTCCAAAGTGTACCATGAAGTAAGCTACACTTTCCTGGTTGGCATGCCATTCCTCCTTCCTCCCCTGGTCACTCCCACCATCTGTCCCCTATCAGAAGCCTGGATTAGAACTTGAAACCTAGGGGGAAGTCCCTGGTGGTCCAGTAGCTAAGACTCCACACTCCCAATGCAGGGGGCCTGTGTTCAATCCCTGGTCGGGGAACTAAAATCCCACAAGCCACATGGCGTGGCCAAAAAATATGTTTAGAACTTGAAACCTAGGTTCTTCCAGACCTATAAGGACATTCTTGTCTCATCCCATAGTAGACAAAGGATGTATTCTCTCTAAAATAAACAAAAATGTTTGTGTGTTGACCTAAAACTGGAGAACACATTTCTGAACACAGTGTCTTACTGAAGTAGCAAAAAAGTTGTAGCAAGAACTGGGTGGCCTGTATTTGAATCCCACTAACTACCAACTAGGCAACATATTCTGTGCTTCAGTTTATTCATCCATGAACTGAGGGTAGTGATAGAACCTAGCTCATAGGGTTTATTGTGAGGATTAAATGAGCTAATATATAAAGCACTTAGAGTACCTGCAAGGACTATATCAGTGTTAGCTCTCTTTATTAAAATGGGTTATTCATTATTAGTGGACTCTTTTGGTTTAGGGCCAAAACAGGCAGACTTTTCGCTTCAGGAATCTTCATTCTTGGGTTCACATCTGGGTTGTACGCATTTAGCTCTCAAAGAAACAAACCCATCTTAGTATAATCTGAGGCAGAAATAACCTACTTACGATCCAGGGAGCACAGTTCTAAGGGGGAAATAGTCTCCCTGCCTGTCTGGTCCTGTTCACATACCTACTATTAACATTTTCCCCATATGTCACTTTGTCATACCTACATACTGAACTTTTAAACACTTGAGTTTAAATAAATGAGACTGTCAGATCTGTCAGATGTGAGTCTGGAGTGCACAAAAGTGACTTCCTCCAAGATACTGAAGGTGATTTGGCAGAAGGGTGGGAGAGTCTCAAGTTTAGGTGGTAGGAGAGTCTGTGTACGTGGGTTCTGAATGGAATACACTTTCCTGAGTGAAGAGCTAGGACAACCTGACAGGATTTCAGGGTTGTAAGGCTCCCAGAGAGAAACAAGAGCACTGTGTGTGATACATCAAAGAGGGAGACGGAAGGACACATCGCTCACTGGCTCTTGTAAGCTTCACAGGTTTGGCGGGGGGCAGTTCTGGGGCCCTTTCTCTGCCTCTCTCTCTAGCTCAGATTAGTACCCGATTCTAGGATTGGATCTGAAACTCATTTGTAATACATAAATCTGAAGATTTCGCCTCTACATCAGCGGCCACATTGGGAACCATACCTCCATATGTCGTTAACCTATTTAGTGATTGCTGGTCTGCTGATGCATCTGTCTTTGTAATTTTACCATATATTTGGTGTACAGTTAAATGCTTTTCTCCATATGAAGCATTTTACAACAAAAACATCCCCCATGTCTGTGAAACTGAAAAGACATACAGAAGCAGAGCCTTAGATTCTTCAAACTATATCTGGATGAAAAGACAAAAGTCAGACTACTTCAGAATCAAAGTGAATACTTGTAGCCTTTGATTTCGAAAGGTTAATATGATGGATGAGAATATTTCACAATAGTAGCTTAATTCAAATGCATGAATATTGGAAAGTGTGTGGTTTGCGGTCTTCCCTTTGTTACACACGTCCCTACGTGTGAAATAGAATTTTCGTTAAACACTGCAATTAAAACAATATCTGAATGGATTCGATCTGTTCTTGATTTGAGATCCAGCTTAGCAACTGCATTCTGGCATTTGTTTCCCTCCCCACTCCTCTGCCTGTTGTATGCACAGAATTAATAAAGCCCTAGTGTGTTTTTTCTTAGTTCTTAGTTCCCTGATGTGTCTACCCACCCACTCAGCCAGAATAATGGGTCTCACCTTTGTGCTTCTGTAGCACAGCATATCCTCGAATTATGGTACTTACCACACTGATTGTTGCATACAGTCCCTCTCCAACTCCAATAGAATATCAAAACCTGGAAGATAGGGATATTCTTTTTCATCTTTGTATTTTTAGCATTCAGCATAATGCCTAGCAGATAATAGGCATTCAGCAAATATTTGAATGAATCATCATTTTATACATTAAGAAATGGATGATTCATGAGGTATAATGACTTGACTAACATATCTGGTCAGTGGCAGACCTGGGACTAGAACCCAGGGCTTCACATCTACCCCCACCCCCACCCCCCCCAGGTCTTTCATTATCATAGGTGTTTGTTGACAGGGACAGTAAGGTCCTACACAGACATCATTTTATAATGAGTCCAGAAATGGCACAAAAGCCAAACCTGTGACAAATATAAGCTTGTTTAAAGACCCTGGTCTTTAAAATTTTGTTTTTTTTTGAGAGCTGGTGAGGAGGTCATGAGATCAGAGAGACATGTATGGGAGTCAACTGTATGGAAAATCTTTATTGAGGAAGTTGGTGTTTTGGGATTATGAGACCAAATTGTGGATCAGCTTTTTAAGTCACTTGCTGGAATGTGTGACTAAGGTTGGTCTGTTTATTGTGTGCTATAATACAGTATTACTTCAGTCAAACCTTCTGGTGTATCAGATCTTTGCCAAGAGGTCTCACGGAAGGTAAACTGGGACTGGAATGTTTCACTTAACAAAAGCAAGTCTTTCAACAAGGAGGTGTTGATACCAGCTGTGTCAGGCACTGTGCCGGGCTAGAGCAACAAAGACGCATAAAAAGAGCCTGGCCTCAGGGGAGCTGTCGATTCTGCTACACTCCTTAGATTGAACAGTAGTCACCCCTCATTATCTGCAGATGAAAAAGACCCACGGTTACAGAAGACCAACTGTATTCATTGTGATTCACTGTTTAATATTGAATATAAGGAACTTGAGTATCCTTGGATTTTGTTATCCGCCAGGGCTCCTGGAACCAATCTCCAATGGATACAGAGGGACGACTGTATTACGCAACGTAGTAAATCTGTTATGGAAATATGTGTGGATAATCTAACAAAGGACCTGGGGATAGAGAGGGTCTATAATAACAATAATAATAGCTGCATTAATTGAGTACCATGCCAGGCATAGTGTTCTAAGCAATTTACATGTATTACTTCAGTATTTGTTTATGTTTTTGCAAGTTTTTCTTGTCTTGACCCCTTCAGTATATATTAAAGGATTTTTATCTCTACGTTTAGAACCTTTGACCTTTTTTTGTTTCATGACTGGGGCTCCCTAATTTGATTAGAGGGAATCATTACAACCACCTGGCAGCTTTAGATCTGGCTGTGTGTAGATAGTACGGATATCAGAGAGAAGTTATTCACATCAGTATTGACTGTTTCCCACACACACACTTTCTCCCTGGTTCCTAACGTGGACAGATTCTTGCTTTCTGGGTCTTCTCCCAGGATTCTACTTTGTTCTAATAGGCCGAATGGAGTACAAATGTAAAAATCAGGAAGACACACTGAATCTCCACAGAAAAGAATTGAAAGATAAAGAAGAAAGAGGAGAGTGCAAATCTAAAACTGGGTTTTGAGGGTTGGGTAGGTAGGTTGCTGAGTGAGACGCCCTGAACAATTGCAGTAATTGGTGAGTAGAAGATAAAAGTATGGGTTATACCCATTGAGAAACACAAGTAAAGACTGGAATTATTCTTTTTTTTTTTCCTTCTTTAACCTTTGATTACTGGAATGTCTTTAAATTCCATTCTGCCCAGACCTAAGGCACTTAGATTTGTTAGGATTTATTCAGGTTACACATATCACTCTCCATTTTAGCTGTTTTTTTCTCCCTTTCCTTGCTTAATACTTTTTCTCTTTAGGCATATAGCTGAAAAATGAGGAATTCTTACATTCTTTTTAAGAGTTTTTCATTTAGAGGGGTAGAGTGGGCCTTGGGAATAACACAAGTTAAGTACCCAGTGTTGAACCTTAAGGGACTGGTCAAATTTATTTGCAACACATTACCATATTGTCAACTAAGACTTCAATGTCTTTCTTATTTACTGGCTTTGTGGTCGCAGCTACAATCCACGTCAGGCGTCACGGAAGCTCTTGCTCTCTCGGCACCTCCGGTGAGTGTTCCTGGCAGGTCTAAAGCAAAGGCAGGAGGGTAGGAGCTGAAACAGTGGCTACTGTGAAAGCACCTGGTCAACCTACAAAGGATGGTGTTTTGTACAAAGCCTGGCACAGAGCTGACATTTAGTAAAAGTGTGTTGAATGAAAAGAAGAGGAAAAAAAGCAGATACCTGCTACTCATACCGAAATCTCTTCTTTTCCACCCCATCACCACCACCACCAAAACAAAGCCATTCTGTTACATCTTGGGACATTTGCCAAAGAGTTGCCCAAATACCTGTACCTGGTGATTTTCCTACCTGTATCTATGTGTATGTTACCCACATTGTGGACCACCATTCAGTAAGTTAGAATTGTTTGGTTGCTAGTGAGAGAAACCTGGCTATAGCAGCTTAAACATACCAGGGTTATTCTCTCACATAAAAGAAGTTCAGAGATTAGTATCCGGGGTTAGCATAATGGATCCATTGAGTCTTCAGGGACCTATGCTCCTTCTGTCTTTGCTGCTGGTGAATTTCCTCCTTAACCAGCTGGGAAAGCTCTTCCCTTTCCGCTGCTACCTGGAATGTAGAAATAACAGTGGTGCTCCGAAAGTCAGCGTGTACCAAAAGGTTCAAAGCACAGAGTGACCTGCTGCTGAATCTGCTCTATTGCTGCTGTCTATATAATCTTCAGCAGCAACACTAACAATGAAGGTAATCAGTATCCTGGAAGATCCGCGAAGTGTTTCAAAGTAGTTTCTTTTTCCTAGAAAGGAAAACAGGTCATTTAGTCTCTCTGTTGTCAGAGGGTTATCAGAAAAGAAGGAAATGAGTGTAAGGATGCTGTTTGCAGGGCTCAAGTGTCCTCCCCTTGGAGCCTCCCAGGGGGTGTGGGTCCATTAGACGAGTGGGAGAATCTTCTAGGCTAGTGGAAAGAAACTGTGTCATCAACATAGCTGCATAAACCACTCCCTCACCTGGGTTCACAGGGCCTCTCCTGCAGAAAAGTATCCTTGGAGATTAGGAAAAGATTGAGACCTTTTAGGAGCTGTGGGGCTATGCAGCCTTGGTCAGGAGGAGTGTGTAGGGGGATAAGAGTGCCCTGAGGCATAGTTTGTATTATGTAATTTCAGTTCTTACAATAACCCTATTAAACGAAGTAGGATCCTCATTTTATATTTCAGGGAACTAAAGTTTTAGAGGATTTGTGTCACTTACTGAAATATCACCCCTGTAGATGGTACTGGGATTTGAATGCAAATCTGCCTAACTTCAAAGCCTTTGATTTTTTTTTCTACCTTTCTAACCAGAACAGATGTTAGACTATGTTTAAGAAGTCTCATGGGTCCTTTAAGTGACTTTACTAATAGTCACATGAAAAGTTATCTCCCTTAAGAATTGATGTTTGGAGTTCTGCTTCATTCAGCAAACATGTACTTGGCCCCAGATGTGAGCATAGCTGTCCTAGGCACCAAAAGGGGACACCAGAGAGTCAAATAATAACCTTCTTCCTAAGGAGCTCCCAGTATAGTGAATAATCATAATATAAATAATGCTAAGCAGACTAATGTTAGTAGCGTAACCTGAGACCTCCTGGTGGAGCATGGAGGGGAGAGGGAATAAGGGAAGGAAAAGAATCCCCCCCTCCTAGGTAAGAGGAGGCAGAGCCATGTCTGTCAGAGACTAACATCTGTTTTAGCCACCTGAGCTCATTTAATCTTCACAATAACCGTGTAATATCCTGATTACATGGACGAGCAACCCACCCAAAGTTTCCCAGCAAGTACTAGGCGAATAGGATTTTCTGGCTCCAAGTCCTTGCCCTTTGCATTAGGCCACTGAGTATAGACCAAGTACAGTTTTTTCTAATGTTTAAAAAAATAGTACATACATGGTGGTGCGAGTCCCATTCTATACACAAGTGTATGTGCCGTATGGGACTCAGTTAATGTACCTACACAGGTTTCCTTGGTGCCACCTGCCCCCCCAGGCCCTAGTGGGCTGGCTCAATGGCAAGTCTCAGCTGTTGGGGCTTTTTCCTCATTTCCTAACACTGCTGGACGTCTCAGCCTCCCTGGGTGAGGGTTGGGCTCTGGAATGTCTCTGTCGTGCCCACTGTGGAGAGAGCCACGGCCCCTCAGAGGCCTAAGCTCTGTCTGACCAGACCCAGGAAGGCTCTGGCTCCTCCTGCCTCTTCCAGATTCAAATGTAGGGTGTGTTTTCCCCAGGGACTATCGGAGGGGCTGGGTGGCACAGCCTGGATGTTGGGAGATGGGGGCACTCAACACCTCTGCTGGCGAAGGGTAGGAGCCAGCAGGGAAATGACTCACCGTCTGCCTTTCTCCCCCCTCATTCCCCCTCCCTTCCTCACTGACCTTGTTCTTAGCTACAGTAGTTCTGTATCATCCAGGTTGAAACATTCTGAACGATCATGCAGTTGGCTGTTTTCATGTTCGACTGTAGCCAGTTTGTTAATGCACAGCCTTGTGTTTGCTTTCCTTCCTACCCTGCCTCACTAGTGTTCTTCCCCTCCCTCTGCTCAGAGATTTCAACACCTGATAGAGCAGGTGAGTTTGGTCCGAAACTCTGTTTTCTGAGGAACCTGGGCAGGGTAGTAGTATTCAATGAAAAATAAGTAACTTTTTCACCCCACACTGCTCAGTTTACCCTGTCTTGCGTCTTATTATATTTCACTGAACAGTATGATAATAGGTAATATTTGAATGCTTATACGCCAGGCGCAGTTCAAAGTCCTTATGATTTTGTGCACCACAATCCTATGAGATAAACCATGGAGATAGTTCCATCTTAGCGTATACAGATCAATTGCATTTTTTATTTTTTGGAGGGATGGTTATCACTTTTGTTTAAACGGACCATGTTTGTAATAAATCAAAAAAGGCTGAAAAATTCAAAGAAGAAAATAAGAATTCACCCCCACATCCCATCATCAGAGAATAACCATTAAGCAAATAACATTCCATGCAGCTCTCATAGACCTCAAGCTTTCACAACCATATAGTACGCGTGAGGATAAATGCTTTTGTTATTTCTGTAATTTGCTAACACACGTGTTTCTCCCTCCCCACCCCTCACAATTTTACCCAGGTATTACCTTGTGTCAAATGCAGCTGTTTTGCAGATGAAAGATTCTGGGCCAAAGCAAAAGATGTTTAACAGCAAAGTGATCTGCCCTGATGTGATTCTTCTAATGAAGGGGAATGTCCCCACAAAATGTGACAGAGATACAAGTTTCACATCCTAGAGTTTTAGCAACCAAAAGAAGCCATAGGCCATGTTAGCTGATCAGAGGTACATTTTGGGCTATTCCATTCCATTTTATTTATTTATTTTTTTGATGTAATTTTCTTTTTTTTCCATTACGTTTTAGATTTAAATTTTGCAACACTAAGTTATGGCTCAAAACTAGTAGAGGTATCAACTATACGTCAATAAAAACAAACAAAAAAAAGTAGTAGAGGCACGGACTTATCAGTTAATGGGCAGTTAATGGGCAACAGAACCCCATTTTGAAGGCAGGGGTGACTAAGTTCTTACTGCAGTGAGTGCCAGTGATTAAGAGAATCAACTGGAGACCAGCAGGTATGATGAATTTTTCTGGCCTTGGCGATGTTTTACCTGACTTTGAAGATAATTTTCCAGGGTCTGAGGCTGAAGATGAAAACTTACCCAATTTATTATTTTTCTTCTTTTCTTTTTTCAGTTACTATGCTGCATAGTTCCTTATATATAGTAGTCCCCCTTTTCCACAGGGGATACGTTTCAAGACCCCCAGTGGATGCCTGAGATTGTGGATAGTACCAGACCCTGTATATGCTATGTTTTTTCCTATATGTACATAACTATGATAAAGTTTAATTTATAAATTTGGCCCAGTAAGAGATTAATAACAGTAACTAATAATAAAATAGAACAATTATAATAATATACTGTAATAAAAGTTATGTGAACGTTGTCTCAAAATATCTTCTTGTGATGATGTGAGATGAAAAAATGAGATGAAATGAAGTAAGGTGAGTGACACAGGTGGTGACACAGCAGTAGACTACTACTGACCTTAAGACAGTATGTCAGGAGGAGGATCATCTGCTTTGGGGGATCCTGGATCATCGAGCCATGAAAATGTCAATGATTGAATGTCATGAGCAGACCACGTCGATGGTTGGGGATCCAAGGCAGGACAGAGCAGGATGGCATGAGATTTCATCACAATACTAGAAACAGTGCACAACTTAAAACTTATAATGGACTTATGATGGCAGGTTAAGACCCACAGGTCAATGCAGGGGACACAGGTTCGATCCCTGGTCCAGGAAGATCCCACATGCCGTGGAGCAGCTAAGCCCGTGCTCCACAACTACTGAGCCTGCACTCTAGAGCCCACGAGCCACAACTACTGAAGCCCGTGCACCTAGAGCCCGTGCTCCGCAACAAAAGAAGCCACCGCAATGAGAAGCCCGCGCACCGCAACGAAGAGTAGACCCCGCTTGCTGCGACTAGAGAAAGCCTGCATGCAGGAATGAAGACCCAACACAGCCAAAAATAAATAATAAATAAAATTTTTAAATAAATAAATAGGGCTTCCCTGGTGGCGCGGTGGTTGAGAGTCCGCCTGCCGATGCAGAGGACGCGGGTTCGTGCCCCGATCCAGGAAGATCCCACATGCTGCAGAGCGGCTGGGCCCGTGAGCCATGGCTGCTGAGCCTGCGCGTCTGGAGCCTGTGCTCTGCAACGGGAGAGGCCACAACAGTGAGAGGCCCGCGTACCACAAAAATAAATAAATAAAGTGGTTCATCTTATTTCTTTAAAACATAAAACTTATGAGTTGTTTATTTCTGGAATTCTCATTTAATGTTTCTGGACCACAGTTGACTGCAGGTAACTGAAACCCCAGAAGTGAAACCACAGATAAGGGGGGACTACTGTAGTCATATTCATTGAACTACCAGTGTCTATTTGAGTCCATTGTTGTTTCTCTTACTTAACTTTCATACAAATAATTAGTGAAATTCTTGCTTTTTATAGTATGCTTTGTTCTAGTTTATATTAAAGTGTTTGCTTGTACTGTGACTACCTTTATAGCAATCTGTGTACATTTTGTTTAGATTGTAGCGTGCTTTTTAATCACCTGTACTATATTTCAGTGACTTCTGGGCAAATGTGGTTTAGCTCTAGAATCAATTTTTCTCAGAATTTCTGGGTCAAAGTATATGTGCATTTTCATTGTCAAATTGAAAGAAGTGACAAGAATCAAAGGAGAACTGAGTGGGTTCATTTTTCCCATGTATCTTTTTTTTTTTTTTTTAATTTTATTTATTTATTTATTTTTGCTGTGTTGGATCTTTGTTTCTGTGCGAGGGCTTTCTCTAGTTGCGGCAAGCGGGAGCCACTCTTCATCGCCGTGCGCGGGCCTCTCACTGTCCCGGCCTCTCTTGTTGCGGAGCACAGGCTCCAGACGCGCAGGCTCAGTAGTTGTGGCTCACGGGCCTAGTTGCTCCGCGGCATGTGGGATCCTCCCAGACCAGGGCTCGAACCCGTGTCCCCTGCATTGTCAGGCAGACTCTCAACCACTGCGCCATCAGGGAAGCCCTCCCATGTATCTTTTAAGGTAGTTTTTTGCCTAGAATAATACGCATAAAGTCCCTGCTTTGAGAATTTGAGGTGACTGAATTTTTCTGGATATCTTTCCAGAAAGCAAGCCTATTATAGAGCAGATGGAAATTAATCATATTAATGAGCAGTCTTAATCTGTTGATTGGCCAGGCAAACCCTATTCTTCAGTAGCAAGATAAGCTACTCCCTATTACCATATTCTTTTGGAGACCTTATCTCCTACACTAGTCTGTGATTTCCACATGGTAAGAATTCTGTTTTGTTTTGTTTTTTTATATCTAACAGCCAATATTTGTGTTAAAACATCTGTGTACCAACTCTGTATAAGCACTGTTCTAAGAACTTAGTAAATGTTTGAATTTAATTGAGTTTGTGTTACAGTGTATTATTTTATACCGCTTTATAGTTTGGAAAACATTTTTTTTTCATTATCTCGTTTGACCTTGAAATCAACTCTGAGAGTTGAGAAAATCAAACCCAGAGCAAGTGTGGTGTAGAGTCAGACGGCAGTTAATGACTGAACGTGCAGGCTGTCCTTTGCCAGTTAGTGGCTGGACATTGACTAAATTACGATGCCTGGAGAGGGAGGGATAGAATCAGGGAGGACTTGTCATTCTTGGCTGAGCAGTTTGGACCTGCCTTGGAACAAGAAGAGAAAAGGAAATGTTTCTTGATAGCTAATTTTTAGATGAGGGCTCTTGTCCATCCAAGGCTTTATCCCCTCAATCTAGACAACAGTAGCATTCCTTAGGGGAGTGAGAAAGATGATGAGTAGTAGTTAGCTTGCCTCACCCAGATTCCATTCCTACCTCCTAAAAGTTTCCCAGTTTCCACCCAGCTCTTCAGCGTCAGTCAATCCCAGTCTTTGGCTGGACTTGGCTTTTTGGATTGAGGAATACCCCTCCCGTTTCTGTCTTACTCCTTAGAGCTTTGGCTAGGAGCCCTTTAATTGCTGTTGACTAAAGAACTGGAGGCCAGCCCCTGCATACCGGGAATGCCAGTGGCTTTGTTAGCTGAGGAGGGCACTGCACTAGCACTGCCCTCTGAATCCCAGAGCAGGTGGAGGAAATCTAATTAGCACTTAGTAAGCCGAGGCCCCTGGGGGAATTTCTGATAAAAGGTCAGTGCAAAAGGAGAAGGAATACTGACAGACTTTTCCTAGTGGGAACTTTCAGAAATGGACTGGGGATCCACTAAGCTGGATTCCAATCCTTGCTATTAGTGGCTTTTTGGCCACTGGCGAGTCCCGCTACTTATCTGAGGTTTCATTTTTCTTGTCTGCTGTCTATTCCTTTGCTAAACAAATATTTGTTTTGTAAAATTATCATGGCATTATCACCTGGGAAGCTTTTCCCAACATTTGCCTATCCAAATGTTACTCTGGATCTGTCTCCGTCGATAGGGAGTGAATGTATCTAGTTTGGGAAATGTTTCCCAGGAACATTTGAAAATATCCTTGGTTTATGCTTTTCAAAGAACTTAGCCACACACAGCAAACTTGAGGCCTAGCACAGTGTTTCCGCTGCACACAGCAGTTGCTCAGTAAATATGTCTGAAGGGGGCTTTTCCTGGGCTGTGAAGTGAGGAATTAGAAGCAGAATTTCAGTTGGGAGAAGCACATTATAAACTATCACAAGCAATAGGAGTTTTACAAAATGGGGTTGAGAGCTATTAGTGAGTGGTGAAGTCGGTGGTAGTGAGTTGTGAGCAGTATTTTACAAAATGAAATAGAATAAAGAGTCGCATTTGTTGTATTCAGTGCGGTTATCTCGTGAAATTTTTAAGTGAAATTTATGGGCACTTTGCTGCAATGCAATTTAAAGAGAATTTCTTGTTGGATTATGGTCAAAAGCCTTGCATCTAGACAAGGATCCGTATTGGAGTAAATAGGGTCCTAGGGGAACGAGTGTCAAGAATCAATATGGAAAAAACACTGGGAATGTAGGTTCTAGTCTTTACCCAAGCTGTTTGACTTTGAACAAATCACATTTCCCCTGGAACCTCATATACTGCTTCTTTCTTGTTGACCTGAATGTCTTCTGCCCGACTTTGCCCCCATAAGTGCTTAGTAAGGCTTGACTTACATGTCCCTTCTCTAGCACCTACCTGATTCTGGACCACAGTGGCTGCTTATGAATACACGTTAAATGGTTGAGAACTTGCCCTCAGATCTCCAGGTACTTCTTCTGGGCTCTTCTTCCTACCTCTCCATGCAAACCTCTGTTTATATATATATATATATATATATATATTTTTTTTTTTTTTTTTTTTTTTTGGTGGTACACAGGCCTCTCACTGTTGTGGCCTCTCCCGTTGTGCAGCACAGGCTCCGGACGCGCAGGCTCAGTGGTCATGGCTCATGGGCCTAGCTGCTCCGCGGCATGTGGGATCTTCCCGGACCGGGGCACGAACCCATGTCCCCTGCATCGGCAGGTGGACTCTCAACCACTGCGCCACCAGGGAAGCCCTGTTTATATCTTTTGAAAAAAATATATTTCTGTTTCTCTTCTGATGGAGAACAGACATTGTTTTACTCATCTGTGTATTCCCAGCACTTAACAGAGTGCCTGGTACATAGTAGGTGCTTCATAAATGTTGGAATGAATAAGTATTTTTTAAAGGGGTGTGTAACAGATGATTCAGTAAAACATTCATTGAACACTTATTATATACCAGGCGTGTGGTTGGTGCTGGGATAGATACAAATATGTATAAAAGAGCAATATTTTCCCTTGAGGAACTTAGAGATTAAGAAATTGAAGCATAATAAGCACATAGAGTTGCTGACAAATCCATTTGTGTTAGTGTCTAGCTATACATGTGGATAATGTGTAACTTCCCATTTCTGCATTTGAATATTGGTCACTGAAACCAGACAGGAAGCATGTCTCTCCATCCTGATTGATCTTCTCAGGAATAAGTGAGAAACTTTGTTTCTAATGCAGTGATCTAGCAGTTCCAAAGCAGGTTAATTTGCGGGGGCAAAAGGAGCCTTGCCCTTTTTATATCCGTTACTTTTTATATCCCATTATAATAATGGACTTGTCAATGTCTACTTGCAGTGATAGCAATTCTTGCTTTATATATTTTGAGGCCATATTTTAGGATTATGTATCTTCCTGGACCTTTGAAGTTCCTGTCTTTGTAAAGTGACCCTTTTGCCTTAATATCTCCTTGCTTGATAGTCATTTAGTTGCAGCAGCATTCTTTTGAGTAGTATACATGCCTCATGCAATTTTTTCCATCCTTTGACTTTCAGCCTACCTGTGGTCTTATATTTCAGGCGTACCTTTTAAGAACAATGTGTAACTTGATTATGTTTTGTTTAGTCTGACTGTCTTTGTCTTTTAAGTGAGGAGCTTAATTAATTCACGTTTATTATGGTTAATACAGTGAGACAGTCTTTGTTTTTAATTAATTTTTATTATTTATTTTTTGGCTCTGTTGGGTCTTCGTTGCTGTGCAGGGGCTTTCTCTAGTTGTGGCGAGCAGGGGCTACTCTTTGTTGCAGTGCGCGGGCTTCTCACTGTGGTGGCTTCTCTTGTTGTGGAGCACAGGCTCTAGGTGCAGGGGCTTCAGTAGTTGTGGCTCGTGGACTCTAGAGCACAGGCTCAGTAGTTGTGGTGCACAGGCTTAGTTGCTCTGTGGCATGTGGGATCTTCCTGGACCAGGGCTTGAACCCGTGTCCCCTGCATTGGCAGGCAGATTCTTAACCACTGTACCACTACGGAATCCCAAGACTGTCTTTGTATTTTAACTGGTAAGTTTAACTGATTTACATTTACTGGGATTATGGAAATATTGAGGTTTATTTCAACCATCTAGTGTTGTGCCATGTGTGTTCTTGCCTTTTGGATTGAGTATTTTACTTTCCTTTTCCTCATTTTATTTTTACTCCTCTACTAATTTGGAAATTATACTCTGTTTACTTGATTAGAAGTTATCCTAGATATTCTATTATTCATACTTATTAAAATTCTTAAACGTAATTGATAATATGTTCACATGGTTTTAATATCAAATATTTGAAAAGTGTACTGTGAAGAATCTCCCTTCTGTCCTTCTGCCCCCATATGCTCAATTCCAATTCCACAATGTATCTGTGCCTATAATATGTATTAGCCTATATATTCTAATACAAATTATAAATGTAGATACAAATATATAAATATTCTGTTTAACTGTTTAATACAAATAGTAATATAAAGCACAACTTTCTTTATACTTAGCCTTTTCCACTTAGTACTATATCTTGATACTCTTTCCATATTAATACATGAAGAGTTTCCTTCCCCACTACTTTTTTTTGTTTTTAATAGCCAGGTGGTATTCCATCAATTGATGGAACCATAACTAAATGTGTTTATTGATGGACAGTTACATTGTTTTCAATCTTCTCCTTTAAGTAGATCTGCAAAATGTACTTATATCATTATGCACATACATTAGTTTGTCTCTAGATTAAATTTCTAGAAAGGAATTGTGTGGTTAAAAGATCTATACTGTTATAATTTAGATATATTGTATGTAATTTTGCCACATTACCTTCCAGAGGGTTTGGAACTTTTTACACTCCCACAGCAGTATATAAGAGTGCATGTTTTCACAGTCTTGCCAACATAGTTATCAAACTTCTGGATTTTCGCCAGTCTAATGGGTGGAAAATAGTATTTCAGTGTAGTTTTAATTTGCCTTCCTTTTGTATGTCATCACTGATCATCTTTTCACATGTTTAAAGATCATTTGTATTTCCTTTGCTGTGAACAATCTGTTCCTATGCCTTGCTCATTTTCTATAAGGTTGTTGGTCTTATTGGTTTGTAGGAGCTCTTTATTTAAGAGATTGGCCTTTAATAATAGTAATTGCAAATTTTAATACAATATTTATTACTTCTAACCCAGTTTAATATTTGTTTTCTAGCTTTGCCTATAGGGGTGTGTGTGTGTTTGCATGCTTTGTGTGTGTATACTTACACACATATTTGTTTGTGTTGCCATGCAGGATTTATAGATTTTTGTGTAGTCACTCAAATGACCTTTTGTTTTTTATGGCTTCTAGACATCATTGTGATAGATAGTTATAAAAGAAATGTACTACATTTTTAAAAATCTTTATTGGAGTATAATTGCTTTACGATGTTCTGTTAGTTTGTGCTGTATAACTAAGTGAATCAGCTATACATATACATATATCCCCATATCCCCTTCATCTTGACCCTCCCTCCCACCCTCTGTATCCCACCCCTCTAGGTGGTCACAAAGCACCAAGCTGATCTCCTTATGCTATGTGGCTGCTTCCCACTCGCTATCTATTTTACATTTGGTAGTGTATATATGTCCACGCTACTCTCTCACTTTGTCCCAGCTTCCCCTTCCCCCTCCCTGTGTCCTCAAGTCCATTCTCTACGTCTGTGTCATTATTCCTTTCCTGCCCCTAGGTTCATCAGAACCATTTCTTTTAGATTCCATATACATGTGTTAGCCTACAGTATTTGTTTTTCTCTTTCTGACTTACTTCACTCTGTATGACAGACTCTAGGTCCATTCACCTCACTACAAATAACTCAATTTCATTTCTTTTTATGGCTGAGTAATATTCCAGTGTGTGTGTGTGTGTGTGTGTGTGTGTGTGTGTGTGTGTGTGTGTGTGTATTATGTATCCCACATCTCCTTTATCCATTCATCTGTCAGTGGACACCTAGGTTGCTTCCATGTCCTGGCTATTGTAAATAGTGCTGCAATGAACATTGTGGTACATGACTCTTTTTGAATTATGGTTTTCTCAGGATATATGCCCAATAGTAGGATTGCTGGGTCATATGCTAGTTCTATGTTTAGTTTTTTAAGGAACCTCCATACTGTTCTCCATAGTGGCTGTATCAATTTACATCCCCACCAACAGTGTAGCAGGGCTCCCTTTTCTCCACACCCTCTCCAGCATTTATTGTTTGTAGATTTTTTGATGATGGCCATTCCGACCAGTGTGAGGTGATACCTCATTGTAGTTTTGATTTGCATTTCTCTAATGATTAGTGATGTTGAGCAGCTTTTCATGTGTTTGTTGGCAATATGTCTGTCTTCTTTGGAGAAATGTCTATTTAGGTCTTCTGCCCATTTTTGGATTGGGTTGTTTGTTTTTTTAATATTGAGCTGCATGAGCTGCTTGTATATTTTGGAAATTAATCTTTGGCAGTTGCTTCATTTACAAATATTTTCTCCCATTCTGAGGGTTGTCTTTTGGTCTTGTTTATGGTTTCCTTTGCTGTGCAAAAGCTTTTAAGTTTCATTAGGTCCCGTTTATTTTTGTTTTTATTTCCATTTCTCTAGGACGTGGGTCAAAAAGGATCTTGCTGTGATTTATGTCAGAGTGTTCTGCCTATGTTTTCCTCTAAGAGTTTGATAGTGTCTGGCCTTACATTTAGATCTTTAATCCATTTTGAGTTTATTTTTGTGTATGGTGTTAGGGAGTGTTCTAATTTCATTCTTTTATATGTAGCTGTCCAGTTTTCCCAGCACCACTTATTGAAGAGGCTGTCCTTTCTCCATTGTATATTCTTGCCTCCTTTGTCAAAGATAAGGTGACCACATGTGTGTGGGTTTATCTCTGGGCTTTCTATCCTGTTCCATTGATCTATCTTTCTGTTTTTTGTGCCAGTACCATACTGTCTTGATTACTGTAGCTTTGTAGTATAGTCCAAAGTCAGGAAGCCTGATTCCTCCAGCCCCATTTTTCTTTCTCAAGATTGCTTTGGCTATTCGGGGTCTTCTGTGTTTCCATACAAATGGTAAGATTTTTTGTTCTAGTTCTGTGAAAAATGCCCTTGGTAGTTTGATAGGGATTGCACTGAATCTGTAGATTGCTTTGAGTAGTATAGTTATTTTCACAATGTTGATTCTTCCAATCCAAGAGCATGGTATATCTCTCCATCTGTTTGTGTCATGTTTGATTTCTTTCATCAGTGTCTTACAGTTTTCTGTATACAGGTCTTCTGTCTCCTTAGGTAGGTTTATTCCTAGGTATTTTATTCTTTTTGTTGCAGTGGTAAATGGGAGTGTTTCCTTAATTTCTCTTTCAGATTTTTCATTGTTAGTGTATAGGAATGCAAGAGATTTCTGTGCATTAATTTTGTATCCTGGGCTTCCCTGGTGCCACAGTGGTTAAGAATCCGCCTGCCAATGCAGGGGACACGGGTTCAAGCCCTTGTCTAGGAGGTTTCCACATGCCATGGAGCAGTGAAGCCCAGGGACCACAACTACTGAGCCTGCGCTCTAGAGCCTGCGAGCCACAACTCCTGAAGCTCACATGACTAGAGCCCATGCTCTACAGCAAGAGAATCCACTGCAGTGAGAAGCCTGCACACGGCAGTGAAGGGTAGCCCCCGCTTGCCGCAACTAGAGAAAGCACGCATGCATCAAGGTAGATCCAACGCAGCCAAAAATAAATAAAATAAATAAATTTTGTATCCTGCTACTTTACCAGATTCATTGATTGGCTCTAGTGGTTTTCTGGTAGCATCTTTAGGATTCTCTATGTATAGTATCATGTCATCTGCAAACAGTGACAGTTTTACTTCTTCTTTTCTGATTTGGATTCCTTTTCTTTCTTTTTCTTCTCTGATTGCTGTGGCTAAAACGTCCAAAACTATGTTGAATAATAGTTATGAGAGTGGGCACCCTTGTCTTGTTCCTGATCTTAGAGGAAATGGTTTCAATTTTCACCAATAAGAACGATGTTGGCTGTGGGTTTGTCATATATGGCCTTTATTATGTTGAGGTAGGTTCCCTCTATGCCCACTTCCTGGAGAGTTTTTATCATAAATGGGTGTTGAATTTTGTCAGAACTTTTTCTGCCTCTATTGAGATTATCATATGGTTTTTATCCTTCAGTTTGTTAATGTGGTGCATCACATTGGTTGATTTTCATATATTGAAGAATCCTTGCATTCCTGGGATAAACCCCACTTGATCATGGTGTATGATCCTTTTAATGTGCTGTTGGATTCTGTTTGCTAGTGAAATGTACTACATTTTATTCTATTACTTTTATAGTCTTGTCTTATGTTACATTTAAATCTCTGATCCATTTGTAATTTATCCTGATCTATGCTTAGGACAGATTGAGATTTGTCACAGTGTCATTTAAATCTTAAATGCCATCTCAAATCTGTCCCACAATTTGAGATGCCACCTCTATCATAAACTGTTTTTTGCATTAGTACCCATTTGTGGACTTAAAATATATTAAATTCCAATCATTTGTCTATCTCTGTATATGACCACACACTTTGTTTTAATTAATGAGGCTTTATCATATATTTTTATCATATGGTTGCCTAAGTCTCCCCTTATTGCTATTCTGTTTTTCTGTATGAACCTTACAATTACCTTTTCCTATTTAAAAATTGGTACTTTTACTGAGTTTAAATGTATAAATCCACTTAGGGAGAACTGATCTCTTTATTAACATATGCATTTTAATTTGGTTGGCCTAAAGTAACATCTTTACATTTTGTATTAGTTTCCCATGGTTACTGTATGCAATTACCACAAATTCGTTGGTTTAAGACAACAGAAATCTAATCTCTCACAGTTTTGAGGGCCAGAAGTCCAAAATCAATGTGTCATAGGATTGTACTCCCTCTGAAGACTCTAGGGGAGAATCTTTTCCACGCCTCTCCCAGCTTCTGGTGGCTTCAAGTGTTCCTTGGCTTGTGGCCATGTCATTTCCATCTCTGCCTCCATGGTCACATTGTCTTTTCCTGTTCTGTGTCTTCTCTGTGTGTCTGTGTCTGTTCTCTCTCCTTCTCTCCTTCAAAAGGATACATGTGATTGCATCTAGGGCAAGATCTTTAACATAAGGATCTCAAGATCTTTAACATGAGGATCTCAAGATCCTTGACATAATCACAAGTTTGGTTTTTTTTTTTTGCCATATAAGGTAATTTTCACAGGTTCTGGGGATTAGGATGTGGACATGTTTTTTGGAGAGCCACCATTTTTCTGAATTATATAAGAATCATAGAAAAACTCTGATCATTCCTCCCAACTTATGTAATTGTCCAATGTTTTAGTTCTGTCTTATTTCTAACCACACAGATTAAGTAGTATTCTTGTTTCACACCGGCAGTGTTCAAATTTCCCACATATTTATCAATATCTTTGCTCATCTTTGTCCCCTTTCATGTCGGACCTTCCATCTGGGATTGTTTTTCTTCTTCCTAAAATACATCCTTTAAAATTGATTTCGGTGAGGGTTTGTCTGTGGCAATCTCTGTTTTTGTTTGAAAATAGTTGTATTTTGCTTTCATTGTTGAAAGAGTTTCATTAGCTATAGACTTCTGCATTGACAGTTGATATTTTTAAGATTTTTTACAGAGCATTTTTAGATTCACAGCAAAAGTATGGGGACGTTAACAGAGATTTCCCGTATACCTCCTACCTGTACACATGCATAACCTCCCCATTATCAACATTCTCCGCCACAGTGGTACATTTGTTAAAACTGATGAACCTACATTGATACATCATAATCATCCGAAGTCTGTGGTTAACATTATGGTTCACTCTTGGGCTTGTACCTTCTATGGGTTTGAACAAATGTATAACGGCACATATCCATCATTATGGCATCATATAGAGTATTTTCACTGCCCTCAAAGTCCTCTGTGTTCTGCCTATTCATCCCTTCCCCCTGGCAACCATTGATATTTTTATTGTCTCCACAGTTTTGTCTTTTCCAGAATGTCATACGGCTTGTAGCCATTTCAGGTTGGCTTCTTTCATTTAGTAATATGCATTTAAGATTCCTTCATGTCTTTTCATGGCTTGATAGTTCATTTCTTTTTTTGTTCTTAATTGGGTTATGTTTGACATACAAGTATAAGGTGTGCAGCATACTGATTTGATACTTTTATTTGCAGTGTGATTGCCATAGTAGCATTTGTTAATACCTCTTATCACATGGCATAATTATTTCTTCTAGTGTCGGTCATAGTTTATATATCTTTTTAGTGCTGAATCATATTTTTTTTTTTTTTTTGCGGTACGCGGACCTCTCACTGTTGTGGCCTCTCCCGTCGCGGAGCACAGGCTCCGGATGCGCAGGCTCAGCGGCCATGGCTCACGGGTCCAGCCGCTCCGCGGCATGTGGGATCTTCCCGGACCGGGGCACGAACCCGTGTCCCCTGCATCGGCAGGCGGACTCTCAACCACTGCGCCACCAGGGAAGCCCTGAATCATATTTTATTGTCTGAGTGTACCACAGTTTATCCATTCACATACTGACGGACATCTTGGTTGCTTCCAAGTTTTAGTAATTATGATAAAGCGGCTACAAACATCAATGTGCAAGTGTTTATGTGGACATAAGTTTTCAACTCCTGGGTAAACGTACCAGGAGCACAGTTGCTGGATTGTATACTAGGAGTATGTTTAGTTTTGGGAGAAACCACCAAACTGTTTTCCAAAATAGCTGTACCGTTTTGCATTCCCACCAGCAATGAATGATGGTTCCTGTTGGCACCATCTCCTCACCAGCATTTAGTGTTGTCTGTGTTCTGGATTTTGGCCATTGTAGTAGATATATAGAGATATCTCGTTGTTCTAATTTGCATTTCCCTAATGACACATGATGTGGAGCATCTTTTCATATGCTTACTTGCCATCCATGTATCTTCTTTGGTGAGGTATCTGTTAAGGTCTTTGGCTTATTTTTCAATCAGGTTGTTTATTTTCTTATTGTTAAGTTTTAAGAGTTCTTTGTATATTTTGGATGACAGTCCTTTATCAGGTCTGTGTTTTGCAAATATTTCTCCCAGTCTGTGGCTTGTCTTCTCATTCTCTTGACGGTTATTTTTTCTTAATACATTGAAAATATTATTCTGTGGTCTTCTAGATCTTACTGTTGCTGTTGAGAAGCCAGTTGATGGTCTAATTGCTATTCTTTTGTAGGTGATCTCTCTGTTTCTCTTTTAATGTCTTCTTTTTTTGTCTACAGTGCTCTTAAATTTCATTACAACATGTTGTTTTATTTTTATTTATCCTGCTTGAAATTTGTTGAGCTTGCTGGATCTGAGGTTTAGTGTTCTTTCAATTATTCTGGAAAAATTCTCAGCCATTAGCTGTTTGAATAATGTCCTTCTCCATCCTCTCTAATTCTACTTGAACTTCAGTTAAAAGAGTAGATATATGTTAGACCCCTCTAACTCTATCATCCCTATCTGTTAAACTCTCACATTTTTTATATCTTCATTTCTTGGTCACATTCTATGGAATTTCTTTGGATTGCTCTTCTAATTTACTACTTATTTCTTTAGTTATATCGAATGTGCTGTTTGACCTGGCCATTGATTTTTAAATTTTGATTATAACTTTCATTTCTGGAAGTTCTGTTTGGTATGTTTTCAAACGTACTTGGTTCTTTTTTAATACTGTCTTCTTCCTTGCTAATTTTTTCAAGTCTTTCCTCTAAATCTTAAGATATAAAAATCATAGGCGTTTTGTATTTTGTCTCTAGTTCCAATATCTGAAGGCTTTGAGGATCTTATTTTGCTGTCTGTTTTTCTTGGCTGTCGCTCATGTGGCTTATGTCTGGATGTGTGTTTTTTGTTTTGCTTTTGTTTTAAGACCTAATGTACCTTAGGACTTTATCTGTGGGAGTTATTTGAGGCCTTGGTAAAGTCTTTATTCCACCAGAAAGAATGAGGAGTTGCTTCTGCCAATATCTCGAAAATATTGCTCAGTGGACTACCTTTAGATCTTCATTTGAGGTTGCATGGATTTGATCACAAACCTGCACCAGAGCCAGCTTTTCGTTATGGATTCTTAGCAGAGACATTTCTCCTCTACTGGGTAAGATAGGACAGTTTCTTTGTGGTCCCTTTCAGTGCTGCAGATTTGTTTATGGTTCATCTCTATACTGAGGGTATAGTCCATTGGTATCTCAAGTGTATAAGGAGATTTCATATAAGACTGTCCCACCTAAGGTGGGCCCTGGGCTTTATCTTCTGTTGCCCATACCCCAAATGGTCATTGCAATGGTCACTAGTGTTTGTTACATAGCCACAGGGCAAAAGCTGGCTTTAGTGTTCTTGTCCCTTCCAGGATATCTGCTTTTTTTTTTATTGTGATAAGGTGTACATAACATAAATTTAACCATTTAAACCATCTTTAAATATACAATTCAGTGGCATTAGATAATTCAGATTGTTATATAACCATCGCTACCATCCATCTCCAGAACGTTTTCATCTTCCCAAACAGAAATTCTGTAACATTAAACAGTAACACTCCATTGCCTCCAGCCCCTGGCAACTACCATTCTACTTTTGGGCTCTGTGATTTTGACTATTCTAAGTACCTCATATATGTGCAATCATAGAGAATTTTCACTTTCTCTGGCTTATTTCACTTAGTATAATATCTTCAACATTCATCCATGTTGTAGCATATGTCAGAATTTCCTTCCTTTTTAAGGCCGAATAGTAATCCATTGTACGTATAAGCCAAATTTTGTTTATCCTTTCATTATTAATGCACATTTGGATGTTTCCACCTGCTTTTCATTTCATTTAATTTTTGCTCTGTGCAAATTCCTTTAATTTTTGTTCTCTCAAGTATTACTGACAGCTCAACATGATGCATTTTAAAAATTAATTTTTAGGACTATTTATTTAGCTTTTTAAATTGTTTTTTTGAGAAAGTCATCCAGAATATCTAGATCACCTTACTGCTGAAAACCAAAGTCTCGTACCTTCTATATGAAGACCAGAAGACAACTGCAGAGAACACATTTTTATATTCTTCCTTTTGGAGCATGAGAAAGAGAAGATTCTGAGATATACAGCAATTAATATGTAGCTTTATATGTTTTAATTCTTTACTTGAGGTCTGTTAGATAATATTTTTTGACATATCTATGAGAAAACCATAAGAATATCATAAGAAAACTCATCTCTGTCTTGCAGGGTTTGGCATTCTTAGCATGTTGTTGGTGCCGACACCCACCCACCCCTGCATGCCTCAGTATCCAGTAGGAGCCTTGGAAACTTGTACAGAGACATCAAAATTGTAGACTGCTTAAGCTGAAAGGGTCTAATTCTAACCCCTCTCCCCTCCACCACAGTCTCTTAAAGATGAGTTGGCCAAGGTTAAGCGACTCACCCATGGTCATAGAAGGAGTCAGTGACAGCTAGGACTTTTGTTTCCTCACTTCTGTCCCAGTATACTTTGAACTTCTGTGTCCTTTCTGTCTTTGGGTAGACATTCTAAGATACGTTAATGAGTTCTGACCTTCGTCTTTTGAAAAGTTGCTTTGGATGTTGATGAAGATGATCTGACACTGATGCATGGGTCAGAGTAGAGACAAAAATCCTCATCTAATTAACTGCTTGAAGACCAAGTAGAGTTGACCATTCATATCTTACTCCTTCCCTGCCTCCCCTATTTGTGGAGTCTTTTTAGATAATAGAATATTAGAGCTGGGAGAACTCTTGTTATCATTCGATCCAATCCCAAATTGTCTACTGGGACATTTTGGGATCGTCTGCCTGAAAGCTTTACTGTTCTTTATAGATCGGGAAACTGAAACCTAAAAGACGCAAATGATTTCCCCAAGGCCATATAAGGTATTCATAGCAAAGCCAGAGCTGTACCCAAGTCTCCTAATTCCTATTCTAGTGGAAGAGTTCCATCACATGAATATATAAACTTTGCTCTTAGTCTTCAACTAAGCTCCACCTCCATGGTCTCTGTTTTAAGACTGTGAAAAGGCCTAAGGGTGGTTTGCCTTTGAGAATAATCCAGAACCTGAAGGGTTAATAGAAATTGACCGGTGAAGTGGGAGCCTTTTTCTGCTCTCCTCAACTGGGGAGCTGCTGGGCTGTTTCACTTGCCCTGCATGTGTTCCATTACAGTGTAATGATGTAATTACCAGTAATGCTGCCGCTGCTGGAGCAGTGCTGGAGAGGCAGGGTTAAGGAAAAGACTAGCCCCGGTTCTCTCCTAAGAGCCAGTTCAGCCCACTTCAGTCTAGTAGATTGAAGATGCTGGAAGGCGAATGGCTTCGGCAGAGGAAAAGGTCAGATTTAAAAGCTTTTCTGGGCATGGTATTTATTGTTCCTTTTTTGACCTTCAGAAAAGTCCCCTGTGTGTTTGTCCTTGATTCCTTCCCATTAATGCTTGAAAGCCGTATTGCTGGCCAGCCAGGTCTTTGGCATAGATGGTTTTCTGTGTGGTGTTATTTGAGAAAGTGGAGCACCCTGTCTAGATCACCAGTCCTTGTGCCTTTCATACCACCATTATAGTGTCAGAGTATTTTTGATTCTTGAATAATTTAGTTTTCAGTATTTCTGCATATAAATATATATACGTCCACATATACATATATATATATATATATCTCACTTCTACAGATAGGCTTAGACCCCAACAATTTCTGAGATAACATTTAAAATACAGAAAAGTAAGAAATAGGGCATAGTGCCTTAGGCAAATCACTTAACCTTTCTGTGCATCTCTTTTGAAACATATACCCTGTCACTTGATGACTCTAAGGAGGTAATCGTCATCTTTGGAACATGGTAGAGCCTTCCAGAAGTCTCCCCTTGGCGGGGATAGTCATTTCCTCCTAATACCAAGCACCTGCCGAATCCAGGGCACTGAGCTAGCGTGTACAGTGGAACATACAGCGTTGGAAGATGTCAGCTCCTACTGTCAGAGAGCTTTACCTATTTGTTAATTTGACGAACCCAAACGAAAACATTGGTTAGAATTGTAGAAAAGTGGCTTTCATACAGGTTATAAGAAGGTACAAGTTTTGCTTATTACTTCAGTGGTTCTCAAAGTGCTTTCCCTGCATCAGTACCATCAGTATCACACAGGAACCTACTAGACATACAGATTCTCAGACCCCAAGCAGATCTGCTGAATCATAAATTCTAGGGGTGGGGACCTACAGTCTGTTTTAACAAACCCTCTAGTAATTCTTATGCAACTGAAGTTTGAGAACCACTGATATTTTATGGCTTAGTACTAGGAGCCACCTGAAAATATAAATTCCCTTGTGTTTATCTAGAGCTGCAATGTCTAGTAGTCAATATAGGAGTCACTAGCCGCGGGCGGGTATTTAAATAAATTAAAACAAAGTAACATTTGAAATTCTCGGTAGCACTAGCCACCTTGTAAGTGCTCAGTAGACGCGTGTGGCAAGTAGTTACCATACTGGCCAGTGCAGATGTAAACATTTCTGTCATCACAGAAATTGAGTAATGGTGGGCTCAGAGCAGTGGTCCTCCCAGTTTAGCATGAATCAGATCACTTAGAGGACTTAGTAAAACACAAATTGCTGGACCCCATTGCATGGGTTTCTGATTTAATAGGTCCAGCATCATCCTGAAGAAATTACACTTATCACAGGTTCCCAGGTGATGCTAATGCCGCTGGTCCAGAGAGCACACTTGGAGAACCACTAGTCCAGAGTGAGGGTTCTTGACCTAAAATCTGTAAACCTCCTAATGGAAAAGTGGAAGGTAAAACAGTGTATATATCCACATAATGAAGGTTACGCGGTATAGGGCCCATAGTTTATTTTTTATTTATTTATTTTTGGCTGCATTGGGTCTTTGTTGTTGCACGTGGGCTTTTCTCTAGTTGTGACGAGCGGGGGCTACTCTTCGCTGCGGTGCATGTGCTTCTCATTGTGGTGGCTTCTCTTTGTTGTGGAGCACGGGCTCTAGGTGCGCGGGCTTCAGTAGTTGTGGCATATGGGCTCAGTAGTTGTGGCGCACGGGCTTAGTTGCTCTGCGGCAGTGGGATCTTCCCGGACCAGGGATCAAACCCGTGTCCTCTGCTTTGGCAGGTGGATTCTTAACCACTGTGCCACCAGGGAAGTCCCAGGGCCCATAGTTTAAGTCTGGTTTTCAAGTGGGTCAGCAGATCAGTCAGGAAAACTTTTAGCTGCAGTTAACAGAAAATCTCAGTAATAGTGACTTAAATCACAAGGACATTGGTGTTCATTTAGCAGACTGAGAGGCAGGAAGTTTCAGGATTCTTTCAGTGGCTCAAGCATGTCACCAAGAAAATCAAGCACTTTCCCTCCCCAGAAAACCTCTTATGGGTTTTTTGTTTTTGTTTTGTCAGAACTAGATGACATGCCCGCCTTTAGACCTTTCCTGGCAAAGGGGAATGGATTTGCATAATTGCTTTAGACCAGTTGTGATTCAACTCCTGGGGATGAGTGGGAGGGGGATTACCTTCCCTGAGACCATAGGGTCTCTACCAGTTCACTGAACAAAATGTTAGTTTTATAACAGGGATAAAGAGAAAAATGGATATTGGGTTGATAGGGATCTGCATCTGTCTCAGTGAGTGACCCGAAAAAGTTTAGGAACATCTGTTCTGCATCTTTTCATCTCATCACATGCTTTTAACTTGCTAGACAAGTAGGACCTGGATTTTCTCAGCTGTGAAGGTTTACTTGGCTCTGTCGTCTCAGACCTTATGACAGGTCTGTGAAGCAGTTCTGCTCATAATGGGGGTGAGTGGGGTAGAATTTAAGAACCTGATCCAAGCCTCTAGAAGTTGGCCTCAAGTCAAGCCTGAAAGCTAGTCCCCCTCTGACTTTGACCCCCAATTCTAAAAAGGGCTTTTGCCCAAAAAGTGTTCCTTTGACCAAGTCCCTGACTTGATGCTTTAGACAGTCCCATTACTCTTTTTCTCTTACTAATTCTCTTAGAACCGGAGACCTCGTCCAGAATATTGGATTCTGCTTCCAGACTTCAGATTCCTATCTACATGCCTAGATCCCTGCTTGCCTCCTCCCATCAGTATGCTTCAGACAATCTGCTTTGCTCAGTAGAGAGATCGTGTCTAAAAATGTACAATTTGAGTCTTCCATGTAGAAATGGTAAGTGAAGCACTGGGAGTTAATGAGATCATTGAAGGAGAAGATGCAAGAAAAAAAGCAGAGTGCACCCCCCCCCGCAGCCTACTGAATCAGATTAAAGGCATGGTCATCTATGTTTTTATCTGTCAACTCCACAAATCAAGAGACCTACCAATCACACACAACTCAACACACATCAGTGGACCTAGTAGTGGTCCTTATGGCCCTGGGAATCCAAAGAGGTGCCTGATGAAAGCGATGATGGCAGCTGAGCAGGCAGAGCTCTCCACCTGTGTCCCCCTACCCCCCAGAGTAATTCTGCTTTTGTTTGTTTTTATATATCATGGTTCTGCATAAAATTTTGTATGTAGAAATAAATGGTTCCACTTCTTTAAAAAGGGGGTGGGGGGACACTGGCTTAATGATGTCAAAGGTGCCTTCCAACACTGGCATTGAGCTCCAGAGACAGCAGCTAGAATATAGGTTCTAGGCTGTAACATGTGAAACAGAAGTGTAGTACTTTCTTGTTTCAGGACTAAGAACTCTGACCTGCTTGTTTTCTGGTGGTTTTAGTTGCCCTAGTCAACAGCTGGATACAGTACCCAATTGTTTGCAGCAAAAGTCCTGCAAGTCCGTTTCCTCTAAAAGCTTCTTCTGCAGCTTCCCTCCCCCCATCCTCCCAGGACAGAAGTGGACGCAAGGGGGAATGTTTCAGTTCCCCTGCTGGGTTGTGTGTCTTCCTCTCACACCCTGTCCAGAGCGTCTAGGGAGTTTTTACTTTCCAAAGCTGCTTACCAGAAACAGTCTGGCAGAATCCAGGTTGGGGGAGGAGGCTCTCGTTAAACGATCACAAAAGCACACATCCCTGTGGTGAATGAATTCTTAACATGTGTGAAGAGGGAGCAAAGGAACTTTGGTGAAATTGTTCATTACAGTTCATGCTAAATCAGGATGCTAAATTCAGGAATGGAAATGAGGAACAACCCAGAACACTACTATTTGCATTAATTAGGACGTTTAATCCCTGACTCTCGATAACACACAGTCAGGATTATGACAGAATTTCAGTGTACGTTTGTATATACTTTAAAATTTTTTAATTTGGTATTGTAATGTATTCTGATACAATGAAAAGCTGCCTGTTTTTGTAGTACAGATTTCAGAAAGTAAAGCTTGGCTGCTGGGGGAATAAAGAGGCAACAGAGCAATTCTCAAAGAGGAAGTGCATGAGAATCTTAAGGGCTTAGGGGAAAGATTATTTTTGGTTATAAACGGAGGGCTTTTGTTCAAGTTGAAAAACATGACCAATCTAATCTTCCGAGGCTCAGAGAGAGAAGGTGACTTGCCAAAGTCTCACAGATGATTAGACGGTGTTAATCCCAGAACCCAGGTCTGTGCTCTCTGAGCTCAGAGTTGGTCCCTATCCTGAACTACCCCTCCAGATCTGAGTTTCCCATATTTTCTCTCTGTGGCCCACTGTCTGCATCTCAAGCCACCCTCTCCTTGATCTGTTGGCCTAGCTTCAGGGGCGCTGGGCTACAGCCGGTCTGAGATAGGAAGACTGTAAATTTATTTAAACTTTCAGCATGACCCATTGGCCTCACTTTTTCCATTGTGATGAATGAAAATGTAGACAGAAGAATGTTTAAGATGGACAACTCCAAGAGAACAAGGAAAATGCAGAACAAGGAAGTGTGCCATTTGTTTTTGCTTTTAAAACGCTTATTACAGAACTTCATGTATTGTTGTTTTTTTACCTCTGTCATCTGTGACCCATTCTCTTCAGCCAAGATATTTTGGCTTTTTTTCTCTGGGAAACCAGTGGGTGGGTGAGTCTGGAGGAGCCAGGAGTTAACAAAATACCAGCAGATGCTGGAGCTGAGGGAGAGGATTCTCCTTCGTCTCACGAGCGGAGGCGTACCTCACCTCCCACCCTCCCTCCCCTTTGAGAAAGACTTGAGAGGATTTGCCAATCCTGATGAAGAAAATCTCCAGGAACTCTTCCTGTCTTTGGGCCATCAGGGCTTTGCCTTCCTGAGGATGCCCTAAGCATTGTAGGAAATAATAGCATTGTCTTTTGAAGTCAAGCTTACCCGGTCTGATTCCAGATCCATCATTGAATCCAAACCTACCATTTACCATCTGGGTGGCTTTTGATGAGATCCTTCTGAGCCTGTTTCCTCATCTGTAATAGAGATATTAGAGCCTATCTCATCAAATTTGTTAGAATTAAATAAGGTAATGTGCGTAAAACGCCTAGCACATTGCCAAACACCTGATTGATCTTCAATAAATAAAAAGGTTTCTGCAGAACCGCCCCTTTCCTCAGCAACTTGTGTACAGTTTTCATTTTCCATGTGGCCATGAGGTAGGCAATAGTAACTTTCTAACTTGATTCTAGTGGCAGTAGGAGTAGCAAAGTGCATTTGGTTTTTTTTTCCGTATCAACTTTAAGGGATAATTTACACACAGTGAACTGCATCTGTCTAAATTCAGTGAGTGTGACAGTTGTCTATACCCGTGAAGTTACTCCTACAGTCAAGATACAGAACATGTGTGTCAGCCCCCAAAGGTTCCTCATCTCTTCATGTTCTTTCCTTTCCTTTGCCCTCTGCCCCAGGCAAGCTGTCATCTCTTGTCACTATAAATTAGTTTGCATTTTATGAATAGATGCATACAGTTTGTACATGTTTTGTCTGGCTTCCTTCACTCAGCATAATGATTTTTTAGATGTGTCCATGTTGTTGCATTCATCTGTTTTGTCACTGAGTTCTATTCCATTGTATAGCTCTACCGCCTGTTGATGGACATTTGGGTTGTTTGCAGTTTGGGGCTATTTTACACAAAGCTGATATGAGCATTTATTTGCACATCTTCGTGTGGGCATATATTTTTACTTCTCCTGGGTAAATACCCTGGATGCGAATGGCTGGGTCCTATGGTAGTTGTTTGTTAAACTTTTTTAACAACTGCCCACCTGTTTTCCAAACTGTCTGTTCCATTTTACATTCCCACCGACAGTATATGTGTGTGATTTCAGATGCTTGACATCCTCATCAACACTTAGTATGGTCAGTCTTTTTAATTTTAGCCGTTCTAATGGGTTTACAGGTAACAGTATTTCATTGTGGTTTTAATTTGCATTTCCCTGATATCTAATAATCTTTTTGGGTGATAACTGGTCTAGATTCTTTTGTGTAGTCCCTTTTCAAATCTTTTGCCTATTTTTAAAATGGTATAGTTTATCTTCTTGTTATTGAGCTTACGAGTTTTTAAACACGGTTTGGATACCAGCTTTTTGTAAGATAGAAATATGTGAGGTTTTTCTTTTTGTGAAAACACGTGAATGTTTTCTCCCAGGCTGGCTTGCCTTTTCATTTTTTTAATGGTCCCATTTGGGGAGCAAAAGCTTTGAAATTTGATGGTCTGTTTTGTCTGTTTTTCTTTTACGATTTTTTGTTTGTTTGTTTGTTTACCTCAAGGTCACAAGAATGTTTCTCTTATATTTTCTTCTAGGAGCTTCTACACTTATATCTGTGATCCACTTTAAGTTAATTTTGTACGTGGTGTGAGGTAAGGGTTAATATGGAAGTTATCTTTTGAGTATCTTATGTATCAGGAACTTTAATTCTCAATAAATAAATGTTCTAAGATAGATAATTATCCCCATTTTAATGATGAGGAAAAGAAGTCTCAGAAATACTAAGTAACCTGTTCAAGTCATACAACCAAGATTCAAGCCCATGATAACGTAACACCAAAGCCCATATGCTTTCCACTCTGTTATGCAGGCATTTTGTTTTCAACATTGAATTAGAATCTATATTTTAAAATGTCCAGCTGTAACCTGTGAAGAGGATATAAAAACATGAGGTGGCACTGCCATTCTGAGGACATTCATATCCCTAGACTGACCTTATGACATTATTCACAGCAAGGACGTTGGGACCTAGGGAATCCAGGGGTTCCATGTCAGACCATTTGCGCTGGTTTGTATTTCAGAAGCTGTAAATACAATTTTCTTGGTGCTCTCCTGACAAGAAGCCTTATTCTGGGTTCTTTTTCCATTTTATAGCTGGTCCATCAGAAACATGAAGTTAAGTGCCTGGCCACACAGACAGTTAATCCTTGGAGTACCCAGCTGGATGGCTGAGTCTCACTGTGTTTGGTTTGAGTTTTTATTTTTGGAAAACAAATAGTGAGTCAGCCTCCATTCTTTCCCTCTCTCTAACTCACTACCGCCTTCTGGAATCTCTTAGATACTGTGGTCTTGCTGGGTAAATAGTCTTTTCTCTGAAACTTCCTTTCAGCCAGGACAGAATCATGTGAGAGAAGTCCCCCATCCTCTGATATTTAATGTGCCCTCCCGCCCTTTAAAGAAAAGTCTGTTTAAGGCTGTTCACTTTTGTCATCTTCGAGGAATCTCTGAGTCTTAGTCAGCAGGACTGTTTTGTTTCTTTTAAAAAATGCTGGAGGGAATGTAAAGATAACAGGCTGTACCTCTGGGTTCTTGCTTTGTAACACTTTAGCTTTGGTAAATTCACACCCTCTTCTTCCTTACTTTCTATGAGGCAGTATGGTATAGGGAGAAGAGCATGGAACTTTGGAGTGAGAAGTGTGTAGGTTTGAATCCCAGCTCCTAGAAAGTACAAAGCAGGGGTGTTTGAGACTTATAAAGGATGTTTTTTGAGTACAGAACCCTATTTAATAACAGATATACTGCTTTCTCTTTGGCTGAGCTGGGCAGTCTAGTTTCAAAGTCCAGCCATGGAGGGTAAAACATTGTAGTCATTCCACCTGTTAGATTGTCCTAGTCTCTGGAAGCAAACTCTTCCGTCTTTGGTGTGATTGTTTGCTAGTGAGAAACTTAACTTATGGAGAGAAATGTGAGTTGCAAGAGGAGTAGAGGAGAAAAGACAGTCTGTCTGATGCAGAGAGGATCAAGTATAGGTTGATGGGAGGAAGGAGGGAAACCAGTTTACATATTTGGGATCTATACCTCCATCTTCTTAAATACAGCCCTGAAAAACATTCATCTCTGTGTTGATGGTGGAATGAGAACAAGTCAGTGTCTCTCAGTACCATCTGGTTACCGTGCCTTCTAGGTGGCCTCATTTTCCTCTCTTCCATGGGAGTCTCCTTTGCACTTCAGTCTGGGGGCTGGTTTCTGCTTCCCCTTTGCAACCATTAAGGATTCCGTGGTCTCCACGATTACCATGTTCAAACCTACATATCCTTTGAGATACAGTTCAGGGCTTAGCTCTTCCAAGAAGCCTCCCTTGACCTTCATACACTGTTGGTGGGAATGTAAATTTATGCAGCCACTGTGGAAAGCAGGATGGAGGTGTCTCAGAAACCTAGAAACAGAACTACCATGTGACCCAGCAATTCCACTCCTGGGTATATGTCTGAAAAAAACAAAGACACTAATTCTAAAAGGTACATGTACCCCAGTGTTCATAGCAGCATTATTTACAATTGCCAAGATAAGGAAGCAACCTGAGTGTCCATCAACAGGTGACTGGATAAAGAAGATGTGGTATATATATATATAGACACACACAATGGAATACTACTTAGCCATAAAAAAGAATGAAATTTTGCCATTTGCAGCAACATGGGTGGACTTGGAGTGCATTATGCTAAGTGAAATAAATCAGACAGAGAAAGGCAAATACTGTTTGGTATTACTTACATGTGGAATCTGAAAAATACAGCAAACTAGTGAATGTAACAAAAAAGAAGTGGTCTCACAGAGAGAACAAACTAGCAGTTACCAATGGGGAGAAGGAAGCAGGAAGGGGCAATATAGGCACAGGGGACTAAGAGGTACAAAGTTTTAGGTATAAAATAAACTATAAGGATATATTGTACAGCACAGGGAATGTAGCCAATATTTTATAATACTGGAGTAGAACCTTTAAAAATTGTGAATCACTATATTGTACACCTGTAACATTGTACAGCAACTATATTTCAATTAAAAAAAAAAGCCTTCCTTGACTATTCTGCCTAGTTTGATGGTTCCTTGGCCATCCTAAATCATTCAGGTAGCCTTGATAATCTAAATTTGTGAATACATAATGGGTACAAACTGTGTTTTGGGAAAGAGGGAATGATTACAGGGAGAGATCAGAGGTGGTACCAGTGCCTAACACTTAACTTTGACTATTCCTTGTACCACTTTTGTCTCCTCAACTAGATTCCCATGCCTCTTCAGGATTGCCTCTTAGAAGTCTGGTGATTACTTAACTCTAACCTAAATCTCTCCTTATACGTAAATGTAGCTCGGATTTCCTTCCATTTGCCTAGGCTTCATACCGTCTCTACAAGTTTGGATACAGTTTATTTCACTTAACACTTTAAGCTTAAAAACACTTATTGTAAACTCTGAGGATCATTTAATGGCTGCAGTGTGACTCACTCGTAAAACCACTTTGTACCACTAGGACACTGGAGCCTTAGTTTTCTTAGGTAAGGAAACAGGCATCATTGAATCATTAAAGCCCCTTAGTCAAACTTGTCACATGCAGCTTACCACTTAGGCCTAAAATTCTGTTTCTCCCTCTCTAACTGTATACAGAATATTTTGACTCTCCAACAGGTAAGATGAGAAAATTAGTCCCTTCGTATCTTAAGGTATGTATTGTATGGCTAAATAATATTTACATTCAGGTCTATAAAATAAGTAATTGTTGAGTTTTACCTGTAGATTGATTCTAAGAATTAACAACTAGTGTATATCCTTTGCAATATTACAATTATGTACGTATCACAACAGAGCTGAGTTGCATGATTTGATTCATAGGAAGAAAATAAGGTTCAATGATACTAAACCTGTGACATTTAAAGGAGAATATTCCAAACATCAAGATCAAATAGATTCTCTTTCTACATTACATCACTTGCCACATTTTCTTTGCTTCATATTTATACCTGGTCTTTTCTTTTTGTTTTCCTTGGAGTTTCTAATTGCCTTTTTTTTCCCCGGACTGAAGAAAGAAGCATCTGCCTTTACCTTATGACTACTATCATTTAGCTTCTTAATCATACTGTTTGTTGTAGGGAAATGACTTGCATCTTGACACATTCTTCTCTAAGTCCAGAGAGTTCTGTTTCTACTTTCAAGACCTGCTACCATTTTACTGAAGTCCTGGGTTAAATCTCCTTTCTTGCACCCCATGTCATCTTCTTTCTTAAAATTCTTTTTCCTTTTGCTTTAAGGTATCCTTGGTAGTTTTTTCAGAAAGAATGCATAGGAGTTAAATTTTCTAAGTCCTTGCATATCTAAAATGTTTTGCCCAGATGGTTCTTTAGACAACGCTGCAGTTAATCATTTTGATTTCTGCTCCTCTTCCTGACCTTGTTCTCCTTATCCTCTAATTCTGCACTATGGATTACAGTAGCCAGTAGCCAAGTGTGAGCTGGTGAGCACTTGAAACCTGGCTCATCTGAATTAAAATGTGCTGTAAATGTAAAATACACATCAGATTTCAAAGAAAAACAACCCCCCAAAATCATTTTATGTTGCTTATGTGTTAAAATGATGATATTTTGGATATATTATTAAAATTAATTTCACCTACTTACTTTTACTTTTTAAATGTAAAAATAAATTTCAAGATTATGTACGTGACTCACATTACATTTCTGTGGGACGGTGCTGCTCTAATCTTCAACATGGCACTTTTTCCAGCCTCATCAAGGAGCAGCATTGGATACTGCATGCAGTTTTTTCCCATGTTCCTTTGCCTGACTTCCTTCACTTGGGTTATGTGTAGGTACCTCTACTTTCCATCTTTTGAAAAGTGTTAAAAATTTCTGGTCTGGTTCTTTTGTCCCTTTATTTCTCTTTCCCCACCCTAACCACAGGTATTAATTTAATCCCTTTGTACTATTTTGTCACATCTTTGGGATTTGGGAAGAAAGAGATATAAACTTATTTTCAGTCTCTCAATTGGAAAACAGAAGATTTTACAGATTTTATCATTATTTTGAACAATAGTACAGTGGTCATCTTCATGCATAAGTCTGTCCGCATCTCTAGATATTTTCTTAAGATGGATTTCTGGAAATAGACGTACTGGTTCAGGTTGTATGAATTTCTTTATGACTCTTGATATACATGTCAACAGATTTATTCCCCCAAAATGTACCAGTTTATGTTCTCAGTGGTTATTCAATAAACGGTGGGAGCAGTTATCCAAGAAGTGCCCAGATTCAATCTGCATCCTCTGTGTGGGCCTTTTATCTCAGCTTCTGTGGAAAGCATGGTCTGTTTTCTGAATCACTTAACTTTTATGAGCCTTCATTTTCCTATTTGTAAAATAGGGATAATCATGCCCTGAAGTAATGTATATGAAAGCTTATTGAAAGTAATAATTTCATTAGTTTATTTCAGCAAGTATTTGATAGCCTCCTACTTGTACTAAGTACAGACGCTGCACTGGGAATGATGGGGAATGTCCAAGTGACATAGTCCCTGGCCTCAAAACTAATGTCTTATGAAGGGATTAGAACTGGAGATGAGAAGTATTCATGAGAAGCTATCTCAGAAGTCTTTCTGTAGTAGATAAGGTGTTAAAGGGGTTTAAATGCAGAAGGCTTTGCATTTCATTTAAAAGATAAAAGAAAACAGCATAGAGGAGGTAGCATTCAAGGTAGCCTTGAAGGAGGAGCATAATTTCATAGTTCCCTGACCAGGGATCAGACCCATGCCCCCTGCATTGGAAAGGCAGAGTCTTAACCACTGGACCACCAGAGTAGTCCCTAAAGGAGGAGCATAATTTCAGCACAATCAGAGAGTGAGGTGTGGGTACAGGAGGTGTGAGGATGATCTTGAGCAAAGGCACAGGGGTGAGTTCTGGGCAAATCAGTTAATAGCGTTCACTAGAGTATAGGCAGAAGGCAAGGAAAACAAAGTGTAGGTAGACGTTTTTATTTCTCTGATCATACTTACTTGCATGGGCCACATAGTGAGGTACTCCTACATTTATTTTTGCTGTGCTTTAGTAGGGTAGGCTGAAAGAAATCACTTCACTGAGTTTTGGCTCTGACCAGAACTGAGTAGGCGAAGTTTGTCTTGTCCATAGGGACGGGAACACGATATATTTACACTGGCCTTTCTCTCCCACGGAGGTTGGAAATTCTGAGGCATTTTAAACAGTTCTGAGCCTATGACACATTACACTTACCCAATCAAATAACTTGCATCAGGAATTTTGAGGAGTGGTCAGAGGATTCCTGAAGAGAAGAATAACTGAGGCAACGGGTAAGGTGGCAATAGAGAGAGAATAGTGAGCGGAGAATTAGACCTTTGCTATCATCGGGAAAAGGTGAGGCACTTTGTGAAACAAGGACAAGGATTCTGCTTTCTATACATCTTTCTGGCCCTCTCCCTTCAGGGGGTTCACTGTCTTCTCAACAGTTGTTTGGTATCTTCAGGCTGTTAACTGAAAATCTGGAATCATTTTGGGGTATACCACCCCCCTCCCTCCCTACCATCATGCCCAAGATTTTTTTTATCCTCAGCAACATTCAGGATTCTCTTTTTTGGTGCCTATAAAATGAAGTCAAATTCCTGTGCTTGGCTTTCACCAGACCCCGCCCCCCCAAGCCTGTCTGGTGGCTCTAGCTTGTATTTACCATCTTACTTTACATTGTACCCCAATACTCTAACCTTGAGTCTATGGCTTAACATCTCTCATCCACTTCTAACAGAAACGTCCAGTTCATTTATTCACTCGACATTTATTGAATATCTATTATGTATCATTTTTTCAGTAAACTTTTAGGAAGCACCTGCTATGGTTTAGGCCTTATTTTAGAGCCTGTGAATAGAGAAATAGGAAAAGGGATAATGGTGGTAAATGGAAAAATACCATGAGATATTTGGGGGGAATCCATATATGTATTCAAAATGCAGGTATGTCAGGAGATGCCCACGTAGTCCCTTTGAATAATCACTGCCTTGTGTATATGAGCTGGATCACTAGTACACAGTGGGATCAAGGCTCAGATAGTATTTAGGTTCAATTTGAATATGCTGCCAAGTGGAGTTGATGAAAGAAGCAACCGTCACGGTCCTGAACAAGGGTCATCAGCTCTAGGACTACTGATGGTTTCTTCAAAGATATGACTTACTATCTATTCTGATTTATCTTGTCAAAATGCTCAACAATTTCACTGTGGTTACACCTGATAGCATTAGTGGGGTCTGTCTCTTGGGGCTCTTTTCTTTAAGTGGTGACTCCCAAAGAGCATATACTCGGAAGCTGCTACACCCTTGCCTATTGTATTGGCTTAGTTCCCATTCCCTAAATGAGCCTTGTCCTTTCCCACCTCTGTGCCATTGCTCATCAGTGTGGTGGGGGAAAGAGAGGATTTGGAGCTAGAGCCGGGTTTGAGACCTTGATTCACTTCTTATTCGCTCTGTAACCTGGGTCAAATTTCTTAAACTGTCGAAAGGTCTTGAGAGAATTATATTACCTGCCTTTTCCAGCATTGTCTATTATAAGGTATAGATGAGAATTTATGTGAAAGCATGGTATCTATTACATGATATGTACTCTTTCCGTTCTCCCTTTCCTGAGGAACTTCCTTTTATTCCTTCCCCCATCTCTATTTATTGAAACTCTGTCCATCCTTAATTTAGCTCTTATATTACATCTCCAGTGAAGTGTTCCCAATATTCTCAGTTGCGAGAGGTTTGGGCTTTCCCTTTTTTCCTATGCTTTGCTTGTGGGATTTTAGACTTTTGAAGAAACACATTTAAGCAGTAGGGGGAATGGCACAGGAAAGGGTCGATACCTGAATAAAATAGCACTGTATTTGGAAGCAGGAAAATAAGGGTCAGTGAGAGATAGTATGCAAATAGTGTAAATAAGGGTGTGTTGTCACTCAATGCAAGGTGACTGATTCTCGGCCCATCTTCTCCCAGTAGGCCAGAGATGGAGGTTGTTTCCAGTTCCTAGTATTAGCCACAAAAAAGGGGCCACTCACTCTTCTTTATGTAGTGAGAACCAGCTACCAATCTTCCAGGTAGCCCTGAACTTTTAGAATTTGATCCTATGTTTTGATTAGAATTGAGCAGTCAGTCTGTAGATTTTCTGAGAAGACCTGGCTTGGTCAGCAGACTAGAACACAGCCAGGAAGATACAAGTCTGGCAAGATTTGAGGGAAACAACAAAGGATGCCCAACACCACTGCTCGTGCTTTGATTTACCATTTCACACCTGGTACAGTCCGGAAGCTACATTTTAAAAAAACCAATTTTTTCTTTAAAAAAAAAACAAACCAAAAAACCTGTAGTCAAAAAAGCACTCATTTGCCATAAGGCCGGAAGGATTCGTTCATTGGAGCTGGTTGTTCACATTTGTAGAATTTAGGATTTTGTAGATGGAAAGGGCCTTAGAGTCGAGTAGGGTCTTCAAAAGGAAGCAGAAGGCTCTTGCTTTTTGCATGAACTGAGTTCATCCACAAGACAGCGCCTCTTGATCTGTGAGGAGTGATTTCACACAATTGGCTAATTGGTTGAGGAAGGCGACCTGTCAGCTTTGCAGAGAGGATGTCTGCTCTTAGGGATCCACATAAAGAACGTATCTTAAGCTTTACATGACAGCCCAGAGCAGCCCCATTAATCCTCCTATGTAATGGCCAGTCCTAACCACAGAGCAGGAGTACCTTTCACTTGAGAGTAAAGCCACGAAAACCCAAACGGCTGCCCACAGCTGATCACTGTCACCCTCAGCCCAGTGTTGTTTTAGGCTTTGAAATACTTCTGAATGATATTCCAGTTTGCTCTGTTGTAAGGGGGTAAGGGACCCTCCAGAAACAGTCTGCTGTTTATTTTTAAGTGTTATAAGATACCTAGTTTGTTGAAATGATACCTGTCTATTGTATAAAAGACAAGGGCAGAACTCATTTGTGGCCATCTTGAAAGTCCAGATGGGTGCAGAAAAACAGAAAGAGAAAATGGAAAATTTCTGCAGGTAAATGTTAAGTGTTTCTGGTTTTCAAATGTGCAAGAAATTCAGAGTGAAAGAAGAGGGTCATAGACTTGTCAAGAAGGGAATCAGGAGAAGGTAACTGATAATAAATCAATACGTTGAATCCCTTTGCCCCTGTGAAATTAGTGTCATTGTTCTTTGGAACATATTATTAAGATATGCCCAGAATATAAAGTTTTATGATGAGAATGGTTGTGACCATCATAGGATGACTAATCCCTCCCACCAAAACAAACATAGGATTGGTCATTAGGAGACCCAAGTTTTCATAACACTGCATACACCCTTCTTAATGTAGTGGTTAAGAGTCAGGGCTTTGACTATTTACAATAGCCAGGACATGGAAGCAACCTAAGTGTCCATTGACAGATGAATGGATAAAGAAGATGTGGCACATATATACAATGGAATATTACTCAGCCATAAAAAAGAAACAAAATTGAGTTATTTGTAGTGAGGTGAATGGACCTAGAGTCTGTCATACAGAGTGAAGTAAGTCAGAAAGAGAAAAACAACTACCATATGGTAATACATATATATGGAATCTAAAAAAAAAAAAAAAAAGATTCTGATGAACCTAGGGACAGGACAGGAATAAAGACACAGACATAGAGAATGGACTTGAGGACACAGGGAGGGGGAATGGTAAGCCGGGATGAAGTGAGAGAGTAGCATTGACATATATACACTACCAAATGTAAAATAGCTAGTGGGAAGCAGCTATATAGCACAGGGAGATCAGATCGGTGCTTTGTGACCACCTAGAGGGGTGGGATAGAGAGGGTGGGAGGGAGACGCAAGAGAGAGGGGATATGGGGATATATGTGTACATATAGCTGATTCACTTTGTTATACAGCAGGAGCTAACACACCATTGTAAAGCAGTTATACTCCAATAAAGATGTTTAGGAAAAAAACAGAGTCAGGGCTTTGGGTCTGTCAGACATGGGCTTGAATTCTGTTTCTGTCACCTACCTACTCTATAACCTTGGCTAAGCACATGGTAAGTATTTATGTCAGGAATATTTTCAGTTCATTAAGCTGACTGATAGTGGTTTAAAGGACATTATCACGTTGTAAGTCTAGAATAAGCAGTTGCTGCCTTTGGTTTAGAGACTCAGTGTTGTGATCAAGGGTGTTCATTCTGTATATCTTCCCATTCAGCCATCCATAATGTGTTGGCTTTCAACCTCATGGTAGCAAGAAAGTCAAAAGCTTTCTCAGGAGCCCTCAGCAGATATCTCCTTATGTCTAATTGTCCAGAATTGTGACACATAGATACATACAGTTAGAAGGAAACCTAGGAAAACAAACAAACGTCCTGCTTTTCTAGACTCTGTAATGAAAGAAGACAGAGACTGTAAATGGGTATTATGTTTTCCAGTCAACAGTGCAGTGCCTGTTGAATTAACATTCAGTTAATGTTAAATGGTGTTATTTTTTTAAATTTTATTGAAGTATAGTTGGTTTACGATGTTGTGTTCATTTCTGCTGTACAGCAAAGTGACTCAGTTATAAATATACTTTTTTCATATTCTTTTCCATGATAATTTATCACAGGATAGTGAATATAGTTCCCTGTGCTACAATAGGACCTTTTTTCTCTATCCTCTGTATAATAGTTTGCATGTGTTAAATGCTGTTACGATGCTGATGGTGACATACTCTTCTGAAGATTCAAGTGATATGATATTTAACATTTTACATTTTACGAAGTACTTTTACTTACTTGTGTAAGGACTTTGTTGGTGGTTCTTGTTGTTATTGCATATTTAGAAGTTCCTTGAAGATTGATCCAAAGAAGAGAGGTCAACCAGGAAGGACAGCATAGTTCAAGCTTTCACATTGACCTGTCCCAGCTCCAGGTCTGTCGCTTTACAAAGCCTTCCTAGACCACCCAGAAGCACAGCAGTTTAAAGCACCGCTCTAAACTCCTAATGTCACTTATGACTTATAATGTTTACTTGCTACTTATATTTTTAAAATACACATGGCTTCTTAGCTAGGTTTTGAGCTCCTTAATTTCAAGGTTTGCATAGAATGTGCCCTCTGGAATGTGGGGAGGAACTCGATTACTATTCATTTACTGACAGAACATTTTCTATTTCTCACCATTAGCTGGATTTGATATAGTGTAGGGATGGGAAATGATTAGAATTATGCTTTTCAGTGGGGGGAGAATTTTATCTTCTTTTGCTCAAACCTCCACCATTCTTTCTGCAACTTGCCTCTCCCTTCTTGCTCTTTTTCTCCTAAGAGAGCAGTATGGATTGTCAGGGGAGGAAGCATAGCATTCCTCTCCACTTTATCATGCTATGACTCTCCAGCCTCTTCTTAACTAAATCTTGACTCTGACTTGGCTATGAGGAATTTTGCCCTACTTTCTATTAGGGCCCTGCTCCCTCACTGCCATCTGTGAGACTGCAACCAAAAGGAAACCATTACAGGTTAGCTTCTTTGGTGCCTTTTGCACACTCCACCACCGTCCTTACATCTTTTGGGCGAGTTGACGTAAGAGGCAAATAGTATTGGGTGCGGAAGTCAAACCCATTGACTGAAATCTCCAGTGATGTATGAATCATTATCTGATCTTTGGCTGAGACCAAATGCTAAGAATGTGTAAGGATCTTGGAAGTTGAAAATATTAAGCGAATGTTTAGCAAGGAGTATTCAGTAGCAAAGCTAGCTGGAGAACCCCATTGCCCAGCCCAGTGTTCTTTCAGCATTGTTCTCGGCCAGTGCTATAGTCTTCAGAAGTGATGCCAGAGTATCAACAGCCAGATTCCTGAGCACTTGAATCCAGTGGCTCTCTTCTCTTTACCATGACTCTGATTTTAGAAATAGAAAGTAGTTGCTGACAGATTTTAGTTTAATTTGTGTAAGTCACTGATCCAGTTTGTTGTTTGTTTTGTTTCTGATGGTACAGAAACCAAGAATTTCCTAACATGATGTTCCTCGTACCCTTTGGCCACTTGATTTTCCCATATTTTTTTTACTCCTGTCCAGTTTTCACTGTTTCATGATGCTTGTTGTTTAGATATAGCAAATGACATGACAGCTGCAGTACCTCTACTTCCAAGTTATGAAATAAACTTAATGTGCAGACATACATAGACAAAACACAAAATCCTCATTATCTATTTACATAATAAAGCAGTTGACCAAGGCTTAAGAGATTTGGGGTGCCAGTTAATTATTTCCCTTTCCTTCTGATACAGAGAAGTGGAAGAAGGTATCAAACGGAGGTGAAGGTGTCAGTTCTACTCATGGCTGCCCAATAGCTCCCTAAGTATAGTCTGGAGAGGTTAAGTCTAGGAGACCTCTGTGCAATGAGAGGAATCTAAACCACCAAGGGGTATAGAGAGTAAGAGAAGAGGAAGCTAAGGATGAAATCCTGTGGCTCATAGATCTGGAAAGGATCCCCGTAAGACTGAAAAGGAGCACAGAGATGCAGGAAGTTGTGGTGTCAGATAATCCAAAGGATTTGGGAGCAGCATTCAGGAAAGAAGGAGTGCTCGGCTGCCTCCAGTGCAGCAACCACAAAGGCGTCCAGGGGATTTTACAACAAAAGAAGTCTCAGATCATCCTTGGTTTAAAAAAAATAAAACAAAAACAACTTTCTGTTCTCCCAGCCCAGCCTCCCTAGATGCTAATCACATAGGACCACCTACGTTTTGTTTTCCAATGTGCCTTCACATCTGGCTCCCATTAGGTATAAAAATATGACACTGAAAGATTTTTGGCCTCAAATGATTTATTATAAACCTGGAAGAAAAACTTAGTGTATGTGTTTGTGTGTTTGAAGGATGACTGGTGATAAGATTTTCCTTTTGTAATTGGGGCCTGAAATTTCGGGGTATGAGGACTTATACATTGCTCAATTAGGAGGAGTGTATTAATGGGGCAGCAGGGTGATAAGGCCTTCAAAAGCGATGCCAGGGTCCTAGGCAGCCCAGCACTGCCCTCCTCCCTCTGGTATTTGTAGAACGTGTTTTAACTTTTAAACTGTGAGATTCTTGATCGGTTGTTGTTCAGTGCTGTAGGGGGTACTCTACTGTTGGGGCTCAATAAATAGTTGGCAAAATTAGGCTTCTAGAAGTATAAGAGGAGGGGAAAGAGAACGCTCTGAAAACAAACTCCATCTTCAAATTTCTGCTCAGGCCCTAGGGCACGGAGAGAACTCCATGGGCCTGCTTCTGCTTTAAAACATCTACAGAAAAGTTCTGTCTCAAAATCAAACAAACAGTACTCCCTAATAGCTAATTTTTGGTTTCCTCAAGTTGCATTGTAGTTTCCTCACTGTTCAAGCCAAGCTTTGATTTGTCATTCCAAAGGTCTTCAAGTGCAAATAAATCTCCTGCATTCCATAGCCACCGCTATGCAGGTTTTCCAACCCTTTAAATCTTCCTAAGTCTTAAATTGTGAGGTTTATTCCTTGATCATCGAAATTCACGTGGACATAGGATACCATTTATACTACCTATCCACTTCTCTCATCATTTGAGTCAATCTCTGTGTATCTAAGGCTCTAGGGCCCTTGCCTTCTGTGCTGTAATGACTTACATGAAGAGAGAGCCTAGAACACAGTGAGGATTGGATAAATGTTAGATTGGAGTTTAAATCACACCAGGTGCCTGATGACCTTTTCTAGGGAATAAAGCCAATGCTAAGTTGGTCTCACTAGGTTGGTTGTGTGTGTGTTGGGGGCAGCGGAGGGGGGAGGGGGCAGAGTTCCAAGCTGGTATCTTCCTCAGACACTTCTCTAAGAACTAAGGGCCCTGGGGCCCTCGCCACTAGCTTCCAATAGTCTGTGTATTTTTAGTCCCCGCTTTTCATGTAAGTTTCCCGTTAACTGCTTGCAGGAAATCTTTTCTTGGACATAATCTGCCCGTTTCCTGAAGTCTTCCTCTCCGCCTTGTGTCCGTTGAGGATGAATCAAGTCAGCAGTTTTGGAGAGTGTGTGTTCTCTTCCCTGACACAGCCTCCCTGCTTTGTGGATACCAGAAAGCTGCCTTTCTTGTCTGTTTCTAGGGGTGAAGGGAGGAGGGGCAGACCCTTGGTGTGTGTCAGCCTCTTAGACCGCCTGGCACAAATGTCCCTTTGTATGAGGAGGAGGCATGTGTGCTTTTCCCCTTCCCAGTGGATACTTTCATCTGCTAGGTCTGGATGGTGTCCTCCGAGCTGTAAACAGTGGAGTAGGAGATAAAGGGCTGCCTTAGGGAGGAGGCATGTGTGGCAGCAACTGGTTTTCCTTCTCTGCCCCTCACCCGCTTTGTCCTGATTAAAACAAATCAGGTCTAGGCGTGGCCTGATTTGAGCCAGCCTAGACCTCTCTAATCCCTTTCCAGGACCCAAACAGCACGGACGCCGTTCCTCTTACCTTGAAGACCTCAAACTTGGAGAAAGACGTTTTCTGTGATAAGGATAACAATTCCTCATATTTGTACAATGTTAGTTTCTAAACATGTTATGTCTTCTGAGGAACTGAAATTCTGGCTTTGTGATCCCTTAAGAATGTAGGATTCGGATCAAAAGATATGAGTTTGAGTGCTGGCTCTGCTCTTTAATAACTGTGAGACCTCAGGCAAGTCAGGGAGCTAATAATAGCTCCCACCTCTTAGGGTGTTACAGAGCTTAAATGAGAAAATGTATGTAAGTTCCTGCCACATAGGAAACACTCAAATGTTAACCCCCAAAAAGGGGGTGGGGGTCAGAAGGGGTGTTAACGGAGATAATGGAGATGAACATGCTATGCATAAAATGCTAAACTTTTTAGTAATTTGGTTTGAGGTCTGAGCATAAGCATTTCCTCTCTCCTCTAAAGCCACCCAGTTCACCTGACCTCTCATTCTGACCATTCCCTCCTTCTCGCAAACATCCATCACTGTGACCTCTTCTTTCACATGGTAGCTTGGCTCTTCCATCTGAAGCTAACCACCGTCTCTTGAGGCCAGCCACTAGCCCAGGGCTTGGTATAAGGTAGGGTTCAACAATTACTTGGATAGGTACTCTTGGTGAAAAACTCAGAAATGCAACCCCTTTCCCATCCACAGGGGTCTGCACTTAGTCACTCAAACTTATTTCTTGATTTTTATACCCAGGGATAAGTGCAAGAGATGGAAACCACTCCAGATACTTTGAACAGGAAGGAATGTAATACAAGGGATTGAATGCTTGCCAAATGGTAGGAAAAACTAAAGCTGTATGTTCCACGAATGATACTTACTCCCTCCCCACCCCCAGAATACCACTGAAGTGATCAGTTAACTCACCCCACACACACACTCCGTAGCTGTGATCTAACACTTAGGAGGTCAGACTTGAGAAGCTACTGCTGCAAATGCCGCGTGGCACTCAGGAAGCTGGAAAATGCCTCAGCTGCATAAACCCTTTCATATCTACATATCTGCTTGCCAGAAGAAACAAGAAACAGCCACGAGAGCAGGAAGATGGTCTTCACCTCCCTTCCAGCTTACCTGTCTTGTGTGAATGCCCATAATTGGTAGATTAACTGCACGCAAATCTGGTAAAGGTGATTTTTTAGTTTTCCACTGTTTCCAACTAGAAGGGGAGGGGGGTGGAAGTAGAGTGAGCCAACCTACAGTCTATACCACACTAGTTTCATCTAGAAAGTATTTCGGGTTGCAATATGTCCGGATAAAAGCTAAATGAGGAAACACAAACAGGTTCCTCTGCACCTAGTTGATTCCTTCCACGTGCAGTCACTTCCATAGAATATGTTTTGGATCAGATGTCTCTATGGGAAATCTTCCATATCTCCCCGTGGCCTTTAAAAGAGCCTGACTGACCCAGCCGGCTCTCCTTGTAACTCATGGGATGTACCCAACAAATGTTGGGATGAATGCCCTCTGTATATGTCAGATACTATGCTAGGCAAAGGGAACGCCAAGTCAAAAAAAGAAAGGCAAGGCCCTGCTTTCAAGGAGTTCTCGGTAGTCTCGTAGGGTGGCACAGGATGAAAACAGTTAGAAAATGATGACAAATGCTAAAATGAAGATATCCTCAAGAACACAGATGAGAGGTACATAAATCAGATTGGGGGATAAAACGAGGATAAATATGAAAAGGCTGTCTGTATTCATGTAAAGAGTTAAGTGTAGGGACTTCCCTGGTAGACCAGTGGCTAAGACTCCGCGCTCCCAATGCAGGGGGCCTGGGTTCCATCCCAGCTCAGGGAACTAGATCCCACATGGCACAACTAAAGATTCGCATGCCGCAACTGAGAAAAAAAGATCCCATGTGCCTCAACTAAAGATCCCGCACACAGCAGTGAAGATCCCACATGCCACAACTAAGACCTGGTGTAGATAGATAGATAGATAGATAGATAGATAGATAGACAGACAAACAGATAGTTAAGTGTAAAGGATTTTTATTAATATTCGGATCCTACAAGCCTGGCCCGATAAGCCTAAATATAATCTCTTTCTCCCAATCACCCAACCCAGACACAAGACCCCAAAATTTTCTTTACTTTTCCCAAAAATTTTTAATGAAAATTTTCAAACATGCAGCAGAGTTCAAAGAATTTTACAGTGTATACCCACGTATCCACCATCCAGATTCCACCGTTAATATTTTACAACACTTGCTGTATCACAGCGGGCCCCAACTTTTTTGGCACCAGGGACCGGTGTCGTGGAAGACAATTTTTCCACGGACTGGGGAGTGGGGGGGGGATTGTTCAGGCAGTAATGCGAGCCATGGGCAGATGAAGCTTCACTCACTTGCCAGCCGCTCACCTCCTGCCGTGCGGCCCGGTTCCTAACAGGCCGCGGACCCCTGCTGTATCACAAACCTATCCATCTATCCATCCCTTTGTCCATCCATTATTCATCTTATTTTTTAAAGCATTTAAAATAAATTGCAAGCATCATTGTATTTCTCCCTAAATATTTCATCATGCATATCATTAACTCATTCACTGGAGTCCAGTATTTGTCCAGCATTTTTCTTTAAGGTAAAATTTACAGAGTGAAATGCGCAAATCTTAAGTGAGTGTTCTCTGAGATTTGACAAAGACATATACCTGTGTAACTCAAGCACCTGTAAAGCTCTAAAACATTATCATCATCCCAGAAAGCTTCCTCGTGCCCCTTCCTGGACAGTTCCTACCCCCACCCTCCAAAAACAGCCATCATTCTGATATTTTCTTCCCACCATAAATTATTTTTGCCTGTTTTAGAATTTCACATAAATGGAATCTTATAGTATGTGCTTTTTTATGTATAGCTTCTGTCACTCAGCATAATACTTTTGAAACCCGTCCATGTCGTTTAATAGCCCATTCCGTTTTATTGCTGAGTAGTATTTCATTGCATGTATGTACCACAATTTATCTATTTCCCTATGGATGCATACCTGGATTATTTCCAGTTTTTGGCTATTATGAAAAAAAGTCTACTCTGAATCTGTAATCTACTTTTAAAAAATAGACTTTAACTTCCTCAAACAGTTTTAGATTTACAGAAAAATTGAGAAGATAGTACAGAGAGTTCCCATATACCTACACCAGTTTCCCCTATTATTAACATCTTACAGTTAATGTCCTTTTTAAGGCCCCCTTTGGCTTAGTGTTTCTGGCTGATTGCTTAATGAATTGCTGTTTGGAAAGACTGCAAATGCAGTGCTACCAATAAATTCCCTGCAACAGGAAATTGTTTTTGTCATCCCACTGAAATTATTGACCCAGGCTTTGTTTTGTCCAATAAGCTGGAATCATGAATGCCTAGTAGTTGATAAGTGTATCCGTCCGTTCCTGAGAGTCTTGCCCAAGGAAGAGTTCAGGGTCAGGTCCTTGGGTCTGCAGGTGAAGAAATAGGGCTTCTGTATTCATCTGCACTAGCAAATGATCCCTCCACCAAAACCACTTTCTATGTTTTCTACTTCTAGGCTTTCCTCTCACCTCCAGCAAATCCTCAACAAGACTGTAAGACTTTTTCCCAAAGCACAACTTATGATTATAACAGCAATTAATGTTTATGTTGCCCTTGCTGGTTTATAAAGCTCTTTAACATCCATTTCTTCTTCGTTTCAATCTAGTTAAGATACGTATTATGCCCACCTTATAGAGGAAGTACTAAAGGTCAAAGGGATTAAATTACTTCTCCAGAGTCACACTGCTAGTGATTAAGAGTTTAGGATATAATCCCAGCTCTGTTTTACCCTTGAATCCTGAATTGTTTCCTTTATATCATATTCTTTCTACTCAAAATTTTGGGCCTCACCATTCTTTTTCTTAAATGATCGAAGACCCGCTGTGACTGGGACTCAACCTACTTTTTCATTCTCATCTTTTCCTGGGAGCCTCTAGGCTCTAGAAACACTCAGTTGTAAATTGTTTCCTGAACACTTCATGAATATTGCTTCCTCCATGCATTTTGATGATGATGGCTTCCCCTTTATGTCCAGAGTATTTTTTCTTTCTTCCATCCTTCATCTCTTGTTCTCAGAATTTGCTTTTGGGAATATTTCTTTATCCTTTAAGACTCCTCTCAGATATTATTACTTTCACTCGAAGCATCCTTTGATCACTTACCTCTCCCCTACCCGCACCCCTCACCCTGGTTCCCAGCATCAGGAACACGGGTCCCTATTCTGTTTATATATTAGACTTTTGAGTGCCAGCAGGCCCATTCCGTATTGAGATACAAAGATGATTAAAACATGATCCCTTAAAGTTGTTTACAGTCTGTTATGGGAATTAGATGTGTATAGAAGTGATGATAACATAAGGATTAAAAATTGACCCAGATATAGATTTACTGAGTTCCCACTGTGTACCCAGCACAGATGCTCAGTACATACTTGTAGAATTGTATTGAATAATGGACATGAGGCATTTGGGCTTAGTAGCAAGGATCTTGAGCTTAGGCAAAGGTGGTGACTTACCTGCTGTGGTTAAAGAGCATAGACTGAGTCTCTGCCCAAATAAATTTCTATTCAATTTCTCCTTAGTCTTCATCTCATTGGGTCAGAACTACGTCTTCTTCAGACATGTTTCAGGGTAGCAAACTGAGTTCTCAGGTGATTTAAACATTCTCTATAATATCGTTTCATCTATTCAACAAGGATCACTGAGGTCCTAGTCTATGTTTGTGTCTTTGTCTGTAGCTGAGAATACAGAGATGGACAAACTGTTACTCTCAAGAAGCTCAGGCAACTCAAGAAGCTCATAGCAGAATGTAGACACCTCCACAGACAAATAATAATAATAGCCTGAATCTTTTTTGGAATAAGACAAAGCTAATTTAAAGTAACAATTTCTTTTCCTATAGGAAAGCCATTCAGAGCACTTTCATGACCACAATTTCACGTTTTTGCTCTGCATCTAGACTTTTTTTAACCTACAGAAAAAAATTGTACAAACTTGATTCAATAGAGTTTACTACTGTTACTGACCTGTGACCATGATGTATCATTTCATTTTCTAAGGAAAACCAAATTAATGCAAAAACAAAATCCCCCTAAAAGTTTATCAGCATGAACTTAAGTAATTTTTTCATTTGCATGGTATTTGTGTTCGCTAGCCCTCCTCTGGCATCAAGCTGTGATTATTTAATTTAAAAAAAAAATATTTTGGGCCGCACTGAAGAGCTTGTGGGATCTTAGTTCCTCAACCAGGGGTCGAACCTGCACCCTCAGCAGTGACAGTGCAGCATCCTAACCACTGGACCACTAGGGAATTCAGCTGTGATGATTTTAAATAAGACATTTACCTGAAAATAACACCTGTTCTGACTATCTCACAAGGTTGGAAGCATTTTCCATAAAAAGAAATGAAGAAGCTCTTTGGGCACTGGTATGGAATAAGCTCCAAGATATAATTTAAGTGGAAAAAAGTGAGCCTCAGTTACACTATCTGTAATGATACTGAATCATACTATGCGACCATTTGTATTTAAAAAGGGAAATATTATATATATTTACTGTTGCATACGTAAAATATCTCTGAAATGAAACACAAGAAACTCGTAACAATGGCTATCTCTACAAAGCAGAGAACAGGATGGCTGGGGTTAGGGTGGAGGGAGACTTTTTTCTGTTTGCTATCTTAGACCTCTTGATTCTCGAGCCATGTTACTTCAAAAATACAGTGTTTAAAAATAAATGAACAAAAATGGTTTAGGGATAATTTACTACTAAAGTTCATAGGAATAGGCAATTGTGGATTTTCTTTTTTATGCATGGCATTATTTCATCTCATGTTTTCTGGTAAAATCATCCTCTAAGTATAATCTCTATATCTCTTGACTGCTGACAGTGTGGTGGTTGTCAGGGTGTTGCTAAGTCATGTAAGATTCTTAGAAATCGCACGCTTTAGGTTGGTAGTAGTTTCTGTGGTCAGGAAGAAGGTGCATATGAGCATAGATAGAGTTCTTAGAAATCTAGCATCATAAACTTTCAGGGCTGAAAGATACAGGAGTTCATTCTAGTTCTCCTCTCACCGTATGTTTGTATTCCCTCTGCAACATTCCTGCTTAGGGGTCATTGTCATTACGATGTTGCTGCATATTATTAATGCCAGCTAAATTAAGAGTGCCTCAACTTAAGTGGTCTCTGTGCTGTCCTGGGAAGATCACTGGACTAGAAGTCAGATTGACATCTAACCTCAGCTCTGCCACTGGTTCACTATGTGGCTTCAGGTAAATCACCTTCCCTCTCTGGGTCTCTGTTTCATCATCTCTAAAATTAGGGCATTATTAATTTTGATTATCAATTAAAAAATGAAATAAAATTAGGGCATTAGACTGTGCCAGGGGTGGAAGGTACAAGGTATGCCTGTTGCCACTTCCCCCTCCCTACACATGATAGACATCAGTTCCGTTTGGGCAGGTTCTTTACGATAGATTTACCACAAATGAAGTCTCAGAATGCTTCTCAGCACAGTCCTCCAAGCAACTAGAACCAATAGGTAGGACTTGGGTAGGACTTGGCAAGTGAGATAAAAGTCATTCCCTTTCATCTCTAAGGTTCTCAAGCAGCAGTGTGCTGGTAAATGTTTAACAACAGGTTCTCAGAAAGAAAAAAAGAAGAAGAAGAAGAAGATGCTCTGATTTATAGCATTTGCCAGTTTTCATGATATAAATACTCCCACCATGACTGATGTCAAATTACTAAGGTGAAATCAGCTGGGTTGCAGAACTACTGAAAACTTATCAGCTTTCATGAGCTGATAGAAGCTGACTCCAGCACATAACTATAAAATCGATGACTTTGGACTAACTGACCACAGCTGTAAGTGAAAATGACATCCTCCCTATGGAATTTTATCCGGAGGTATAATTCTTGGTTTACAGTCTTTTGGATTTGGAAATACTTGAGTGTCAAGAGATCTTTATGAAATTCTTCTACTCCCCTGAGCCTCAGTTACACTATCTGTGAAATGGGACCAAGGATTCCTACCTCATAAGATTATAGGCAGTAATGAGAGACTGCATATAAATCACTTAGCAGGGACTTCTCTGGCAGTCCAGTGCGCTTCCAATGCCAGGGTGTGGGTTTGATCCCTGGTCAGGGAACTAAGATCCCACATGCCTTGTGGCACGGCCAAAAAATAATAATAATAATAATCACTTAGCACAGTGCCTAGCCCATCGTTTGACCTCTCAAATATTCCCCCTCCCTTACCAAAGTGGAGGTTGTTATGTTAGATTGTGTCTTTATCTTTTCCAGACTCCCAAAAAACTTGCCGTTGCTCTCCTTTCAGCCCTTCTCTTTTCCAAACCATTCTACTCCCTTGACGTTCCCTTTTCCTCTCCCTCCTCTGCTCTAATATACTTAACCTTCTGTCTGAATGGAATCTAAATACTTAATCTTACCTATTCCTAATGTGTTATCTGTATTTATCCTCTATCCAAACCTCTCTTGGTAATCTGTGCTGTTGGAGACTGTAGGCACACTTGGAGGCAGAGACCAACTCTGTGTCTCTTGGACTGTCCCCCGTCACAACACCATGAGTAAATAAGTGTTAATAAGTCACCTCTCAGGATCAAACTTATATCAAGGATGTTGCAAAAAAACAGCTTCTCTTACGCAGGTACCCGAGAAGGCTGCTGGTGGCAGATACCTAGTATGTGCTCTGGTTCTGAGATGAAGTCCACATTCCTTAACTTCTTCCCATGGCCTTTTTCTGATCCCTTCAATAAGGATATAAGACCCTCTTGCTATTCATTCCACTAGCATGCCATATTTCCCTTTATCATAATATTGATCATGCTTTATTATAATTATTGATACTTGTTTTTTTGTTGACATCTCTGCTAGGTACTGGGCTCTGAGATCAAGGACCGCGTCTGTATTGTTTACTGCTATATCCTCGGCCCCTAGCACAGTGCCTGGTACATGGTAGAATACTGAATGTATAAATTCATTATTTTAAATGAATTTTTAATAATAATTTGCTATCCTATAAAATGAATAGAAGGCCTCTAATGTAACTCGTTGCTGAGTTTGGTTAGTCATGCGGTAAATTTTCTTACAGCACATCTTCTTTAAGTTGTGTACTCAGGTAAGAGCTTGCAGTTTCTGTCATTATATCTGGTTGTCTCAAGAGCCATAGAGATCAACATTACAAAGCCTAAGGGAAAGTCAGAGGGGTAGACATGGGAGAAAAAAAATCTAAAGAACAGAAACTACCACTTTTTTTACCTTCTAATGTTATAACATGTATCTTCATGCATATATAGTTTTCTTTCCTTTGAATTATTCCCTTAGTCATTTGCCAGAAATGAGAATTATTGGGCAAAAGGGGATGAACATTTTTAAGGCTCTTGAAATACTGCCAGATTGTTTTCCAGACACATCATATCAACAAATAGCTCTGAGCAACAGACATGGGTGTCTGTTTAACCACACACTTACCACCACTGGGAAATGTCATTAAAATCTTTTTTGCTAGTTTAATAGAGGGGAGAAAATGGTCTTCCCCATTCCTTTCAGTTAATGTTTGGTCTTTTAAATCTGCTCCTTCATGCAGCTCTTTCTGAAGGAGCATCCTACCCCTCAAAGACTTGTTCAGAGGCTGTGAGGCTCACAACCTCATTGGCCCCTGGGGCACAGCATCTCCGTTGTGCTGTGGTGGGGAGGGGCGGTGATAGAGGGAAAACATAACACAAACCACACCATTGTTAGGGGATGAGGTTGCTGGGATAATGCTGTGAGAAGGGATGAAAAGAACGATTCTCCATTCTTGATTGTTGTGATGTCCAAGGATGAGCCAACAGCTCCAGCACGGGAAGGGATGGGTCTTTACTGCTGCCAGATGCTCCTTTTTCCATTGCTGCCTTCCATTATTTCTGGTTCGAAGGGGGTGAGGGGGGTAGCCTAGCAGCTGAAACAGATTAACTTTTATGCCTAGTTTCCTCCCTTTGAGTGATTGCCCTGGACCTGGGGACATTCACAATTAGTCAGAAACTGTTTAGAAATAAGAATGTGGTTCAAGGTCCATAATGTATAAGAGCCAACCTTCTGGAGTTCATGCACCATTCCTGCCTTTATCTATGGGAGCTGCATGAGGCAAAGAGAGCTTTCTTCCCTCTCCTTCCCTACTGCCACTGCCTCATTCAGGCCCTCATCCTGTTTTGTCTGTACTATGGCAATAGCTTCCTGTTTCCCTCCCTTAATCTACCCTCTTGTACACTGTTACCAACGTGATATTTCTATGACCTGCACATCAGATCTTGTCACTCTCCAGCTTCAGCTGTCAGTGCTTCCTCAAAACTTTTAGATAAAATCCAAGCTCCTTTTCCCAGCTTTTTGGGCATTTAGCAATCAGATCCCAAACTGCTTTTCCAGACTGGCTTCCACCTCTCCTCTGGACTGTGCCCTGACTAGTGTATCCATTCTCTATAAGGGACTCCCGTTGGTCCTTCTGCCCTGTTTGCCCTTCTGCCTCTGTTCTACCTGACTCACTCTTTCTAATCCCTCCTCAAAAATCAAGGGCCCTCAATTATCACTTCTCTGGTGGATTTTCCTGGATTTCCCCTAGCAGTTAATCACTCTCTCCTGTAACCTACACATAGATCACGATGTCTACCTTTGTTTCCCTCAAATCAGGAATTATCACCTTCCTTTTGTATATTTGTATTTGTGAATCCCCCAGCCCCTATCACAATATTTTGCACACAATAAGTGCTCAAAAATGTTTCCTTTCCTTCCCTTCTGCTAGCCTATTCTTGCGGTACGTGGGGCTCTCACTGCTGTGGCCTCTCCCGTTGCGGAGCACAGGCTCCAGACGCGCAGGCTCAGCGGCCATGGCTCACGGGCCCAGCCGCTCCGCGGCATGTGGGATCTTCCCGGACCGGGGCACGAACCCGTGTCCCCTGCATCGGCAGGCAGACTCTCAACCACTGCACCACCAGGGAAGCCCTGCTAGCCTACTCTTAATCTCTTTAACCGTCAATGTGTTTGTATTTTTATAGCTGAAAGGGAATGTAGTATAGTTTAATCCTTTTTTTTTTTCTTCTTTTTTTTTTTTAATGGTTAAAAAAAAACCAAAGCTCAGTAAGGAGAGGAATTCGTCCTGGAATACACAGCCAGATTTAATGGCAGAGCTGGGGAACTGGATTGTGCTGAGCTCCTTAGGTAGTTTGAAAAAATCTTTGAAATAAAGGATTGCATCAGGGGAGAGGAAGGAACTAAGGTTCATTGCCAAGTTTTATTGCTGGATGCTTTATGTATGTTAATTATTTCTATTTTTGGAACCTTATTCCTTTTTAAAAAAATTGTCGTAAAATATACATAACATAAAATTTAGCAACTTGACCATTTTTAAGTGTACAAGTTCAGTGGCGTTAAGTACATCCACATCCTTGAATGGTGGTACAACTGCCACCACCACCCATCTCTAGAACTCTTTTCATCTTGCAGAACGAAAACTCTGTACCCATTAAACAACAACTCCCTATTCCCTCCTCCCCCAGGCCCTGGCAATTACCATTCTACTTTCTATGTCTATGGGTTTGACTTCTCTAGGTACCTCATGTACGTGGAATTGTACAGGAGTTGCCTTTTGTGATTGGTTTATTTCACTAGGCATGAAGTTTGCAAGGTTCATCCATGTTGTTGCATGTGTCAGAATTTCCTTCCTTTTTAAGACTGGATAATATTCCATTGTGTGTATATACTGCATTTTGTTTCTCCCTGCATCCATAGATGGACACTGGATTGCTTCCACCTTTTGGCTACTTTGAATAATGCTGCTATGAACATGGGTATACAAGTATCGTTCAAGACCCTGTTTTCAATTTTTTTTTGGTATATACCCAGAAGTGGAATTGCTGGGTCATATGGAAATTCTATTTTTAATTTTTTGAGGAACCACCGAACTGTTTTCTATAGCAGCTACATTACTTTACATTCCCACCACAGTGCACAAGGGTTCCTATTCCTTCACATCCTTGACACATTTGTTACTTTCTATTTTTTTGATAGCAACCATCCCAATGGATGTGCAGTGGTATCTCATTGTGGTTTTGATTTGCATTTCCCTAATGATTAGTGAGGTTGAACATTCTTTCATGTGCTTATTGGCCATTTGTGTATCTTCTTTGGAGAAATGTCTATTCAAATCTGCCCCCTTTTTAGTCAGGTTGTTTTTGTTGTTCTCATCGTGTTGAGTTGTAACGGCTCTTTATATATTCTGGATATTAACCCCTTATCAGATATATGATCTGCAAATATTTTCTCCCATTCCATGGGTTATCTTTTTGCTCTTTTGTGTCCTGTGATTCACAGAAGTTTTTAATTTTTCTGTAGTTCAATTTACCTATTTTTTTCCTTTGGTTACCTGTGCTTTTGGTGTTATAGCTAAGAAATCATTTCCAAATCCAACATCATGGAGCTTTTCCTATATGTTTTCTTCTAAGAGTTTTATGGTTTTTGGTCTTACATGTAAGTCTTTGATCCATTTTTAGTTAATTTTTGTGTATGGTATAAAGGTTCATCTTCATTCTTTTGCATATGGATATCCAGTTTTCCCAGCACCATTTGTTGAACAGTTATATGTTACCTCATTTTATATGCACAGTAATCCTGGGATGTTATAACTATCTAACGGATAAGAAAACAGAAGTTGAAATATCCCTGGAGACACCCTAAAAGCAGGGTCCTTTGTAACCTAAGTGGGCCAAAGGTATAAAAGAAGAAGAAAAAGACCATTTATGATATAAAGTGAGAAGAGGGGAATGGAGAGGGAAAAAATTGCATAGGCAGCTAGCCTCGAGCAGAACTTAGGGGTAGACTTCAAGTTCACTTGAGAGCCCTTCTCCTTCTGCCCTTTTACTGTCCTCCTCCCTCATGTGACTGTGCTTCTCTGATTCTCTTAAGGTAGCTCCTTGGTTTGCTGACTCTATTTTTTTTTTTTTTTTTTTTGGCGGTACACGAGCCTCTCACTGTTGTGGCTTCTCCCGTTGCAGAGCACAGGCTCTGGACGCGCAGGCTCAGCGGCTATGGCTCACGGGCCCAGCTGCTCCGTGGCGTGTGGGATCTTCCCGGACCAGGGCACGAACCTGTGTCCCCTGCATCGGCAGGCGGACTCCCAACCACTGTGCCACCAGGGAAGCCCATTGCTGACTCTTTTGAAATTCTTTTAAGAGGATCATTTATAGCTTTTCCACAGTCTGTCCCAACCTGTTTTCTCAGCCTTCCCTGTGTCACTCCTTTCCTGCCACTATGAACCCTTACTTGAGCTGTGTTAGTTCTCACTGCCACCTTTATTCCACATGGTCATTTTAGTCACTCTGCTTTTAGTGCACTACTGTCTCTCTCCAAGTCCTCATACTCATCTGTGTGTCTCCACAGCATGTGGCACAATGCCAGCCACAGAAGTGGATGCTCAGTGCTCAGTAAATATGTTGAGAAGATGACGAGACAGTTTTTGTTCATCTGTAATCTTGAATGCATAATCATTGTATTCATATTTGTGTTGATAACAGTACTCACTCATAGTGATTATGAATGCATAATCATTCCGCATGTGCATGACAGTCTTCCTCTCAGGGATTTTAAAAGATCTTGTGAAATGGTCTCTGCCTGCCGTTGACTGCAGTCCACCTAGGAGAAGACAAAATACTTTTCCGTGCACTTTACTCCTCTGTATAACATGTAGTCCTTGCAGCATTCAGTGAGTGGCAGGGAGGGCTGACCTTAGCCCCGTTCACTGTTAGGATGCTAATGCATAGCAAAGTTGAGGGGTTTGGCTGAGGTCACATAGGCAGAAGAAGATTGAGGTGGGATTTGAACCTGGGTGACGGACCAGGCAAGATGCTTAACCATTTCAAGCAGCTCGTTTTGTTCGTCCTCAAAATGAAGATAATATCATGTACTTCCTAGGTGGTTGTGAGTATTGAAAATCAGACAGTGTACATGAGTAAAGAGTTGAGCACAGTACTGGCACATTGTATAGGTGCTCAAATGCTAGCTATTATTATTTGTCTCTGTATCTGGTGTTTCGTCCCTCTTGTAACACATTGTGTATTACTTTGGAAAAGAGGTTTGCGAGTACCATCACAGTGATTTTGTCTCCGTTTGTTGGGAGTATTAATAGGCACCCCTGTTTACATGTGTGTCCTACGTAAAGTACCTCCTGTGATTCCTGTCTGACTCAGGTGCTCAGTGAATGATTCCTTTACGTCCCTCCTGGCTTTGTGCTTTTATGCATGAATTACAGGGGACTTGATACTTCTGGACTTGATACTTCTAAGTCCAGAGGCTAAGGAATAATCCAGTTTGGAATAGAACACAGACCTCTCTCATAATTTCCAGACGGTGAGTTCTTTTCAGTTACTCTTTACTGCAGACTATTCTGCAGTCTCCCCTGTGTTCCCTTCACATCTCTGTGTGTGTGTGTGTGTGTGTGTGTGTGTGTGTGTGTGTGTGTGTGTGTGTGGTAGCTGGATTTAAGTTGGAAGAGTCATTGAGGCGTAGTAGAAGCTAATCTGTACCAATGTCTTATTTGCAGTTTGTAGAGGCCCCACGGCACTTGTGTGATAAATGGTGCTGTGTAAGTTAAAATGCAACTAAGGGTCTCTTCAGTGTTTCTTGAATTAAGTTTATTATGCGTGCTAATTTGCGCCTAGAGGCTTTTGTTGTTGTTTGTTGTAGTGACTGGGGCAGTAATGAGCCTGCTCCCAGCATAGCTCGGCACGTGCCCCATAGACAGTTTATTTGCATTTGGCAGGACTCCACAGTGTACCCTGAACAAATGAATCAGCCTATTTGGGGCATGGGAAAAAGGAATCATAGGGAGGCAATGAGTGTTGCTCATGAGCCCCAGTGATCTGAGATGGGGGAATACCAGACAGTTCTTGTTCTGTTCCTACCTGGATTATTGCTTAGCCTATGGAGTATCAAGTCCCTTGTAATTCACCGACAAAAGCACAAAGCCGGGGTGGGGGCATGGGGGTAGGAGGGATTCGTGCAGGGATGGGCCAAGGAAAGGAATCATTCACTGAGCGTCCGAGTCAGACAGGCATCACATGAGGCTCACATGTGAAGCAGGAGTGGCTGTTAATATTCCCAATAATCTAGGATTCTGATCCAGGCTCAGGACTCTCTGCTTTATTGTAGTGGGTAATACTTTGTTTATCTGGCAGCTGCATTGATCCACACATTTGAAGAACTTAAAAAATCTTCAGAGTGGTCCCAAAGCCAACACACTAACGCTTACACACGACTGATTCTTTTTACAACCTCATAAGATAAACAGAGCAGGTGATACTTTCTTCATGAGTCTTAGAGAGGTCCTGGAACTTTCCTGGGATCACACAATAAATAGCAGACTAATGATTGAACCCAGTTTTTCTGATAGATCACCACTCAAAGGTCCTCTAGTTATAAGATGCAACATAAAACAGTGTATTATGTAATAACGTCTTATTTTTAGTTCCTGCTTCTACCACCCTTGCTGAGAGTCTTAATACTTCAGACCTAAAAAGTTGCAGAAATCCCTAGCTGAGAGATGTAAGGCAGGTCTGAGTTTAAGAGGAGAAGCCTTGGTTAGCAAGAAGAGCCCAGAAGACAGAGTCAGAAGTCCTCGCTTTGGTACCTCATAGCTTTTTATCTGTGGTTAAGTTACTTAGCTGCTTCGTGCCCCAGTTTCTTCATCTGTAAAATGAGATAACAGTAGTAACTACTCATAGGATGGGTAAGGATGAAATATATATAAAATGCATAGTTCAGTGCCTGGCATAGAGTAAATGTATTTAGTTATTATTCTTACGCTAAACAGCACACAGCTTGGAGAAAACACAAAATAATCTCCCTCTTGCTTTTCCCATATTTTCCAACAAAGCGCAAACACAACATCATCTAAAATGCTACAAAGTTATAAAACTCAAAACAGAAAATTTACAGTACCGACTATACAATAAAAGCCAAAAAAGCAATGTGCACGTTGCCAAGGTAACCTGCAAGACCACCATGAATACCAGTACAACAGGGGGTTCTGTGATGACCTAGCAGAGCTGGCTCTCAACTCGCTCACCAGTTTCAGAGAGAGAAAGGGAGACGTGGGTGTGCGTGTGCGCGTGTGCACGCATCAGTACATGTGCAAAGAACCATTGGGGGCAGATAATGGGGTATTTGACCCTAGAGGTCCGAAGAGGACTCAAGCTGGGAGCAGAGCCAGGCTAACAGGAGTGACAGCTGTGCAAAAGCACGCCCTTTCCTGAGGGACTCTGCAGGCCACCAGATTGGCCTCAGGTCATCTGTGGAATGGAGAAATGTGCTCCCAGGCTGGGGCTGAACCACCACCTGGAGCCCCCTGCTCATCCCCGCTGGCTTTGCCACCAAACTGACTCTCAGGAACTAGAAACGTGGGAGCTGTCTGGCTGGAAAACTGGAGGGCATCTTTATCAGCATGACCCCAAACCAACAATGCTCCTGCAGCCAGAACTCTGCCACCAGGGCAGACGTCTCAGTTGCTGCCTTCACCTTTGACACCTGCCCCTGAGTGAGGGATTTCTTTCCTACTGATCCTCCTTCGGCTAGAAAAGTGACAAAGGTGAGTTGGATGGGATGCAGCTCCCAGGGGCGGAGCTTCAGTGGCCCTGCTTATCAGGAGGAGTTGGAGCTGGAGTGGCTCCTGCGATGGCAGCGGGCGGGGGACCTGCATGCGCCGCCGAGGGGAACGTGGCCTTCTCCTCAACCGTAGGGGTGACCTGCGCCACATGGGGGACAGTGGCAGCATTCTCCTGGGAGGGCCGACTCGCCTGGGGGTGGCCTAGGCCAGGGGGCCAGCACAGCAGTGGCAGTGGTCCTCCCGGCCAACAACTTGTCCTCTGTCCGTGTGCTTCAGCGCCTTCTTGGCTTCATCTGGTTTCTCAAACTCCACATTGCGTAGCCTTTAGGCAGATGGGGGTGCATCCTTTCTACAGGCACGTCAATCATTCTACTTTTCCCATAGGTGGAGAATATATCCATGATGTGATCTTGGTCACATTCCTGGTGAGGCTCCCAATGTGTTCTCTGGTGGGTTTAGGGGACAGCTCTGCCTTTTCCTTTCCTTTTCATCTAATTGGGGTGGTTTGGATTTGGAGCGGGAACGCCGCCTGTTCTCATGCCTGCGCCGAGAAGGACTCGGAGAGCCAGGGGAGCTGCCGGAGCTGGAGCTGCGGGGTGTGCTGGGACTTCCTGAGCGGCTCGATGCCGAAGATGAGCTGCAGCCGCTGCTGGAGCCCGAGCCGCAGGTCGAGCTGGACCGAGACCTGGTGCTGCTGCTACCACTGGAAGCGCTGCGCCTCTTTCGAGTTTTTTTTTTTTTTTTTGCGGTACGCGGGCCTCTCACTGCTGTGGCCTCTCCCATTGCGGAGCACAGGCTCCGGACGCGCAGGCTCAGCGGCCATGGCTCACGGGCCCAGCCGCTCCACGGCATGTGGGATCTTCCCGGACCGGGGCACGAACCCGTGTCCCCTGCATCGGCAGGCGGACTCTCAACCACTGCGCCACCAGGGAAGCCCTCTTTCGAGTTTTCTCCCCACCACCACCCTTCTCGCTTGACTCCTTTATCTTTAGAGCGATCCTTGGACTTCTCATCAGAGCGGTCTTTGCATTTGGTAGGAGAAGGAGCCCTAGTGCTGGACTTGTTATTGTTTTCTTTGACTCCTAACAAGCTCTTCTTTTTCACTCCTGATAAATCCATTCTCCCCTTCTGAGGTGTTCAGAGCAGCACTGACGGCCTCACTTAATCTGAACTCTCACTTCTAACTTGAGTCTGAGAAACTATCCCTCATCAACTGCAATTTACACCAAAGTGCAGCATCTCCCACCACCACCCCCCGCCCCCACCCGCGACCTCCTCCTGCCCTCCTCAGCCGCTGAGGCTGGCCTTCCTATATTTTCTTATTGAAGAATTATTGGGAAATACTTTATCCTTTCCCCCTTTCCTCCTCCTTCTCTTCTTCCTCCACCTTTTCCTCTTCCTTCATAGGACGGCCTGGCTCAGAGCTTACATTAAACACCAGGGGGCATTCAGTTGATTGTAGCATTCATTGGATTCAGGGCGTCTTACATAATGTCCTGCCTTGTGACATAGACGTGGAAAAAGAATTGTTTCCAAGCCTAGAGTTGGGAGGGAAGTCCGTATTCTTAGTCATTTGCAGCAAGACATGAAGCTGATTTCTATCAGTAGCTCCAGAACTGCACAGCATTATTTGTTAGATACAACTGTCAGTAGAACTCACCTATGCCTCCTTCCTTGTGTCTCCCACCCCATCTCAGTGTCTCAGGTATCCAGCCTTTGCCTAAGCTGGCCTGAGCTTCTGGTAGGAACCTCTCTCAGGACCTACCATCCCCTGTCTGGTTACCACCTCTCCCTGAGTCCAGGTGTCTTAACACTTTCTAGGTGTCTGGCTACTCTGGTAAACTAATTGCATCTTAGGTATTTGTGGAAAGAAGTAATGAATAAACAAATGTATTGAGGCAATATAAAAGCAATACAATAACCAGTACCAAGGCATTAACACCCACTGCCTGGCCCAGGCCTGGCGCAAAGCAGTGGCTCAGTGAAGATGTTGCATAAATTATTACTTTTAGTGTAATACATTTGCTATCCTAATCATGTGTTTGAAGCCTAGTTCAAATGCTTCCTCCTTTGTTAGACTGTTCTCATAGCAAATATAAACTTTCCCACTTCTATACTCTAACAGAATTTTATAGGAAAGTTTAAAACGTTTATATTCTTTATTTAGGGAAAGAAAAAAAACAGCCTTTCACTTCTGGTTCTCACAACAACGCTGTCCAGATTATCATCTTCATTTTATAGTCGAAGCTTGGTGATATGAAAGATCCCAAGTTCGTGCAGTTCATAAGTAGCAAAGCTGACTCCAAAACTTCCTTTCAGCTATTAAATTGTTCCTGTTGCAATATGGTGCACAGGCGAATGTGTGTTTTATTTAGTTGTGTTCACTGCTGGAATAGAGGTGCTTTTACTCTAAGGACTGTCTCCTGCTGCTGCCTATGCTTCCCAGAGCTTCACATATAAAACATGTCTTAAAGCAAAGTGCCAATTTTAACGGGGTCTTCAGTGCTGGAATTAAAGGGATGGCCAATGGCAGAGTTTCGCACAAAATCAGTGGAGAGAGAGAAAAAGTTTGTGCTTATATAGAGAGCTCCCTAATGAGCCTTCTTACTTTTTTAAGATGGACCATAGGGCATACCCCTGCAGGTACTCTTTCTGATGGTTTGTACCACTGAATATGTCCTTTACCCTTTCCTGTACCTGAAGCTGCAGCTATTAACACGTAGCACAAGACTCAAGAGAAGTGATGGTTGAATGCTACCTGTCCTGGGCCACGGTCCTCCTCAGCTAACTGAGACTCATCACTATTAATATCTGGGTTTCTATTAATACTGTCTTTTCACTGTGAGCTAATGTAAATCTTCTGTTCTCTAAGCTATTCTTAACCATACATTCTCAGGCCTGGGCCTGGTTCCCAACTACAGATCATAACTCTCCATTTTGGCTTTTGGACTTAAGAAGTAATAGGAATTCTGCCCCTATTGCTTCTCAGAGGAGAGGTGGAGCTCTGTTGGAATTTTGGGTAGGACGCTTCTTGGTTATGCAGGACTGCCCCATGCCCTGTTTGAGGTTAGTATCCCTGTCCCCTGCCCTCTGATGAATGGAGTGCTCCCCAATCATTGTGACAACTTACCCCCCACCTCACACACACACACCTTTCCACACCCTGGGGGGTGCGATACTGCCACTGGCTGAAAGCCACTATAACCTGACACCTGTCTCTGCCACCTTGATCCCCGTTGACTTCAGTCTCTTTCCAAGGTGGAACTAGGACTGGGGATGTTCCCCTCTACATCTTGAGAAAAGAAGGTTCCTCAACTTCTCCAGAGCTCCCATCTTTGTGGAGAGACAAATCAAGGCTCTGATACAAGATCTCTTTGGGGATTGGGCTGCTGAGACCAACTGAATGTCACTGTTACTCTATCAAGACAGTTTTAACCCACAAAACAGGTTTTTATTCTCTTAAAATCACATGAGGCTTGAGGGGCGAGGATGCTCAGGGAATGGGGAGTGACTGTTCATGAGTAAATGACTATGGGGTTTCTTTTTGGGTGGTAACCATAGTCTGGAATTAGATAATGGTGATAGTTGCACAACCTTGTAACTATAGTAAAAGTCACTGAATTGTCCACTTTAAAGAGTGAATTTTAGAGTGAATTCACATGCTATGTGAATCATATCTCAAATTCTTTTTGTTGCATGAGTCTCCTGCTCTTTGTGTTTTTCCTGCCTAACATCTGGCTTCCCAAGCTTAAAACTTAAAAAATCTTACAGTCACGATTCGTTCCTCTCCTTTCCTTTCTATTTCTAATGGGTCACTGAAACCTAACTTCTAAGTAATTCTCAATACCCTTTTCTTTTCCTCTCTGTCCCACTACCAGTGACCTTACTCAAGCTCTCTTCCCTTGCCTGTACTATTGTGACCAACTCTTCATTTCTCTCCTTGTCTTCGGACTCTGCCCACCTCATCATCCTTCCAGATGCTTCCAATTATATATTCTACAACATTTTATTGTGAAATATAATACAATGCAAAAAATATATGTAGCATACAGTTCAA